>NC_091977.1:443197595-443541939 GCF_044704955.1 Pristiophorus japonicus | reverse complement strand
CTTTCTATGCGTCTGGTTCCTTTCGGGCCTCTGCAGTCGAGATTTACCCTCTGTCTCACCTTGCCACCTATCGCTGCATTAGACAGGTCACGGAGGCCCTGTACACATGAAGGATGGACTTTATCAGCTTCCCCATGACCACGCAGGCTCATACTGAGAGGGCTGGAGCATTCTACAGCATTGCTAAGTTCCCCAGGGTAACAATACAGTGCACTCACATCGCCATGCGGCCACCTTCTCAGGACCCGGAGCTTTTTCGTGACAGAAAAGGATTTCACTCCCTGAAAGTCCAATTAGTTATCGACCACAACCAGATCATAATGGCAGTGAATGCCAAATGTCCGGGCAGCTTCGATGAGGCTTACATCCTGCGTGAGAGCGCTGTCTCTGACATCTTTAAGAGTCAGCCACAAGGACAATGCTGGATGCTTGGTGATAACCGATATGGCCTAGCCACCGAGCTGATGCCCCCACTGTGTGACACCCACACCAAGGCCGAGAGGCGATACAAGCAGAGCCACAGAGACACATGCAATGTGGTCCACAAAACAATAACTGTGCTTTGGTGGCAAAAACAGGAAGGCAGAATATTATCTGAATGGTGACAGATTAGGAAAAGGGGAGGTGCAACGAGACCTGAGTGTCATGGTACATCAGTCATTGAAAGTTGGCATGCAGGTACAGCAGGCGGTGAAGAAGGCAAATGGCATGTTGGCCTTCATAATGAGATGATTTGAGTATAGGAGCAGGGAAGTCTTACTGCAGTTGTACAGGGCCTTGGTGAGGTCACGCCTTGACTATTGCATACAGTTTTGGTCTCCTAATCTGAGGAAGGACATTCTTGCTATTGAGGGAGTGCAGCGAAGGTTCACCAGACTGATTCCCGCGATGGCAGAACTGACATATGAAGAAAGACTGGATCGACTAGGCTTATATTCACTGGAATTTAGAAGAATGAGAGGGGATCTCATAGAAACATATAAAATTCTGACAGGATTAGACAGGTTAGATGCAGGAAGAATATTCCCGACGTTGGGGAAGTCCAGAACCAGGGGTCACAGTCTACGGAGTCTAAGGATAAGGGGAAAGCCATTTCGGACCGAGATGAGGAGAAACTTCTTCACTCAGAGAATTGTGAACCTGTGGAATTCTCGACCACATTAAGTTGTTGAGGCCAGTTTATTAGATATATTCAAAGGGAGTTTGATGTGGCCCTTACGGCTAAAGGGATCAAGGGGTATGGAGAGAAAGCAGGAATGGGGTACTGAAGTTGCATGATCAGCCGTGATCATATTGAATGGTGGTGCATGCTCAAAGGGCTGAATAGCCTACTCCTGCACCTATTTTCTATGTTTCTATGTTTCACATGTCTGGACCACTCAGGAGGGAAGCTACATTACAATCCTGAGCAAGTAGGTAAATTTGTGGTCGTGTGCTCCTTGCTGCACAACCTGGCTATCAGGAGGGGACAAGAATTGCCAGAAGGGTCTGATGCTCTGCCTCAGGAGAGAGAGGAAGAGACTGGCTATGCAATTATGCCCACGAGCACCTCCAGACACCCCGTAGGAAAGGGCCCGTGGTGGCTATATAGCTGCAAGACTCTTACGTGAGGAGCTGATACTTGAATGATTTGCCTCAAAGAACATTGCTATGAATGACAATGCTGACACACTGCTTTGTGTGTGCAGCTCAGACATCAATGGTGCCCATCACATTGGTGCCAGTTAAAGTTTAGGTTGATTGATGTTAAGTTTTATTTAACCCTATCATGTTACGGAATCACTAGTGTGTAACGGCCCAGCTATCTGAGACAATGCGCAACAAGGTTGTTATATATGTACACTTGTATTTACTCTGTACAGCCACCAGAGGGCTCATCCCCTGGAGTCCCAAGGGATCCCATAATCCCTTGGGAGCACAGGTATTTAAGGAGGCTTCACAGGTTAGAGAGGTACTCTGGAGACCTGCAATAAAAGAATAAGGTCACACTTTACTTTGAACTCACTGTGTTCAGTCTGACTCTTTCTCCATACACAACAACTGGCGATGAGATACAGATAGCGAACCCAAAGATGCAGAGAACAGTGGGCATTCTGGAGAAATTCTCGAAGGGAGATGATTGGGAAACTTTTGTGGAGCGACTTTACCAATACTTCGTGGCCAACGAGCTAGTTGGGGAAGAGAGCGCTGCCAAACGAAGGGCAATCCTCCTCACCGTCTGTGGGGCACCAACGTATGGCCTCATGAAGAATCTGCTCACTCCAGCGAAACCCACGGAGAAATTGTACGACGATTTGTGCACATTGGTCCGAGAGCATTTAAACCTGAAGGAAAGTGTTCTGATGGCAAGGTACCGGTTCTACACCTACAAAAGGTCTGAAAGCCAGGAAGTGGCGAGTTATGTCGCCGAGCTGGGACACCTTGCAGGACATTGCAAATTTGAAGGGCATTTGGAGCACATGCTCAGTGACTTTTTCGTACTTGGCATTGGCCATGAAATCATACTTCGCAAGCTTTTGACTGTAGAGACCCCAACCTTGAGTGAGGCTAGAGCGATAGCCCAGGCATTCATTACCACCAGTGACAATACCAAGCAAATCTCTCAGCATATAAGTGCTGCTACAAGTACTGTGAACAAAGTGATGCTGTTTTTGAATTGTAACGTACAGGACAGGTCACATATACCTGCAGCTACACGTCTGCAGATGTCCGCAATGCAAGGCCATTAACACCTTATTGGTGCTGCAGGGGTGATCATCATTTCCATTCATGCCGATATAAAGAGTACATTTGCAAGGGCTGTGGAACAATGGGACACCTCCAATGAGTGTGCAGGCGATCTGCAAAACCTGTTAAACCTGTAAACCACTATGTTGTAGAGGAGGGCAGATCCACGGAGAATCACGATCAACCAGAGCCGCAGATCGAGGAGGCAGAGGTAAATGGGGTGCATACCTTCACCACGAATTGTCCTCCAATAATGCTGAATGTTGAACTAAATAGACTCCCGGTGTCAATGGAGCTGGGCACGGGCGCGAGCCAGTCCATCATGGGCAAAAAGACTTCTGAAAGGTTGTGGTGAAACAGGGTCTCAAGGCCAGTATTAATTCAAGTTCGCACAAAACGAAGAACTTACACGAAAGAACTGATTCCTGTAATCGGCAGTGCGACCCTAAACGTCTCCTATGATGGATCGGTTCACAAACTACCACTCTGGGTGGTAACAGGCGATGGTCCCACGCTGCTCGGCAGGAGCTGGCTGGGAAAGATACACTGGAACTGGGACGACGTCCGAACGCTATTCGTGTGCCCAGGTCTTAAACAAATTTCCTTCGCTGTTCGAACCAGGCATCGGGAAATTCCAAGGAGCAAAAGTGCCGATCCATCTAATTCCGGGGGCGCGACCCATCCATCACAAGGCGAGAGCAGTACCGTACTTGATGAGAGAAAGGGTAGAGATTGAGCTAGACCGGCTACAAAGAGAGGGCATCATTTCCCCGATCGAGTTCAATGAGTGGGCCAGTCCTATCGTCCCAGTCCTCAAGGGAGACAGCACCGTCAGAATCTGTGGCGATTACAAAGTAACGATCAATCGTTTCTCCCTACAGGATCAATAACCACTACCAAAGGCTGACGACCTCTTTGCAACACTGGCGGGAGGAAAGACGTTCACGAAGCTGGATCTGACTTCAGCCTACATGATGCAGGAACTGGAGGAATCATTGAAGGCCCTCACCTGCATTAACACGCACAAAGGTCTTTTTGTTTATAACAGATGCCCGTTTGGAATCCAATCAGCAGCGGCGATATTCCAGAGAAACATGGAAAGCTTACTGAAGTCAGTCCCGCACACTGTGGTCTTCCAGGACGACATCTTGGTCACAGGTCGGAACACAGTCGAGCATCTGCAGAACCTGGAGGAGGTTCTTAGTCGACTCAACTGCCTGGGACTCAGGTTAAAACCCTCGAAGTGCGTTTTCCTGGCACTTGAAGTGGAGTTCCTGGGCAGGAGGATTGCAGCGGATGGCATCAGGCCCACCAACGCGAAGACGGAGGCAATCAAGAACGCACCGAGACCACAGAACGTGACGGAGCTGTGGTCGTTTCTGGGACTCCTGAACTACTTTGGTAACTTCTTACCGGTCTCAGCACACTGCTAGAACCACTACATGTCATACTACGAAAAGGGGACGAATAGGTTTTGGGCAAAAGCCAAGAAAATGCCTTTGTAAAAGCAAGAAAATTGTTCTGCTCAAACAAATTGCTTGTGTTGTATGATCCATGTTAGCGTTTGGTACTAGCATGAGATGCGTTGTCATATGGCGACGGGTGTGTATTGCAACAAGCTAATGATTTCGGGAAACTGCAACTGGTTGCTTATGCATCCAGGAGTCTATCTAAGACTGAGAGAGCCTACAGCATGATTGAGAAAGAAGCGTTAGCGTGTGTCTATGGGGTAAAGAAAATGCATCAATACCTGTTTGGGCTAAAATTCGAATTGGAAACTGACCATAAGCCACTTATATCCCTGTTCTCCGAGAGTAAAGGGATAAATACCAACGCATTGGCCCTCATCCAGAGATGGGCGCTCACGTTGTCCGCATAAAACTACGCCATCCGCCACAGGCCAGACACAGAAAACTGCGCCGATGCTCTCAGTAGGCTGCCATTGTCCAGCACGGGGGTGGAAATGGCGCAGCCCGCAGATCTAGCCATGGTTACGGAGCATTTGAGAGTGAGCAATTACCCTTCACTGCCCAGCAGATCAAAACCTGGACAAGCCAGGACCCCTTATTATCTCTAGTCAAAAGCTGTGTGCTTCACGGGAGCTGGTCCAGTGTCCCAGTGGAAATGCAGGAAGAGATAAAGCCGTTCCAGTGGCGCAAAGATGAAATGTCTGTACAGGTAGACTGCCTTCTGTGGGGCAATCGAGTAGTGGTCCCCAAGAAGGGCAGAGACACCTTCATCAATGACCTCCACTGTACCCACCCAGTCATCGTAATGATGAAAGCGATAGCCAGATCCCACGTGTGGTGGCCCGGTATCGATGCGGACTTAGAGTCCTGCGTTCACAGATGTAATACATGCTCGCAGTTAAGTAATGTAGCTGGGGAGGCGCCGCTAAGTTTATGGTCTTGGCCCTCCAAACCGTGGTCTAGGGTACACGTTGACTATGCAGGCCCGTTCTTGGGTAAAATGTTCCTTGTGGTTGTAGACACGTACTCAAGTGGATTGAATGTGAGATAATGTCAGCTAGCACATCCACTGCCACTACTGAAAGCCCACGAGCCACGTTTGCCACATACGGCTTACCCGATGTCCTGGTGAGCGACAATGGGCCATGTTTTAATAGTGCGGAGTTCAAAGAATTCATGACCCATAACGGGATCAAACATGTCACATCTGCCCCGTTTAATCCAGTGTCCAATGGTCAGGCAGAGATTGACAGGCGAGAATCGGAGCTTCTCAGCATCAGATGTCAGATCGTCCGGTGAGTCAGGCCCCGTGCCCCCACCTTCTGGTCTCTGTGGTCTTGCCTGGGGCCATGCTGCTGGCTGAGCCGCAAAACACAAATGAGGTTATTAGAGGAGAAGGGGTTGCTAGTGTCACAAGGTGAGTCCAGCGCTACACACAGTATATGTATGACAAAAGCACCACCACTATCAAATCATCACAGACATCACATTTCATGACCATCAACATATTTGCATTGCCATGATTTTCATCAGCCAGCATTATTTCTATGACAATTTTAGAAATCATCTATCATATATGATTGTTCAGATATGAGTGGGTGTGGCATCTATAGACTTTACATGATGCAATGGTGTAAACTTTACTCACGTGGCTTCATTTCAGGTTCTGCAGATGTATCCTTGGCTGTCCAAGGGTGCTTCCCCACGAGTGTGAGCACCCGCTCCTCCATCTCAGTGATGTCGCTGGTGACCGGTGGTCCCCCACCCATTCACCTCTGCACGGACCTCATCATCGAGAGCTTCTTCTGTAAAAGGTGACAGGACGACATGGCATGAGATCATTGCGTGATATCATTGCTAGGTACTATCACAGAGACTGATACAACACATAACCGACAGATGTAATCATGATTATCATGATAATTATCATTCTTTACCTAAAGACGTACACTGTGACTGCAGACTTTGAATAAAACATTCTTGGTAAAAGTGCAAGACCTCACATCTGCTGATAGTCACTCATGACTGTTACAAATCAAATTATATAAATACATAAGTACATGTAAATCAATGTAATACTTACTCTTGCAGATTCCACAAGGTCGTTCCATCGTTTGCAGCATTGGTTGCACTAACACCCCTCATTGGTCACTGATGAGACCACCTCTGCTATCTCGGTCCATATCCTCTGGTATGCCTTTGGGATGGGCTTCCCACGCCCTCCCTGTGTCAAATCACCCCAGCGTAACTTGACCTCCTGCAGTAGGGAGGCATTTGCCTCATCCGAGAACCTCCTGGGTCTTTTGCGCCCTCTATTGTGCTCCTCTCTCCCACCTCACTGCTCTCTTCAGCATCAGTCTCCACAGCGTGCTGTGATGCCTCCTCCTCTCTCTCCATTATAGGCCAAATTCGGGCAAATATGTGGCTGGTAACACCGACTTTTTGTTTGCCTACTTGCTGTGAAGCTCAAAAGTCTCCTTCCTCCCAAAGCAGCCACACCACACCCAGCCATCCCTCTGAGCTCCCTCTCTCTGTCTCTCTCCTCTTCTGCGCATGTAATGGTGACTCTTGACCTGCAGAATCGCGGGAATCGAGCGTTGCCATGCCGTTGCTAAGGATGGTCTCACTTTACGGTAGAAGGTCAAAAAAATTTTACGCTACCGCCCATTTTATATCGCCCATTTTCAAAAGTGGAGACTAGGTGGTTTGAGAATGGGCGAGAAGCCGGCGATCTGAAAACCCTTTTTTACCACCCATGCTGGAAATATCACCCATTTTTGGGCGATAACCACAAAAGTGGAGGTTCCAGCCCTCGGTGCTTTGAGAATGGGCGAGAAGCCGGTGATCTGAAAACTCTTTTTTACTGCCCACGCCGGAAATAACGCCCATTTTTGGCCGATATGCCCAAAAGTGTATAATCTAGCCCTAGATGTGGTAATCAAGAGAAGGTCTTCATATCAGATCAGATCAGTACAAATGTGCTTTGCAGCGGCCAACAGGTTGTCAGAAAAATTATTCAAATAAAATGAAGATGTGGTCACAACATAATTTTGACTTTTAAAAACATATTAATGTCAACAAGGATAAAAGTATTATACCATGAAATGCACATTCTATTACTAAAATGCAGCTTTGTACAACCTGGCGCAATCCTTTAAGACCACAAGGTCTAATTGCTGTGCTTTCCTGAGATCATTTGGATGCTAAATGTTCTTAGGTAGATCCTGATATCAATTAGAAGTCAGAAGGAACCAGCAGGAAATGTAGACGTTTTTACTGTGTGGCATCTCATCTCTTCGTTTAAATTTGATCTCGGAATGTGGTCTTGCTGACAAGGCTGCAGCTATGAGGTTATGTTCATTTGCATGCACAAAGGAATAACACAGCAAGTTTTTTCTGTGTGGATTGAAAGACCAATACACTTGTGGCTTTACTCAAACACATTTACCCAAACATGGCATTTCTTTCTGGTATTAAGAATTCAGGTTTCTGATTAATTAAAAGCCAGATGTGCATATGGTAATTGTAGTACTTCTGTTTCCTAATTACTTAAATAATCAGTGTAGTAGAATGGAATGATAGAAACCTGTTTTATTCTTTATGCAATTGTTTCAGAGGGACATAATTAGAATTATGACTTTACATATATTTGCATATATTTTTAAACAATCTTTAATTTATTCTTTAGAGAATTGGAGATCAAGAAAAGCAATTGCTTGGCTGACAATATTAGTGATTCAGCACATTACATACATCTCTGTATGATCAAAAAATGTAGCTAGCAACTGAGAATGGGTCAGTGACAGTTTGAAAGACAGTTGGCAGATCTATAAAGTTGTTGGGCCATGCATTATTGGCAGATATTCTCATACTTAGAAGTAAAAAGCTCCTATGAACAAAGAAATGTATTAGTAATTGTCCACTTTGGATGTACATTGTATAATCCAATGGGATCTATCAAACACATCATGCTACTGGAAATAATAAAGAAACTTGAAATGAATGGAAAAGTCAAGGCCAAAATATTGATGTAACTTATGTCAATAGTGTTATGTGTGAATAAAGAGTCTGACTGGATACTGTGAGCTCAAAGTAAAGTGTGACCGTAGTCTTTTATTGCAGGTCTCCTGAGTGCCTCACCAGCCTGTGAGGCCTCCTTAAGTACCTGTGCTCCCAAAGGATTGTGGTATCCCTTGGGACTCCAGAGGATGAGCCCTCTGGTGGCTGTACAAGGTATATACACAAGTTTACATATATAACAACACTCACCTCCCCCAAAGTCAACAGTGCAACTATTTACAAGGTGAGTCAATCTGGGGCCTTTCTTACCCTGGTTGATTGTCTCGGTGCAAATGTTTGTTTTGGTGAATCGTTTGTTGGGGCCTCACTGGGCTGCTGTGCAGCTGGCCTTGCTGGGCTGCCAGGTGTGGTGAGTCCTGCTGGGCTGCTGCGGGTGATGGGTTCTGCTTCGTGGCCAACCGCGGTGTCGGTTGCCACTGGTGTGCATGTTGGTGGGTCAAAGAAGATAGGCTCCAAAGTGAGTTGCTCTGGATAGTCCGTGAATCTGAGTTTGATTTGGTCCAAGTGTTTCCGGTGAATGAGTCCATTTGAAAGTTTGACCCGAAACACCCTGCACCCCTCTTTGGCTACAATAGTGCCGGGAAGCCACTTGGGACTTTGTCCATAATTCAATACAAATACAGGATCATTGATTTCAATTTCGCATGACACATTTGTGCTATCATGATATGTACTTTGTTGAAGCCGCCTGCTCTCTACCTGTTCATGTAGATCAGGGTGAACTAACGAGAGCCTTGTCTGAAGTGTTCTTTTCATGAGCAGTTCAGCGGGTGGAATCCCAGTGAGCGAATGGGGTCTCGTGTGATAGCTAAGCAGGACTCGGGATAGGCGGGTCTGCAGTGAGCCTTCAGTTACACTCTTCAAGCCTTGCTTGATGGTTTGCACTGCTCTCTCTGCCTGACCATTGGATGCTGGTTTAAACGGGGCAGATGTGACTTGTTTGATCCCGTTACGGGTCATGATATCTTTGAACTCAGCACTGGTAAAACATGGCCCGTTGTCGCTCACAAGGATTGTGCGTGGCAAACATGGCCCGCAGGCTTTCAGTGGTGGCAGCGGACATGCTTGCCGAAATCATCTCACATTCAATCCATTTGGAGTACATATCTCAACCACAAGGAACATTTTACCTAAAACGGGCCTGCATAGTCGACATGAACACTGGACCACGGCTTGGAGGGCCAAGGCCATAAACTTAGTGGCGCCTCCCTGGGTGCATTGCTTAACTGCAAGCATGTGTTACATCTGTGCACGCAGGACTCTAAGTCCGCGTCGATACCGGGCCACCACACGTGGGATCTGGCTATCGCTTTCATCATTACGATGCCTGGGTGGGTACTGTAGAGGTCACGGATGAAAGTGTCTCTGTCCTTCTTGAGGACCACTACCCGATTGCCCCACAGAAGATAGTCTGCCTGTATAGACATTTCATTTTTGAACTGCTGGTATGGCTTTATCTCTTCCTGCATTTCCACTGGGACACTGGACCAGCTCCCGTGAAGCACACAATATTTTACTAGGGACAGTAAGGGATGCTGACTCATCCAGGTTTTAATCTGTCGGGCTGTGACGGGTGATTGCTGACTCTCGAATGCTCCATAACCATGACTAAATCTGTGGGCTGCGCCATTTCCACCCCCGTGATGGGCAATGACAGCCTACTGAGAGCATCGACACAGTTTTCTGCACCTGGCCTGTGGCGGATGGCATAGTAATATGCGGACAACGTGAGCGCCCATCTCTGGATGCGGGCTGATGCATTCATATTTATCCCTTTACTCTCGAAAAACAGGGATATTAGTGGCTTATCGTCAGTTTCCAATTCAAATTTTAGCCCAAACAGATATTGATGCATTTTCTTTACCCCATAGACACACGCTAACGCTTCTTTTTCAATTAGCTGTAGGCCCTCTCAGCCTTAGACAGACTTCTGGATGCATAAGCAACTGGTTGCAATTTCCCAGAATCATTAGCTTGTTGCAATACACACCCGCGCCCTACAACGACACATCATATGCTAGTACCAAATGCTTACATGGATCATACAACACAAGCAATTTGTTTGAGCATAACAATTTTCTAGCTTTTACAAAGACATTTTCTTGGCTTTTGCCCCATACCCACACATCTCCTTCACGCACTGATTCTAACAGTGTGCTGAGACCCGGTAAGAAGATACCAAAGAGCTCAGGTGTCCTAGAAACAACCACAACTCCGTCACGTTCTGTGGCCTCGGTGCATTCTCGATTGCCTGCATCTTTGAATCGGTGGGCCTGATGCCACCCGCTGCGATTTTCTCCCCAGGAACTCCACTTCAGGCGCCAGGAAAATGCACTTTGAGCATTTTAACCTGAGCCCCACGCGGTTGAGTCGAATAAGAACCTCCTATAGGTTCTGCAGGTGCTCGACTGTGTCCCGACCTGTAACCAAAATGTCGTCCTGGAAGACCATGCTCTGCAGGACCGACTTCAGCAAGCTTTCCATGTTTCTCTGGAATATTGCTGCGGCTGATTGAATTACAAATGGGCATCTGTTCTAAATGAAGAGAACTCTGTGCGTGTTGATGCAGGTGAGGCCCTTCGATGATTCCTCCAGCTCCTGCGTCATGTAGACAAAGGTCAAGTCCAGCTTCGTGAACGTCTTTCCTCCCACCAGCGTTGCAAGAAGGTCGTCAGCCTTTGGTAGTGGGTATTGATCCTGCAGAGAGAAACAATTGATAGTTACTTTGTAATCACCACAGACTCTGACGGTGCTGTCTCCCTTGAGGACTGGAACAATCAGACTGGCCCACTCGTTGAATTCGATAGGCGAAATGATGCCTTCTCTTTGCAGCTAGTCTAGCTCGATCTCTACCCTTTCTCTCATCATGTACGGTACTGCTCTCGCCTTGTGATGGATGGGTCGCGCCCCCGGAATTAGGTGGATCTGCACTTTTGCTACTTGGAACTTCCCGATGCCTGGTTCGAACAGCGAGGGGAACTTGTTTAAGACCTGGGCACACTAAGTGTCGTCAGTGGACGGGAGTACTCGGACATCGTCCCAGTTTCAGCGTATCTTTCCCAGCCAGCTCCTGCCGAGCAGCGTGGAACCATTGCCCGGTACCACCCAGAGTGGTAGCTTGTGCACTGCTCCATCGTAGGAGACCTTTACAGTAGCACTGCCGATTACGGGAATCAGTTCCTTTGTGTAAGTTATCAGTTTCGTGCAAATGGGAGTCAAGACTGGCTTTGAGGCCTTGCTACACCACAATTTTTCGAAAGTCTTTTGCTAATAATGGACTGGCTCGCACCCGTGTCCAGCTCCATTGACACCGGGAGCCCATTTAATTCAACCTTCAGCATTATCAGGGGACGCTTTGTGGTAAATGTGTGCACCCCATATACCTCTGCCTTCTCAGTCTGAGGCTCTGGTTCGTTGTAATCTGCCATGCATCTGCCTTCCTCTGCAACATGGTGGTTTGCAGGATTAACAGGATTTGCAGCTCGCCTGCACCTACTTTGGAGGTGTCCCATTCTTCCACAGCCCTTGCAAACAAATCTTTGAAGCGGCATGAATGGAAATGATGATCACTCCCGCAGCACCAACAAGTTGTTAATGGCCTTGCATTCATCACCCTTGATGGTGGACTCTGAGACATCTGCGGACGTGCAGCTGCAGACATGTGGGGCCTGCCTTGTACTTTGCAATTTGAAAACAACATCACTTTATTCACAGTATTTATATCAGAATTTGTGTGCTGAGGGATTTGCTTAGTATTGTCACAGGTGGCAATGAACGCCTGGGCTATCGCTATGGCCTTACTCAAGATTGGGGTCTCTACAGTCAAAAGTTTGTGAAGTATCATTTCATGTCCAATGCCAAGTACAAAAAAGTCTCTAAGCATGTGCTCCAAGTGTCCTTCAAATTCGCAATGTCCTGCAGGCATCTGAGCTCAGTGACATAACTCGCCATTTCCTGACCTTCAGACCTTTTGTAGGTGTAGAACCAGTACCTCGCCATCAGAACGCTTTCCTTTGGGTTCAGATGCTCCCAGAACAGTGTGCACAAATCATTGTATGATTTCTCTGTGGGTTTCGCTGGAGCAAGCAGATTTTTCATGAGGCCATACATTTGTGCCCCGCAGACAGTGAGGAGAATCGCCCTTCGTTTGGCAGCGTTTACTTGTTGGCCACGAAGTATTGGTCGAGTCGATCCACGAAGGTTTCCCAATCATCTCCCTCCGAGAATTTCTCCAGGATGCCCACTGTTCTCTTCATCGTTGGGTTCGTCATCTGTATCTCGTCGCCAGTTGTTATGCATGAATAAAAAGTCTGACTGGATACTGTGAGCTCAAAGTAAAGTGTGACCTTAGTCTTTTATTACAGGTCTCCAGCCTGTGAGGCCTTATTAAGTACCTGTGCCTCCAAGCGATTGTGGGATCCCTTGGGACTCCAGGGGATGAGCCCTCTGGTGCCTGTACAAGGTATATACAAGTTTACATATATAACAAATAGCATTGATGTGGCTTTAATATTTACAAAGCAAAAATAGCAGTGAAGAAAATACACAGGGAATATGCATGGATATAAATAATGGTACAATATACAGGCAACATAGATTAGGCATTGAATTAGATGCAGCTCAGTCAATAAACCACACTAATAGTGGCACAACAGCAAGAAAGCAATAAAGGTCTCTGGAGAAAAGTCGTTCCCTCCATTGACCTTGTAAATTTATATTACTGACATTGAGATGTTGAATGAGGGAAAGATGGACAACAAATGGCACATTTCCTCCTTTGATAGATATTTCCAATTCCACTTTTTAGTCGCATTTTATGAAAATATTCCTTTATTTGTGACCCAAAAATGAATTCCAGAAACATGTTTGAGCAAAAGTTAACATTATAAATGATTGCATTTACATTCCCGATAAAGATATTCTAATGTAATTTGCTTCATCTAATAGTTCCAAGTGCAGTGGTATGTGAGCTACATATCATTTTCAATATTAATTTGAGCTACATATCATTTTGCAAAATGAATTTGAGCTACCAGTTGACATTTCACAACTAATGCAAGTAGTAAAGAATTCAGTTCTACAGGTACTCTGCTAAATTTCCACAAATGGTTCAAATTGTTGTAATCTGTCAGTTGTATGTGTCGGTAACAATGAATGGAATTAGGGTCTCTTTTTCCACCCATCACCATTTTCTCTGAATTTGGGGCGGCTGCATAAAATGCCTATGGTGTAACTGAAGGAACTGTAGCATTTGACATATTTCTCAACATTTTCACCCTAGCAATCCTTTAACTGGGCACAAGGGATGCCTGTGCAACCAAGGAATCCAGCAAATCTAAGGGCTTCAAAGAGATGTTTCAAAGGCTAATTTCACTATCGGAATTAATTACGACCAGCTTGTAATGATCACAATCAGTCTGTTTAAAAACTGATCATGTTTATATCCTTAAAAAACAAATTGTCCGGACTGCAGACTTGCTTAATTTCCTCCCTTCCCATGTGACCCAGCGGCTCCCTTAATGGTACAGAAACCGACCTGAAATATCTAAATAGCACTGATCCCGGAAACTGGGATAGGGTCAGGGGCACAACTGGCAGGCTAGCAGGCCTGACCTGCTATAGTTACAGTGGGTACCATCTATTAATATAAGGAGCCACTGCCAACTAAAAAAAAAGCAAGAACTTACATTTATAGAGTGCCCTTCATTTCCTCAGGATGACCCAAAGTTTCTCACAGTTAAAGTATTACTTTTGAAGTATAGTCACTGGTGTTTTGTAGGGACAAAGATGACTGAGATAAATAACCAATTAGTCTCTTTGGGGGTTAAGGGATAAATGTTGACTAGGACACCAGGAGAATTCCCCTGCTCTTTTCTGAATAGTGCCACTGGATCTTTTACACCCCCTGGAGATCCAAGCAGGGCCTCATTTTAACATCTTATCAAAAAGACACGTCCAGTAATCCTTTAGCACTGCAGCAAAATTTCCGCGTAGATTATGTGCTCAAATCCTGCAGTGGTGATTGGACCTTCTGACTCAGAAGATGAAAGTCCTACCTTGGGTAAATTACTCACTAGCTTCCTAGTGTGCTACCTCATAAATGTAAATATTAAAGGCACTATATAAATGCAAATTATTGCCGTTGCTGTTGAAACAATCATCAACCATAAAAATAGTAAAGCAAGGGTACAAATCAAGTTTCAACTAGCTCAATAATATTAGCTCAGTAGCGAAAAAAACAAATGCTGCAGATCGGAATATACCAGATTCAAAAAAAAGGGAAGCTTATGACAGATACCGAGAACTCTATACTGCAGAAACTTTAGAGGAGCATAAAAAGTGCAGGGGTGCAAGTAAAAAAGATATCAAGAAAGCAAAGAAAGAGCATGAAAGAATGTTGGCAAGTAAAATCAGGGAAAGCCCAAAGATGTTTTATAAATACATTAAGAGGAAGAGGATAAGTAAAGAAAGAAGGGGGCTATTAGAGACCATAAGGGAAATCTGTGTGTGGAGGCAGAAGATGTGGGTATGATGCCTAATGAATACTTTGCATCTGTTTTCACAAAAGAGAGGCACAATGCAGACTTTGCAATGAGGGAGGGAGTGTGAAATATTCGACGAGATAAACATAGTGAGAGAAGAAGTATTAAGGGGCTTAGCAGCTTTGAAAGTGGATAAATCCCCAGGCCCAGATGAAAAGTGTCCCAGGCTGTTAAGAGAAGCAAAAGTGGAAATAGCTCTGACCATCATTTTCCAGTCCTCTCTGGCTACAGGTGTGACGCCAGAGGATTGGAGGACGTCTAATGTTGTACCTTTGTTTAAAAAGGGAGAAAGGGATAGACCAGTCAGCCTAATCTCAGTGGTGGGAAAATTATTGGAAAAAATTCTGAGGGACAAGATAAATCTTCATTTGGAAAGACATTGATTAATCAAGGACCGTCAGCGTGGATTTGTTAAAGGAAGGTCATGTCTGACGAACTTGATTGAATTTTTTGAGGAGGTAACCAGGAGGGTCGATGTGAGCAGTGGGTATGATGTAGTGTATATGAATTTTAGCAAAGCTATTGATAAGGTCCTATATGGCAGATTGGTCACGAAAATAAAAGCCCATGGGATCCAGGGCAAAATGGATCCAAAATTGGCTCAAAGGCAGGAAGCAAAGGGTAATGGTTGATGGGTGTTTTTGTGACGAGAAGGCTGTATCCAATGGGGTTCTACAGGGCTCAGTGCTGGGTCATTGCTTTTTGTGGTATATATCAATGACTTGGACTTGAATGTTGGGGGTATGATTAAGAAGTTTGCAGATGACTCTAAACTAGGCTGTTTGATTGATAATGAAGAAGAAAGCTGCGGACTGCAGGAAGATAGCAATGTACTGGTCAGGTGGGCAGAACAGTGGCAAAAGGAATTCAATCCGGATAAGTGTGAGGTAATGCATTTGGGAAGGTCTAACAAGGCAAGGGGATACACATTAGATCGTTCGACACTGAAAAGTGTAGAGGAACAAAGAGACCTTAGAGTGCAGGCCCACAGATCCCTAAAGGTAGCAGACCAGGTAGATAATTACATAGTATTTACAGCATAGAAACAGGCCATTCAGCCCAATGGGTCCGTGCCAGTGTTTATACTCCACACGAGCCTCCTCCCACCCTACTTCATCTCACCGTATCAGCATAACCTTCTACTCCTTTCTCACTTGTGTTTTTCTAGCTTCCCCTTAAATGAATCTCTGCTATTCGCCTCAACCATTTCCTGTGGCAGCGAGTTCCACATTCTCACCATTCTCTGGATAAATAAGTTTCTCCTGAATTCCCGATTGAAATTATTAGTGACAATTTTACATTTATGGTCCCAAGTTCGGGTCTCACCTCTGTATCCGCAGGACCCCCAAACTGTACCCACCGTAACCCCTCGTTCCGGCCCCCATACCCCATCGCTCTCACCATGTACACCATCCCCCTGAACCCCCGTACCCACCACCCTCACTCCCCATACCCCATCCGCCTCACTCCTCGTACACCATTCCCCTCACTCCTCGTACACCATCCCCCTCACTCCCCGGATCCCATCCCCCTCACTCCCTGTACCCCATCTCCCTCACTCCCCATACCCTATCCCCCTCACTCCCCAATCCACCCCTCATCCCCCCATACCCCAATCCACCCTCACCCCCCGATACCCCAACCCCTCACTGCACCACCATATACTTCACACCCTGTACTCCATCACCATCACCCCCTTGCACCCTCATCCCATCACCCCCCTTAACCCCAACCCCCTCACCCCCTGTATTCCAACCCCCTCACTTCATTCCCCTCACTGCCCCGTACCCCTTTTCCCCTCACCCCCATACCCCAACACTGTACCCCATCACCCTCACTCCCCTATCCCATCACTCCCCCTGCACCCCAACCCCTCACCTCATCCCCCCCATATCCCACCCCCTCATCCCTATACCTTAACCCCACCCCCTAGCCATCACCACCCCGCCCCCCACACCCCAACCCCCTCACCTCAGCACCGTATCCCCCCCAATATTGCTCAGCCCCCCTCCTCGTACCGCACTCATCCCATTCCCCTCACACCACCACCCCCCGTACCCCAACGCCCTCACCTCACCACCGTACCCCTTCACCCCCCAACTATCCCCCTGCCCCGAGCTGCGGGCCCCGTCTCAGTGTGCGGGCCCCAGGCGACCCTCCCGCCCCTTTCACCGTCCAATGTGGGAGGGCAGACAGGAAGGTGGTTACTTGACTTTATTAGTAGAGGCATGGAATAGAAGAGAAAGGACATTATGCTTGAATTATATAAAACACTGACTAGGCCGCAGCTAGAGTACTGTGTGCAGTTCTTGTCACCACATTACAGGAAAGATGTGATTGCACTAGAAAGGGTGCAGAGGAGACTTACAAGAATGTTGCCTGAACTGGAAAATTTTGGCTATGAAGAAAGATTGGTGATGGTGGGTCTGTTTACTTTGGAACAGAGGAGGCTGAGGGGAAACCTGATTGAGGTCAATAAATTATGAGGGGCCTGGATAGAGTGGATAGGAAGGACCTGTTTCCTTTGACAGAGGAGTCAACAACCAGGGGTCATATATTTAAAGTAATTGGGGGAGGTATAGAAACATAGAAACATAGAGGAGATATCAGGGGAAATGTCTTTACCCAGAGGGTGGTGTGGGTCTGGAACTCACTGCCTGAAAGGGTGGTAGAGGCAGAAAGCCTCACCACATTTAAAATCTGCACTTAAAGGGCCGTAACATACAGGGACACGGACCAAGAGCTGAAAAGTTGGATTAGGCTGGATAGCTCTTGGTTGGTCGGCATGGACATGATGGGCCGAAATTGCCTCCTTTCATGCTGTAAATTTCTATGAATCTATGATAATGAGATCCACATTGGGTAAAGGATCAAAATATAGCTGTAACATATGATTCAAACAGACTGTAGCATTTAAGTAAAACTATTGCAAGAATTTCTGCAAAACAGGATACTTGGACAAGAAGAAAATATGGATTTCACAGTTTTCAAAATTAAAATCTTAATAATTTGCTTTAATATTTAAACCGTGGTTCTCCTAAAAGTAATGGATACAATTACTCAAGAGCAACAAGGAATGAACTAATCCAGCTCTTCACTCTGATTTTCCTATATGCTTCATTTCATAATGCTGCCCTTACAGTCTTTCTCCAGTACCTTTCTTTCCTGTAAATTCTAAAATTACTGTTGAAAATATTTTTACAACAGATTTGTGGTAGTATGTTGCATGCTGCACAACTTGGCCATTATGAGGGAACATCCCTTGCCATCCCCGATCTTCGAGATGCTGAGGAGCAGGAGCGCAAGGAAAAGAAGACGGAGGAGAAAGTGCAAAAGGAAGTGGAAGAGGAAGAGGATGCTACAACATAGACAGCCCCAGTCTTCCTGGGCTCTCCGTGATCAGATTATTCATGAGTGATACCAGTAATCTCAATTACACCTCCCCAATGACCAACAGCCCCACAATCCTTACCTTTCCTCTATCACTCACCATCACATCGTTCTCCTTCTGACAACCCACAAATAAAAACCACTATCAAATACAAATTCAAATCCAATTTTATAAATTCACTCATTAAATTCATTCATGCATAAAAAATGAAACTAAGTACCATTGTGCATTCCCTTAGTGCCTGTCTTCCATGTGCCTTTGCCTATCCTATTGCTTGTACAAGGTACTTTCCTAATGACTGCAGCATGGGTGGAGGAAGACTGCTGACCTTCAATTGAGGAGACTGCAGATGGCCTTGGAGGACGACCTTGAGCAGCTCTGGGCCTAGAGCGACTGGCTGTAGACTGCACCATCTCGGCATGGACTGCAGTAGTCTGGGCTGGCTGGTTGGCTGACAGGTAACAGTAAGAGCACTGGTGGAATGGCAGGGGTGGGAGCAGGAATGCTGTCATCCTGAGAGGGGACAGCAAGTTTCATGGAGTCTCTGCCACTCTCCTGGGACAGTGCCTCAGCAATCCTAGTGATCTATTGGAGAACAGATTGCTGGGCTGCCACGACTGTTGCCCTGGAAGCCACTTTTAACAGTGGTATCCAGAGCCACCACAGTAGCAGTCTGAGCTTGCACAGCAGCAGTCTGAGATTCCATTGCGGCACTCAGACCTTTTATGGAAGCTGTTTGTGCTGCAATCGAAGCTGTGACACTGGTCATTAGATGCTGCATCATGGTGAATTCCACAGGTTTGTTGATAGAAATAATCAGCCATTCCATGTTGGAAAGGATGGCTCCAAGCTCTGTGCGAATTCTTGAGCCAAATTGGAGCTGGACTCCTCCATGCTCTTTAACATTGTGTGCATGCTTTCTGGCAGGTTTCCCAATGCACCAAGCATTTGGTTGTGTACACCCATCCCTTTCAGTAGGCTGCCAGATTTCCCAGGCCTCGAGAAACCGGGCAGCTGATGTGAGTCGAGGAGAGCTCCCAAAACTGCTCCCCCATTAAACTGTCCCCCGATACAAAGGCCCCCAGGATCGGGGATTGATCCCCGGGATCGGACACACCTCTGCCCTGCGGTCACGGATCAAACTTACCTACTCCAACCACCTGCTCCGGAATTCTCCCCGCCTGACAAGAAGCCAAGTCACTCAATCAGACTGACCTCTGAGCAAGGACCTGTCAGAGCCAAAAGAAATATGCTGCAGAATTAAAACAACTAGGTTTCCCTCTGTCAACCCTCCACATCTCCCTGCCAGCCCCACCCTCCACCAACTCCCACATCCTCCACAATGCCCCCCACCACCCTCCTCCCCTCACCCCCATACCCCTACATAACCAGCCCTGTTAGTATCCAGGCCTGTAAAAATGTGCACAGAAAAATAAACATCTCTCCTTAATCTAACATTGTGTTAGTGGTTGATGGTCAGGATGCTATTCATTTTGAAGAGTTAAATAAATAATATGCAATATGAAGGAAAGAAAAGTGAGAGAACGTTTTTTTTAAAGAAACCTTTAGGGCAGCTTTGCTGATCCATTTTACTGATACTTGATACGTCCTTACTATACAGTATAAATGCACACGAGGCCCATGCTTGAGAGAAGGTCAGTCTGTGACCAGTCCTTTATTCCATAGCACTCAAGTGATAGAAGTGGGTGGAGCTTCCCCTTTTATATCTGAAGGTCCAGGTTAGGAGTGTCTCCCACAAGTTCACCACCTAGTGGTCATTGTTCTCACAGTGTACAACTTAGATCAGATTATACATGGGTTACAATGCTGGTTGAATACATGACATCACCTACCCCCCCTCCGCAAAGTCTTATTGGGATCACAGGTTGAGTCTCTCAGGTGGTTTACGCTCCCTTGTAGAGCGCCTGAGTTGGGGCTCCGGTTGTTGGGCGATGGCCTGAGTGTCTGCTGTTTGCGGTGCATCAGGCCTGTCCGGACCGCCCACAGTGACTGGGCTCTCCACCCTTTGGTTCCTATGTTCGGTCACCTGTGGTGGAGTGAACTCTATATTGTGTTCTTCCTCTGCTTCTTCTATGGGGTTGCTGAACCTCCTTTTAGTTTGATCCACATGTTTGCAGCAGATTTGTCCATTGGTAAGTTTAACTACCAGAATCCTATTTCCCTCTTTGGCAATCACAGTGCCTGCGAGCCATTTGGTCATTGACATCAAACAGGGTCATTGACATCAATACATTGCGCCCTCGCATTCTTGTCATGGTAGTCACATTGTGACTGGCGCCTGCTCTCGACAATTTCTTTCATGGTGGGGTGTATAACGGATAACCGGGTTTTGAGCATCCTTTTCATTTGCAGCTCTGCGGGTGGAACCCCTGTGAGTGAGTGTGGTCGGAATATGTAGGCCAACAGGAGTCATGATAAGCAGCATTGTAGGGAACCCCCTTGGATTCTGAGCATCCCCTGTTTGATTATCTGCACTGCTCGTTCTGCCTGGCTGTTTGAGGCCGGCTTGAACGGTGCCGTTCTGACATGGTTAATTCTATTGCCTGCCATGAAGTCCTGGAATTCAGTGCTTGTGAAGCACGGGCCATTGTCGCTGACCAAGACGTCTGGTAGACCGTGGGCGGCGAACATTGTCCGTAGACTTTCTACCGTGGCAGAGGATGTGCTTGAATTTAAAATGTCACAGCTACGGACATACACAAAGCAGATCATTCTGGTGCTAGGCAGCGCCACGGTAGTCGTGACCCACAAAGATTCGGAGAACAGGTTGCCACTCTGGGTTGTCCCGGGGGACGATCCCGCACTACTGGGGAGGAGTTGGCTTGCTGTCATGAACTGGAAATGGGGCGATGTCAATGTAATTTCCTCTGTGGAGCGAGTATCATGCTCACAGATCCTGGACAAATTTGACTCATTATTTCAACCCGGCATCGGCACTTTCATGGGGGCCAAGGTAGTGATTCACATAAACCCGGATGCCAGGCCAGTACACCACAAGGCCAGAGCGGTGCCATACGTGATGTGGGAAAAGATAGAAGGCGAATTGGACCGCCTGCTGAGAGAAGGCATCATCTCGCCAGTCGAATTCAGTGACTGGGCGAGCCCGAGTGTGCCGGTGCTCAAGGCGGATGGGTCGGTCAGGATATGTGGCGATTACAAGGCCACCATCAATCGGGTGTCACTCCAAGACCGTAGCTGTGTGTCAATCGGTGATAATTTTGGCCTCCTGGCCTTGGGCGCCCAAAACTTTTCGAACTGTTTGATACCCATCAAGGACTGGCTGGCCCCCGTGTCTAGCTCCATTGATTCTGGGATGCCATTGAGGAGCACTTTCATCATTATCGGTGGCGTCCTGGTGTATGAACTGTATACATGCTGTATATGTAGCCCAACAGGAGGCATGATAAGCGGCATTGTTGGGAACCCTCTTGGATTCTGAGCATCCTCTGTTTGATTATCTGCACTGCTCGTTCTGCCTGGCCGTTTGAGGCCGGCTTGAACGGTGCCGTTCTGACATGGTTAATTCCATTGCCTGCCATGAAGTCCTGCAATTCAGTGCTTGTGAAGCACGGGCCATTGTCGCTGACCAAGATGTCCAGTAGACCGTGGGTGGTGAACATTGCCCGTAAACTTTCTACCGTGGCAGAGGATGTGCTTGAATTTAAAATGTCACACTCGATCCATTTGGAGTAGGCGTCTACTACAACCAAAAACATTTTTCCCATGAAAGGACCTGCGTAGTCCATAGTCCACATGGATGCGTGACCAAGGCGGGCCATGGCCAGGGGCTAAGGGGGGCTTCCCTGGGCTCATTGCCCAGCTGGGCACACGTGTTGCACCTGCGAACACAAAGTTCCAGATCTGCGTCAATCCCTGGCCACCAAAAGTGATTATACACGGGTTACAATGCTGGTTGAATACATGACAATACTCACTGTGGAAAATGGGTAACGAGTGATTTGGAAGTCAGGCAAGATTTTCAGTCATCTGGATTTGAGTGTGTGCTCGCAAGAAACTTATAAGAACCTCATTAATGCTCTAAGAGTTTTGTAAATTAATTAAAATACGAAGAAGCCCTGCTTAGTCTTGTAATATATTTGCTTCATGGGTTCTTCGCTTAAAAATTCAAGGCAACACATTGCGATCAAAAAATAGTTGTTTTTTTTAACAAAGGTTTAACAATCACACTACACATTACCAGTTCATCCACTAGGCTCAGAACTGCATACCTCATTGTGGATGACCTAGACCCAACTGACTGGGATTTCATTGAGTCTTGTGAACATAGAAACATAGAAACATAGAAAATAGGTGCAGGAGTAGGCCATTCGGCCATTCGAGCCTGCACCGCCATTCAATAAGATCATGGCAGATCATTCCTTCAGTACCCCTTTCCTGTTTTCTCTCCATACCCCTTGATCCCCTTAGCCGTAAGGGCCACATCTAACACCCTCTTGAATATATCCAATGAACTGGCATCAACAACTCTCTGCGGCAGGGAATTCCATAGGTTAACAACTCTCTGAGTGAAGAATTTCTCCTCATCTCAGTCCTAAATGGCCTATCCCTTATCCTAAGACTATGTTCCCCAGTTCTGGACTTCCCTAACATCGGGAACATTCTTCCCGCATCAAACCTGTCCAGTCCCGTCAGAATCTTATATGTTTCTATGAGATCCCCTCTCATCCTTCTAAACTCCAGTGAATAAAGGCCCAGTTGATCCAGTCTCTCCTCATATGACAGTCCAGCCATCGTGGGAATCAGTCTGGTGACTCCCTCAACAGCAAGAACGTCCTTCCTCAGATTAGGAGACCAAAACTGAACACAATATTCCAGGTGAGGCCTCACCAAGGCCCTGTACAACTGCAGTAAGACCTCTCTGCTCCTATACTCAAATCCTCTAGCTATGAAGGCTAACATACCATTTGCCTTCTTCACCGCCTGCTGTACATGCATGCCAACTTTCAATGACTTATGTACCATGACACCCAGGTCTCGTTGCACCTCCCCTTTTCCTAATCTGCCGCAATTCAGATAATATTCTGCCTTCGTGTTTTTGCCACCAAAATGGATAACCTCACATTTATCCACATTATACTGCATCTGCCATGCATTTGTACACTCACCTAACCTGTCCAAGTCACCCTGCAGCCTCTTAGCGTCCTTCTCACAGCTCACACCTTCCCAATTTAGTGTCATCTGCAAACTTGGAGATATTATACTCAATTCCTTCATCTAAATTGTTAATGTATATTGTAAAGAGCTGGGCTCCCAGCACTGAACCCTGCGGCACTCCACTACTCATTGCCTGCCATTCTGAAAATGACCCGTTTATCCCGACTCTCTGCTTCCTGTCTGCCAACCAGTTCTCTATCCACGTCAGTACATTACCCCCAATACCATGTGCTTTGATTTTGCACATCAATCTCTTGTGTGGGACCTCGTCAAAAGCCTTTTTAAATTCCAAATATACCACATCCACTGGTTCTCCCTTGTCCACTCTGCTAGTTATATCCTCAACAAATTCCAAAAGATACATCAAGCATGATTTCATTTCATAAATCCATGCTGATTGGTCCGATCCTGTCACTGTGTTCCAAATGCGTTGTTATTTCATCCTTAATGATTGATTCCAACATTTTCCCCACTACTGATGTCAGGCTAACCGGTCGATAATTACCCGTTTTCTCTCTCCCTCCTTTTTTAAAAAGTGGTGTTACATTATCTACACTCCAGTCCATAGTAACTGATCCCAGAATCGATAGACGTTGGAAAATGATCATCAATGCATCCACTATTTCTAGGGCCACTTCCTTAAGTACTCTGGGATGCAGACTATCAGGCCCTGGGAATTTATCGGCCTTCAATCCCATCAATTTCCCAAACACAATTTCCCGCCTAATAAGGATATCCTTCAGTTCCTCCTTTTCACTAGACCCACTGTCCCCTAGTACATTTGGAAAGTTATTTGTGTCTTCTTTTGTGAAGACAGAACCGAAGTATTTGTTAAATATGTCTGCCATTCATTTGCTGCTCTTTATAATTTCACCTGAATCCGACTGCAAGGGACCTACGTTTGTCTTTGAAACATAGAAACATAGAAAATCGTTTCAGGAGTAGGCCATTCGGCCCTTCGAGCCTGCACCGCCATTCAATGAGTTCATGGCTGAACATGCAACTTCAGTACCCCATTCCTGCTTTCTCGCCATATCCCTTGATCCCCCTAGTAGTAAGGATCTAACACCTTTTTGAATATATTTAGTGAATTGGCCTCAACAACTTTCTGTGGTCGAGAATTCCACAGATTCACCACTCTCTGGGTGAAGAAGTTTCTCCTCATCTCGGTCCTAAATGGCTTACCCATCCTTAGACTGTGACCCCTGGTTCTGGACTTCCCCAACATTGGGAACATTCTTCCTGCATCTAACCTGTCTAAACCCGTCAAAATTTTAAACGTTTCTATGCAATCCCCTCTCATTCTTCTGAACTCCAGTGAATACAAGCCCAGTTGATCCAGTCTTTCTTGATAGGTCAGTCCCGCCATCCCGGGAATCAGTCTGGTGAACCTTCGCTGCACTCCCTCAATAGCAAGAATATCCTTCCTCAAGTTAGAAGACCAAAACTGTATACAATACTCCAGGTGTGGCCTCACAAAGGCCCTGTACAACTGTAGTAACACCTCCCTGCCCCTGTGCACAAATCCCCTCGCTATGAAGGCCAAAATGCCATTTGATTTCTTAACCGCCTGCTGCACCTGCATGCCAACCTTCAATGACTGATGTACCATGACACCCAGGTCTCGTTGCACCTCCCCTTTTCCTAATCTGTCACCGTTCAGGTAATAGTCTGTCTCTCTGTTTTTACCACCAAAGTGGATAACCTCACATTTATCCACATTATACTTCATCTGCCATGCATTTGCCCACTCACCTAACCTATCCAAGTCGCTCTGCAGCCTCACAGCATCCTCCTCGCAGCTCACACTGCCACCTAACTTAGTGTCATCCGCAAATTTGGAGGTACTACATTTAATCCCCTCGTCTAAATCATGAATGTGCAATGTAAACAGCTGGGGCCCCAGCACAGAACCTTGCGGGACCCCACTAGTCACTGCCTGCCATTCTGAAAAGTACCCATTTACTCCTACTCTTTGCTTCCTGTCTGCCAACCAATTCTCAATCTACGTCAGCACACTACCCCCAATCCCATGTGCTTTAACTTTGCACATTAATCTCTTGTGTGGGACCTTGTTGAAAGTCTTCTGAAAGTCCAAATACACCACATCAACTGGTTCTTCCTTGTCCATCAACTGGAAACTTCACAAATGTTTTTCTCTTCACATATTTGAAGAAGCTTTTGCAGTCAGTTTTTATGTTACCTGCAAGCTTCCTCTCCTACTCTATTTTCCCCCTCTTAATTCAACCCTTAGTCCTCCTCTGCTGAATTCTAAATTTCTCCCAGTCCTCAGGTTTGTTGCTTTTTCTAGCCAATTTATATGCCTCTTCCTTGGCTTTAACACTATCCTTAATTTCCCTTGTTAGCCATGGTTGAGCCACCTTCCCCGTTTTATTTTTACTCCAGACAGGGATGTACAACAGCTGAAGTTCATCCATGTCATCTTTAAATGTTTGCCATTGCTTATCCACCGTCAACCCTTTAAGTATCCTTTGCCAGTCTATTCTCGCCACTTCACGCCTCATACCGTCGAAGTTACCTTCCTTTAAGTTCAAGACCCCAGTTTCCGAATTAACTTTGTCACTCTCTATCTTAATAAAGAATTCTACCATATTATGGTCACTCCTCCCCAAGGGGCCTCGCACAACAAAATTGCTAATTAGTCCCTTCTCATTATACATCACCCAGTCTAGGATGGCCAGCTCTCTGGTTGGTTCCTCGACATATTGGTCTAGAAAACCATCCCTAATACACTCCAGGAAATCTTCCTCCACTGCATTGCCACCAGTTAGGTTAGCCCAATCAATGTAGATTAAAGTCACCCATGATAACTGCTGTACCTTTATTGCATGCATCCCTAATTTCTTGTTTGATGATGTCCCCAATCTCACTACGACTATTTGGTGGCCTGTACACAACTCCCACTAGCGTTTCCTGCCCTTTGGTATTCCATAGCTCCACCCATACCGATTCCACATCATCCAAGCTAATGTCCTTCATTACAATTGTAGTAATTTCCTCTTTAACCAGCTACGCCACCCCACCTCCTTTTCCTCTCTGTCTATCATTCCTAAATGCTGAATACCCTTGGATGTTGAGTTCCCAGCCTTGGTCACCCTGGAGCCATGTCTCCGTGATGCCAATCACATCGTATCCGTTAACTGCTACTGCGCCGTTAATTCATCCACCTTATTCCGAATACTCCTCGCATTGAGGCACAGAGCCTTCAGGCTTGTCGTTTTAACACACTTTGCCCCTTTAGAATTTTGCTGTAATGTGGCCCTTTTTGTTTTTTGCCTTGGGTTTCTCTGCACTCCAATTTTACTTTGTTTCTTTCTGTCTTTTGCTTTTGTCTCCTTTTTGTTTCCCTCTGACTCCCTGCATTGGTTCCCATCCCCCTGCCATATTAGTTTAACTCCTCCCCAACAGCACTAACAAACACTCCCCCTAGGACATTGGTTCCGGTCGTGCCCAGGTACAGACCGTCCAGTTTGTACTGGTCCCACCTCCCCCAGAACCGATTCCAATGTCCCAGGAATTTGAATCCCTCCCTTCTGCACCACTCCTCAAGCCACGTATTCATCTGAGCTATCCTCCAGTTCCTACTCTGACTAGCATGTGGCACTGGTAGCAATCCTGAGATTACTACTTTTGAGGTCCTACATTTTAATTTAACTCCTAGCTCCCTCAATCCGTCTCGTAGGGCCTCATCCCATTTTTTACCTCTATCGTTGGTACCTATATGCACCACGACAACTGGCTGTTCACCCTCCCTTTTTAGAATGTCCCACACCCGCTCCGAGGCATCGTTGACCCTTGCACCAGGGAGGCAACATACCATCCTGGAGTCTCGGTTGCGGCTGCAGAAATGCCTATATATTCCCCTTACAATTGAATCCCCTATCACTATCACTCTCCTGCTCTTTTTCCTGCCCTCCTGTGCAGCAGAGCCACCCACGGTGCCATGAATGTGGCTGCTGCTGCTCTCCCCTGATGAGTCATCCCCCTCAACAGTACTCAAAGCGGTGTATCTGTTTTGCAGGGGGATGACCGCAAGGGACTCCTGCACTACCTTCTTTGCACTGCTCTTCCTATTGGTCTTCCATTCACTAGCTGGCTGTGTACCCTTTACCTGTGGTAAGACCAACTCACTAAATGTGCTATTCACGTCATTCTCAGCATCATGGATGCTCCAGATTGAACCCACCCACAGCTCCAGGGCTGCAATGCGGTCCGTCAGGATCTGCAGGCGGATACACTTCCCGCACACGTAGTCGTCAGGGACACCGGAAGCGTCCCTGAATTCCCACACAGTACAGGAGGAGCGTAACACGTGTCCGAGCTGTCTTGCCATGACTTAACCGTTAGATTAACCTAATTGGGCAACAACGATGTTAAAAGATTACTTACTGATATCGAAAAGAAAAAGAAAAGCTACTTACCAATCACCAGCCAATCACTTAGCTCCTTGGCTGTGATGTCACCTTTCGATTTCTTTCTACTTCCTTTTTGCCTCCCTGCTGCAGTTGCACTGGCTGGGCCTCTCCGACCATGAACATCCGAACTGCTGCCACATTGGGCCTTTCTAGGCCTGCCTCAGCGATCTCCCGCCTCTCCGACCATGAACAACCGAACTGCCGCCAAGTTGGGCCTTTACAGGCCTGCCTCAGCGATCTCCCGCCTCTCGCCGACCACAAACTCATCACGTGACTGGCTAAGCCACTCACAATGCAACAGCTCTAGAAATCTGTGAGTATCCTCACAATAAAATGGAGGCAGAAGCAAAAGATAGAAAGAAGAAAAGTAAAAATGGAGGGCAGAGAAACCCAAGGCAAAAATCTTTGTGCCTCAATGCGAGACGTATTCGTAATAAGGTAGACGAATTAACTGCGCAGGCAGCTATCCTCACAGGTGCATACATTACCAGTCTCTGAGAATGCATCTTTTGCTGTTTAAGCCTAGAAATGTAGTCAGTGTTAGGAACACGCATTGTGGCTTTTGAGAGTTTGTTAGCTTAAAAGTATATTGCTTTTTTTCTGTTGTTTATGCTTTATATTTCTTCCTCCATTTTTGTTGCAATTCATATTGCTTTTAGTATGTGAATTTCTGGGAGGGGGAAAACTCAACTGGTTTTTCCATCTCACTGCTTCTGGAAATTGAACTTTAGTTGCAGCAATTAGCATTCTGAAAGGAGTATCTAAGGTGATCAGGAACAGGTCTGTTTACTCCATATATACATATACACACAGACAGAGCATTGTTCGTTGCATTTTTTACTTGCTGTCAGTTACGCACAATTTTAATACAATTTTCTGAAAGCATGAACATAAGAACATAAGAAATAGGAGCAGGAGTAGGCCATAGGGCCCCTCGAGCCTGCTCCGCCATTTAATACAATCATGGCTGATCCGATCATGGACTCAGGTCCACTTCCCTGCCCGCTTCCCATAACCCTTTGTTCCCTTATCGGATAAGAAACTGTCCATCTCTGTCTTAAATTTATTCAATGACCCAGCTTCCACAGCTCTCTGAGGCAGCAAATTCCACAGATTTACAACACTCTGAGAGAAGAAATTCCTCCTATTCACAGTTTTAAATGGGTGGCCCCTTATTCTAAGATTATGCCCCCTAGTTCTAATCTCCCCTATCAGTGGAAACATCCTCTCTGCATCCACGTTGTCAAGCCCCCTCATAATCTTATACGCTGCGATAAGATCTCCTCTCATTCTCTGAATTCCAATGAGTAGAGGCCCAACCTACTCAACCTTTCCTCATTAGTCAAACCCCTCATCTCTGAAATCAACCTGGAGAACCTTCTCTGAACTGCCTCCAAAGCAAGTATATCCATTTTTAAGTATCGAAACCAAAACTGAACGCGGTATTCTAGGTATGGCCTCATCAATACCCTGTATAACTGTAGACAAGAATTCCCTACTTTTATACTCCATCCCCTTTGCAACAAAGGCCAAGATTCCATTGGCCTTCCTGATCACTTGCTGTACATGCACACTAACCTTTTGTGTTTCATGCACAAGTACCCCCAGGTCTTGCTGTACTGCAGCCCTTTGCAAATTTTCTGCATTTAAATAATAACTTGCTTTTTGGTTTTTTTCTGCCAAAGTACATAACCTCACATTATACTCCATCTGCCAAATTTTTGCCCACTCACTTAGCCTGTCTATGTCCTTTTGCAGGTTTTTTGTTTATTCCTCACACATTGCTTTTCCTCCCATCTTTGTATCCTCAGCAAACTTGGCTATGTTACACTCGGTCCCGTCTTCCAAGTCATTAAAATAGATTGTAAATAGTTGGGGTCCCAGCACTGATCCCTGTGGCACCCCACTAGTTACTGATTGCCAGCCCAAGAATGAACCATTTATCCCTGTTGGGGAGGGGTTAAACTGATATGGCAGAGGGATGGAAACCTATGCAGGGAGAAAGAGGGAAGTAAAATGGGGGCAGAAGCAAAAGATAGAAAGAAGAAAAATAAAAGTGGAGGGCAGAGAAACCCAAGGCAAAAATCAAAAAGGGCCACATTGCAGCAAAATTCTAAAAGGGCAAGGTGTGTTCAAAAGACAAGCCGGAAAGGCTCTGTGCCTCAATGCGAGGAGTATTCTAATAAGGTGGACGAATTAACTGCGCAGGCAGCTATTAATGAATATGATATAATTGGGATTAAGGAGACATGGCTCCAGGGTGACCAAGGCTCGGAACTCAACATCCAGGGGTATTCAACATTCAGGAAGGATAGACAGAAAGGAATAGGAGGTGGAGTAGCGTTGCTGGTTAAAGAGGAAATTAACGCAATAGTAAGGAAGGACATTAGTTTAGATGATGTGGAATCTGTATGGGTAGAGCTGCGGAATAGTAAAGGGCAAAAAACGCTAGTGGGTGTTGTGTACAGGCCACCAAACAGTAGTAGTGAGTTTGGGGACAGCATCAAACAAGAAATTAGGGATGCGTGCAATAAAGGTTCAGCAGTTATCATAGGTGACTTTAATCTACATATAGATTGGGCTAACCAAACTGGTAACAATACGGTGGAGGAGGATTTCCTGGAGTGTATTAGGGATGGTTTTCTAGACCAATATGTCGAGGAATCAACTAGAGGGCTGGCCATCCTAGACAGGGTGATGTGTAATGAGAAAGGATTAGGGTTAGGGTGGATAAAGGGGAATCAGTGGATGTGGTGTATTTGGTTTTCCAGAAGGCATTCGATAAGGTGCCACAGAAAAGGTTACTGCACAAGATAAAAGTTCATGGGGTTATGGGTATTATATTAGCATGGATAGAGGATTGGCTAACTAACAGAAAACAGAGAATCGGGATAAATGGGGTATTTTCCGGTTGGCAAACAGTAACTAGTGGAGTGCCACAGGGATCGCTGCTGGGGCCTCAACTATTTACAATCTATATTAATGATTTGGATGAAAGGACCAAGTATAGTGTAGCCAACTTTGCTGATGATACAAAGAGGGATGGGAAAGCAAGTTGTAAGGAACACACAAACAATCTGAAAATGGATATAGACAGGTGTATAATGTGGGAAAGTGTGAGGCTATCCACTTTGGCAGAAAAAATAAAAAAGCAAATTATTATTTAAATGAAGAAACATTACAAAATGCTGCAGTACAGAGAGACTTAAGGGTCATTGTACATTAAACACAAAAAGTTAGCATGTAGGCACAGCAAGTAACCAGGAAGGCAAATGGAATGTTAGCCTTTATTGCAAGGGGATAGAGTATAAAAGCAGGGAAGTCCTGCTACAATTGTATTATTATTAGTTGCTACAATTATTAGTTAGGCCACAGCTAAGAGTACTGCGCACAATTTTGGTCTCCTTGTTTAAGGAGGGGTATAATTGCATTGGAGGCAGTTCAGAGAAGATTCACTCGGTTGATTTCTGAGATGAAGGGGTTGACTTATGACAAAAGGTTGGCCCTGTACTTATTGGAATTCAGAAGAATGAGAGGTGATCTTATTGAAACATATAACATACTGAGGGGGCTCGACAATGTAGATGTGGAGAGGATGTTTCCCCTCATGGCGGAATCTAGAACGAGGGGACATAGGGCTAGAGTTTCCATTATTTTTACACCCACAACACCCACAATGTCCATTTTACCGCTGAAATTAGGTATAATGCCCAGATATCGCCCATTTAGCCACAAAATGGAAACTGACACCCATTTTTCAGACACTTATCGCCGAGCGTTACTTTAGTCATGTACGTAACGCCGGGAAAAGATAATACCGACGCCCACTTTTTTGGGATGGAATCATCAGAATGGGCGAAATCAACGCCCATAATATCGACCAGCATTACTTTCCGGACGTAATTAACGGCGAGATTCAATAATACCGGCCGACCACTTTATTTTGTCGTAAAGATCACATTTGCCAAAACTAACGCCTAGGAGATTGTCAGGCGTCACTTTCACCACCTTGCACACATCTCGCCCACAATATCGCTGGCCCAAAACACCGCTATAAAAAAGTGGAACTGTTCTGAACTAATCACAGCGGTGTGGGCGCCATTTTTCAAATCGCAGGTCACTTCATTGAAAAGGCTGTTTCAACTTCGGGGAAGTTTGGGTTGACTCTGGAGTTCTTCTCAGGTGAAGTGACCATCTCAACAGACATCTTTTCAGACTCTGGATGATTGGGTTTTACTGTCTTTTCGTGTGGAAATTATTGCTTCTGATCAATCGCTATTATACTTTCATTGGAATGGGGCCAACCAGTTCTCAGCCTGCCCGATTAGGACCGAGATGAGGAGAAACTTTTTCACCCAGAGTGTTGTGAACCTGTGGAATTCTCTGCCACAGAAAGTTGTTGAGTCCAGTTCGTTGGACATATTCAAAAGGGAGTTAGATGTGGCCCTTACGGCTACAGGAATCAGGGGGTATAGAGAGATGGCAGAAGTGGGGTACTGACATTGCATGATCAGCCATGATCATATTGAATGGTGTTGCAGGCTCGAAGGGCCGAATGGCCTGCTCCTGCACCTATTTTCTATGTTTCTATGTTTATATGCAATACACAGATGCTGCAGAGTGCAAATGGCACAATATGTAATGCACATCATTATGTGCCCAATCTAAGACGTGCCAGAATGAGGAGGAGGTCCAGACCATACACACCCTGCAATTACATTGTGCATTGTGCAAATAGATGTTAACAAATATGATGTGATTGGGATTACAGAGACATGGCTCCAGGATGATCAGGGCTGGGAACTCAACATCCAGGAGTATTCAACATTCAGGAAGTATAGAATAAAAGGAAAAGGAGGTGGGGTAGCATTGCTGGTTAAAGAGGAGATTAATGCAATAGTTAGGAAGGACATTAGCTTGGATGATGTGGAATCTATATGGGTAGAGCTGCAGAACACCAAAGGGCAAAAAACGTTAGTGGGAGTTGTGTACAGATCTCCAAACAGTAGTAGTGATGTTGGGGAGGGCATCAAACAGGAAATTAGGGGTGCATGCAATAAAGGTGCAGCAGTTATCATGCGTGACTTTAATATGCACATAGATTGGGCTAACCAAACTGGAAGCAATACGGTGGAGGAGGATTTCCTAGAGTGCATAAGGGATGGTTATCTAGACCAATATGTCAAGGAACCAGCTAGTAAGGAGGCCATCTTAGACTGGGTGTTGTGTAATGAGAGAGGATTAATTAGCAATCTCGTTGTGCGAGGCCCCTTGGGGAAGAGTGACCATAATAGGATGGAGACTGAAACAGTTAATTCAGAGACCATAGTCCAGAACTTAAAGAAGGGTAACTTTGAAGGTATGAGGCGTGAATTGGCTAGGATAGATTGGCGAATGATACTTAAGGGGTTTACTGTGGATGGGCAATGGCAGATATTTAGAGACCGCATGGATGAACTACAACAATTGTACATTCCTGTCTGGCGTAAAAATAAAAAAGGGAAGATGGCTCAGCCGTGGCTATCAAGGGAAATCAGGGATAGTAATAAAGCCAAGGAAGTGGCATACAAATTGGCCAGAAATAGCAGCGAACCCGGGGACTGGGAGAAATTTAGAACTCAGCAGAGGAGGACAAAGGGTTTGATTAGGGCAGGGAAAATGGAGTAGGAGAAGAAGCTTGCAGGGATCATTCAGACGGATTGCAAAAGTTTCCATAGGTATGTAAAGAGAAAAAGGTTAGTAAAGACAAACGTAGGTCCCCTGCAGTCAGAATCAGGGGAAGTCATAACGGGGAACAAAGAAATGGCAGACCAATTGAACAAGTACTTTGGTTCGGTATTCACGAAGGAGGACACAAACAACCTTCCGGATATAAAAGGGGTCAAAGGGTCTAGTAAGGAGGAGGAAATGAAGGAAATCATTATTAGTCGGGAAATTGTGTTGGGGAAATTGATGGGATTGAAGGCCGATAAATCCCAAGGGCCTGATGGACTGCATCCCAGAGTACTTAAGGAGGTGGCCTTGGAAATAGCGGATGCATTGACAGTCATTTTCCAACATTCCATTGACTCTGGATCAGTTCCTATCGAGTGGAGGGTAGCCACTCTGGAGGGTTTTCAAGGGGTTTTAAAAAAGGAGGGAGAGAGAAAACAGGGAATTATAGACCGGTCAGCCTGCCCTCAGTCGTGGGTAAAATGATGGAATCAATTATTAAGGAGGTCATAGCAGCGCATTTGGAAAGAGGTGACATGATAGGTCCAAGTCAGCATGGATTTGTGAAAGGGAAATCATGCTTGACAAATCTTCTGGAATTTTTTGAGGATGTTTCCAGTAGAGTGGACAAGGGAGAACCAGTTGATGTGGTATATTTGGACTTTCAGAAGGCTTTCGACAAGGTCCCACACAAGAGACTAATGTGCAAAGTTAAAGCACATGAGATTGGGGGTAGTGTGCTGACATGGATTGAGAACTGGTTGTCAGACAGGAAGCAAAGAGTAGGAGTAAATGGGTACTTTTCAGAATGGCAGGCAGTGACTAGTGGGGTACCGCAAGGTTCTGTGCTGGGGCCCCAGCTGTTTACACTGTACATTAATGATTTAGACGAGGGGATTAAATGTAGTATCTCCAAATTTGCGGATGACACTAAGTTGGGTGGCAGTGTGAGCTGCGAGGAGGATGCTATGAGGCTGCAGAGTGACTTGGATAGGTTAGGTGAGTGGGCAAATGCATGGCAGATAAAGTATAATGTGGATAAATGTGAGGTTATTCACTTTGGTGGTAAAAACAGAGAGACAGACTATTATCTGAATGGTGACAGATTAGGAAAAGGGGAGGTGCAATGAGATCTGGGTGTCATGGTACATCAGTCATTGAAGGTTTGCATGCAGGTACAGCAGGCGGTTAAGAAAGCAAATGGCATGTTGGCCTTCATAGCGAGGGGATTTGAGTTCAGGGGCAGGGAGGTATTGCTATAGTTGTACAGGGCTTTGGTGAGGCCACACCTGGAGTATTGTGTACAGTTTTGGTCTCCTAACCTGAGGAAGGACATTCTTGCTATTGAGGGAGTGCAGCGAAGGTTCACCAGACTGATTCCCGGGATGGCGGGACTGACCTATCAAGAAAGACTGGATCAACTGGGCTTGTATTCACTGTAGTTCAGAAGTTTGAGAGGGGACCTCATAGAAACATTTAAAACTCTGATGGGTTTGAACAGGTTAGATGCAGGAAGAATGTTCCCAATGTTGGGGAAGTCCAGAACCAGTGGTCACAATCTAAGGATAAGGGGTAAGCCATTTAGGACCGAGCTGAGGAGAAACTTCTTCACCCAGAGAGTGGTGAACCTGTGGAATTCTCTACCACAGAAAGTTGTTGAGGCCAATTCACTAAATATATTCAAAAAGGAGTTAGATGCAGTCCTTACTACTAGGGAGATCAAGGGGTATGGTGAGAAAGCAGGAATGGGGTACTGAAGTTGCATGTTCAGCCATTAACTCATTGAATGGCGGTGCAGGCTAGAAGGGCCGAATGGCCTACTCCTGCACCTATTTTCTATGTTTCTATGTTTCTATTACAGGGAGAAGAGGTCTTACCTTGATGTGTCCGAGCACACCTGCCTTTGGAGACTGCGCTTCCACAAGGTGGTGATCAATGAAATATGCAAGCTCATCAGGCCAGATATGCAGCCTGCCATCAGGACATCAGTGTCAGTCCAGGTTAAGGTCACCACGGCACTGTCTTTCCACGCGTCAGGTTCCTTTTAGGCCTCCCTGGTCGAGATTTCCCCTCTGTCTCACCATGTCACACATCGCTGCATTAGACAGGTTACGGAGGCCCTGTATGCACGTAAGATGGACTTTATCAGCTTCCCCATGACCACGGAGGCTCAGACTGACAGGGCTGGAGCATTCTACCGCATTGATAATTCCCCAGGGTGCAGCGAGCAACACAGTACACTCACATCACCATGCGTGCACCTTTTCAGGAGCCAGAGCGTTTTCTTAACAGAAAAGGATTTCACTCCCTGAAGGTCCAACTAGTAGTCGACCACAACCAGATAATAATGGTAGTGAATGCCATATGTCCGGGCAGCTTCGATGTGGCTCACATCCTGTGTGAGAGCGTTGTCTCTGACATGTTTAAGAGTCAGCCACAATGACAATGCTGGATGCTTGGTGACAACCGATATGGCCTCGCCACCTGGCTGATGACCCCGCTGCGGGACACCCACACCGAGGCCAAGAAGCGATACAACCAGAGCCACAAAGACACACGCAATGTGGTCCAGAAAACAATAATTGTGCTTAAGCAGTGTTTTAGATGCCCGGAGCACTCAAGAGGTGAGCTACAATGCAACATTGAGCAATTAACTAAATTTGTGGTCGTGTGCTCTATGCTGCACAATCTGGTTATCAGGAGAGAGAGGAAGAGGGGGATGAGGGGCTGGATGCTGACCTAAGGCCAGACAATCAGGTTAACTATGCAACCAAGCCCACGGCCCCCTCCAGACCGCTGGAAAGGGCCCATGGTGGCGACATAGCTGCAAGACTCTTACATAAGGAGCTCATGAATAAGCAATTTGCCTGAAAGAACGTTGTTGTGGTTGACAATGCTGACACACTGCTCTTTGTGCAGCTCAGATATCAATGGTGGGCATCACCTTGGTGCCAGTTAAAGTTAATGTTGAATCAAGTTAAGTTTTATTTAATCCTTTCATAGAAACATAGAAACATAGAAAATAGGTGTAGGAGTAGGCCATTCGGCCTGCATCGCCATTCAATTAGTTCATGGCTGAACATGCAACCTCAGTACCCCATTCCTGCTTTCTCGCCATACCACTTGATCCCCCTAGTAGTAAGGACTACATCTAACTCCTTTTTGAATATATTTAGTGAATTGGCCTCAACAACTTTCTGTGGTCGAGAATTCCACAGATTCACCACTCTCTGGGTGAAGAAGTTTCTCCTCATCTCGGTCCTAAATAGCTTACCTCTTATCCTTAGACTGTGACCCCTGGTTCTGGACTTCCCCAACATTGGGAACATTCTTCCTGCATCTAACCTGTCTAAACCCGTCAGAATTTTAAACGTTTCTATGAGATCCCCTCTCATTCTTCTGAACGCCAGTGAATACAAGCCCAGTTGATCCAATCTTTCTTGATTATGTCAGTCCCGCCATCCCGGGAATCAGTCTGGTGAACCTTCGCTGCATTCCCTCAATAGCAAGAATGTCCTTCCTCAAGTTAGGAGACCAAAACTGTACACAATACTCCAGGTGTGGCCTCACCAAGGCCCTGTACAACTGTAGCAACACCTCCCTGCCCCTGTACTCAAATCCCCTCGGTATGAAGGCCAACATGCCATTTGCTTTATAACCGCCTGCTGTACCTGCATGCCAACCTTCAATGACTGATGTACCATGACACCCAGGTCTTGTTGCACCTCCCCTTTTCCTAATCTGTCACCATTCAGATAATAGTCTATCTCTCTGTTTTTACCACCAAAGTGGATAACCTCACATTTATCGACATTATACTTCATCTGCCATGCATTTGCCCATTCACCTAACCTATCCAAGTCACTCTGCACCTCATAGCATCCTGCTCGCAGCTCACACTGCCACCCAACTTAGTGTCATCCGCAAATTTGGAGATACTACATTCAATCCCCTCGTCCAAATCATTAATGCACAATGTAAACAGCTGGGGCCCCAGCACAGAACCTTGCGGTACCCCACTAGTCACTGTCTGCCATTCTGAAAAGTACCCATTTACTCCTACTCTTTGCTTCCTGTCTGACAACCAGTTCTCAATCCATGTCAGCACACTACCCCCAATCCCATGTGCTTTAACTTTGCACATTAATCTCTTGTGTGGGACCTGGTCGAAAGCCTTCTGAAAGTCCAAATATACCACATCAACTGGTTCTCCCTTGTCCACTCTACTGGAAACATCCTCAAAAAATTCCAGAAGATTTGTCAAGCATGATTTCCCTTTCACAAATCCATGCTGACTTGGACCTATCATGTCACCTCTTTCCAAATGCGCTGCTATGACATCCTTAATAATTGATTCCATCATTTTACCCACTACTGAGGTCAGGCTGACCGGTCTATAATTGCCTGTTTTCTCTCTCCCTCCTTTTTTAAAAAGTGGGGTTACATTGGCTACCCTCCACTCCATAGGAACTGATCCAGAGTCGATGAAATGTTGGAAAATGACTGTCAATGCATCCGCTATTTCCAAGGCCACCTCCTTAAGTACTCTGACATGCAGTCCATCAGGCCCTGGGGATTTATCGACCTTCAATCCCATCAATTTCCCCAACACAATTTCCCGACTAATAAAGATTTCAGTTCCTCCTTGTTACGAGACCCTCTGACCCCTTTTATATCTGGAAGGTTGTTTGTGTCATCCTTAGTGAATACCGAACCAAATTATTTGTTCAATTGGTCTGCCATTTCTTTGTTCCCCGTTATGACTTCCCCTGATTCTGACTGCAGGGGACCTACGTTTGTCTTTACTAACCTTTTTCTCTTTACATATCTATCGAAACTTTTGCAGTCCGTCTTAATGTTCCCTGCAAGCTTCCTCTCGTACTCTATTTTCCCTGCCCTAATCAAACCCTTTGTCCTCCTCTGTTGAGTTCTAAATTTCTCCCAGTCCCCAGGTTCACTGCTATTTCTGGCTAATTTGTATGCCACTTCCTTGGCTTTAATACTATCCCTGATTTCCCTTGATAGCCACGGTTGAGCCACCTTCCCTTTTTTATTTTTACGCCAGACAGGAATGTACAATTGTTGTCGTTCATCCATGCGGTCTCTAAATGTCTGCCAATGCCCATCCACTGTCAACCCCTTAAGTATCATTCACCAATCTATCCTAGCCAATTGACACCTCATACCTTCAAAGTTACCCTTCTTTAAGTTCTGGACCATGGTCTCTGAATTAACTGTTTCATTCTCCATCCTAATGTAGAATTCCACCATATTATGGTCACTCTTCCCCAAGGAGCCTCGCACAACGAGATTGCTAATTAATCCTCTCTCATTACACAACACCCAGTCTAAGATGGCCTCCCCCCTAGTTGGTTCCTCGACATCTTGGTCTAGAAAACCATTCCTTATGCACTCCAGGAAATCCTCCTCCACCGTATTGCTTCCAGTTTGGTTAGCCCAATCTATGTGCATATTAAAGTCACCCATGATAACTGCTGCACCTTTATTGCATGCACCCCTAATTTCCTGTTTGATGCCCTCCCCAACATCACTACTACTGTTTGGAGGTCTGTACACAACTCCCACTAACGTTTTTTGCCCTTTGGTGTTCTGTAGCTCTACCCATATAGATTCCACATCATCCAAGCTAATGTCCTTCCTAACTACTGCATTAATCTCCTCTTTAACCAGCAATGCTACCCCACCTCCTTTTCCTTTTATTCTATCCTTCCTGAATGTTGAATACCCATGGATGTCGAGTTCCCAGCCCTGATCATCTTGGAGTCACGTCTCCGTAATCCCAATCACATCATATCCGTTAACATCTATTTGCACAGTTAATTCATCCACCTTATTATGGATACTCCTTGCATTAAGACACAAAGCCTTCAGGCTTATTTTTTTAACACCCTTTGTCCTTTTAGAATTATGATGTAGTGTGGCCCTCTTTGTTTCTTGTCTTTGTTTACTCGGCCTTCCACTATTGCTTTTTACCTTTCTACCATCTGTTTCTGACTCCATATTACTTCGCCCTATCTCGCTGCATAGGTTCCCATCCCCCTGCCATATTAGTTTAAACACTCCCGAACTTCATTAGCAAATGTTACCCCAAGGACATCAGTTCCAGTCCTGCCCAAGTGCAGACCGTCCCTTTTGTACAGGTCCCACTTCCCCCAGAACTGGTTCCAATGTCCATGTTAAGGAATCACCAGTGTGTAACGGTCCAGCTATCTGAGTCAATGCGCAACAAGGTTATGTTCATTCAAAACATTTTATATGACCATTGGTCTGAAATCATAAGTATCACGGGCAAAAACACCCCACCCCCACCCCACTTCTCCGGCCATTGACATCAATCAAATGGTCAACATGTTCAGCAACACAGAATACAAATGCAAAGCAGGTAGTTGGTCCCCTCCCCCCATACATTACAACAAATTGCATACACCCAGATGGAGATATAACACAGCCATCACCTGCGGACAGGGGTTCTTCTCTCCACCTCTACCCCTTCCCCTCCTCGCTCCATGCCACCTGACCAAAGAGCCCCTCAGGCGGTGCCTCATTGCAGGGGATGAAGGCAGAGGTGGTGGTTGCACGGATACAGGAGCAGGAGTGCCGAGGTGAGAACATTCTCGGATCCAGAAGCAGGATCTTGGTCCTGCCTCTCATGTGTTGTTGGCACTGGTGGTGCGGAACCTAGGGGTGGAGTGCCACGCTCCAGGACTACTGGGAGGCCTCTGCTAGCAGTGTTCCTGGCTATCACCTCCAGAGCCTCCGCCATCCGCGGAACGTACTCAGTCATGGTGGCCAGCTGTCGGGATATGCCCCCCAATGCATCGAGGATCTGGTCACCTATGTCTACAGTCCTCCTGGACAACTATACTATCTCTCCACTCTCATGTCGCACTCGTGGACTAGATCTGCCACGTCCACAAAACCTCCGCAGGGTCGGCGTTGTCCTGGGGACAAATGGGGTGCACTGTGGCGAGGTGCTTGGGCCCGGTACTTCCAGAGTGGAGGTGGGAATGGCCGGAGGAGCACTAGATGGCCTTGGGGTGGAATGCCTTCTGGAGCCTGGCGATGCAGACTCCTCAAAGTCCACGCTTTCATCCATAGAGAACAGACCCAGCTGATTGACGGGCGAGAATCGGACCTCCTCAGCACCAGATGTAGGATCGTCTGCGGAGTCCAGCCCTGCGCCCCCACCTTCTGGCCTCTGTGGTCTTGCCTTGGGACGCGCTGTTGGCTGAGCTGCAAAACACAAATGAGGTTATTAGAGGAGAAGGAGGTGCTAGGGTCACAAGGTGAGTCCAGCGCTACACACAACATATGCACGACAAAAGCACCACCGCTATCAAAATCATCACAGACATCACATTACATGACCATCAACATATTCTGCATTGCTATGATTTTCATTAGGCCAGCATTATTTATAGGACAATTTTAGAAATCGTCCAACGTAGATTATTGTTCGGATATGAGTGGGTGTGGCATCTATTGACTTTCGATCACGCAATGGTGTATCCGATTTATCCCTGCCCACACACGGAGCAGGTGAACGACCTCTCCCCCAATGGACCTCAGTCTGGAACAGAAATGAACTTTCTGGGAGTGAGCAATATCTCAGGAAAGTGGAGAGAGAGAAATCGAACCATCGCCACACTCATTGGGACTAGAGAAATGTCGCTGGGCTCACAGAGCAGATCTGGTGGGACCAAAACCCCCAGTGTCAGAGACGGGATAAAACGAGAAGCTTCAACAATGATTGGAAAGGTGTTTGATGGGACAGTGTAGAAGGGGACAGCTGACTGCAGTGCAGGCAGGTACAGCAGGAATAGCGAGGTCGGGGCGAAGGAGCGTCAAGAGTTCGTCGAGAGATGTGATCGGGGCCCAGGAGAGGCGAGAGTTCGGGGCCCAGAAGATGCGAGGGCCTAGAGGCAGCACAGGTCAGACCACACTGTGATATGTGTGCGCACTAGGTCCATGCAGCAGAGCTGGTCTCCAGTCGTCTTGATTAACCCTTGCCACTGGACCAAGACCTAGCTCTGTCGAGCCCATATCGTGGCTGGGGAGCAACGGCCACCACACATTAAAAAAATCCACGCACAGGCATCTTATACCCTTCAAAATGTAGTTCGGGATCCAGAATATTAGGTCCTTCATTGAAGCATCTGTGAACTCATCCCTTTTTGGCGTGGAAGCAAGTCATCCTCACTTCGAGGGACTGCCTATGATCAGATGAATGATGAGACTTTACTCACGTGGCATCACTTCAGGGTCTGCAGATGCTTGCGTAGCGGTCTGGGGCTGCTTCGTCATGAGTGTGAGCACCCGCTCCTCCATTACAGTGATGTCGCTGGTGACTGGTGGCCGCCCACCCGTTCGCTTCTGCATGGACCTCATCGTCGATAGCTTCTTCTGTAAAAGGTGACAGGACGACATGGCATGAGATCATTGCGTGATATCATTGCTTGGTACTGTCACAGAGATTGATACAACACATAATCGACAGATGTAATCATGATTATTATGATGATTATCATTCTTTACCTAAAGACGTACACCGTGACCACAGGCTTTGAGTACAACATCCCCTGTAAAAGTGAAAGACCTCACATTTGTTTATAGTCACTCATTACTCTTTCAAATCAAATTATATTAATACATAAGTACATTGAAATAAATGTAATACTTACTCTTGCTGATCCGACAAGGTAATTCCATCCTTTGCGGCATTGGTTGCCCTCACGCTCCTCGTTGATCGCCGACGAGACCACCTCTGCTATCTTGGCTCATATCTTCTGGCTTTTGGGGTGGGCTTCCCACGCCCTCCCTGGGTCAAATCACCCCAGTTTGACTCGACCTCATGCAGGAGGGAGGCATTTGCCTCATCCGAGTACCTCCTCGCACTTTTACGCCCTCCAATGTGCTCCTCTCCCAACTCACTGCTTTCGCCAGCGTCAGTCTCCATAGCGTGCTGTGTCACCTCCTCCTCTCAATCCATTATAGGCACCAAATTCGGGCAAATATCTGGAACAGCTAATTTTTTTTTCCCAATTTGTTCTAAAGCTCCAAAATCACCCTCCCTCCTCCCAAAGCAGCCACACCACATCCAAACATGCCTTCACTCCTTCTCAACTCCCTCTCTCTCTGTCTCCTCTTGTGCGCATGTTATGATAACCCTTGATCTCCTGAATCGTGAGAATCGAGCGTTGCCATGCTGTTGCTAAGGACGTCAACACTTTATGGCAGAAGATCAGAGAGATTTAACGCTACTGCCCATTTCATATCGCTTGCAGTAGTGCCCAATTTCAAAAATGGAGACTAGGGACTTTGAGAATGGGCGAGAAGCCGCCGATCTGAAAATCCATTTTTACCGCCCACACTGGAAATAATGCCTCTTTTTGAGCGATCTGCACAGAAGTGTAAAATCTAGCCCATTGTTTTAGAATAAGGGGTCGCCCATTTAAAACTGAGATAGGGAGGAATTTCTTCTCTCAGAGGGTCGTAAATCTGTGGAATTCCCTGCCCCAGAAAGCGGTGGAGGCTGAGTCATTGTAGAATCCGTTCTTCCCCCCACCCCGCAACAGTAAAAATTGGACTATTAAAGAAAAAAACAGAACTGCATTACAGCCCACAAAAAGAGCTGGGAAAGAAAGGGTTAATTCAAACATTGCAGCCAAATCATCAGAGCACCAGAAGAGAGACATCCATCATCATAGGCAGTCCCTCGGAATCGAGAAAGACTTGCTTCCACTCTAAAAATGAATCCTTAGGTGGCTGAACAGTCCAATATGAGAACCACAGTCTCTGTCACTGGTGGGACAGACAGTCGTTGAGGGAAAGGGTGTGCAGGATTGGTTTGCCGTACGCTCCTTCCGCTGCCTGCGCTTGATTTCTGCAGGCTCTCGGCGATGAGACTCGAGGGGCTCAGCGCTCTCCCGGATGCACTTTCTCCACTTAGGGCAGTCTTTGGCCAGGGACTCCCAGGTGTCGGTGGGGATGTCGCACTTTATCAGGGAGCTTTAGGGTGTCTTTGTAATGTTTCCTATGCCCACCTTTAGCTCGTTTGCCGTGAAGGAGTTCCGAGTAGAGAGCTTGCTTTGGGAGCCTTGCATCTGGCATGCGAATGATGTGGCCTGCCCAGCGGAGCTGATCAAGTGTGGTCAGTGCTTCAATCCAGGGGAAGTTGGCCTGGTCGAGGACGCTAATGTTGGTGCGACTGTCCTCCTGGGGATTCGTAAGATCTTGCAGAGTCATCGTTGGTGGTATTTCTCCAGTGACTTGAAGTGTCTACTGTACATGGTCCATGTCTCTGAGCCATACAGGAGGGCGGGTATTACTACAGCCCTGTAGACCATGAGCTTGGTGGTGGATTTGAGGGCCTGGTCTTCAAACACTCTTTTCCTCAGGCGGCCGAAGACTGTTCTTGCGCACTGGAGGCGGTGTTGGATCTCATCGTCAATGTATGCCCTTGTTGATAAGAGGCTCCCGAGGTATGGGAAATGGTCCACGTTGTCGAGGGCCACGCCTTGGATCTTGATGACTGGGGGGGAGTGCTGTGCGGCGAGGACAGGCTGGTGGAGGACCTTTATCTTACGGATGTTTAGCGTAAGGCCCATGCTTTCGAACGCTTCAGTAAATACGGTGACTATGACTTGGAGTTCAGACTCTGTATGTGCGTAGACACAGGCATCATCCGTGTACTGTAGCTCGATGACAGACTTTGTGGTCTGGAGTCGACAAAGTTTGAACAGGTTCCCACTGGTTCTGTAGTTTAGTTCCACTTCAGCGGGGAGCTTGTTGACTGTAAGGTGGAGCATGGCAGCGAGGAAGATTGAGAAAAGTGTTGGGGCGATGACACAGCCCTGTTTGACCCCGGTCCGGACATGGATTGGGTTTGTAATGGATCCATTGGTAAGGATCATGGCTTGCATGTCATCGTGGAGCAAGCGGAGGATAGTGACGAACTTTTTTTGGGGGCATCCGAAACGGAGAAGGATGCTCCATAGACCTCGCGGTTGACAGTGTCAAAAGCCTTTGTAAGGTCGAAGAAAGCCATGTATAAGGGTTGGTGCTGTTCCCTGCATTTTTCCTGCAGCTGTCGCGCTGTAAAAATCATGTCCGTTGTGCCCCGTAGGGGACGAAATCCGCACTGTGACTCCGGGAGGAACTCCTCAGCCACAGGGAGAAGACAGTTGAGGAGTACTCTAGGGACGACTGGCTGAGAATAGGGAGATTCCTCTGTAGTTGCCGCAGTCAGACTTGTGTCCTTTTTTAAGGATGGTCACGATCCACAGCTTTAATGGTTTTCTGTCTGGGCCAGGGAGTGGTGGCCAGAGAAAATCAACACAGACAATGCCATTCACACATTTGATGGTCCCGACCATTGCAGCAAAACTATGACTCATCGAGAGATTGGACATCATCAGAGCACCAGAAGAGAGACCGTCACACCTTTAATAGTTTCTGTCTGAAAAGATACAGGAACATTCAAGTATTTATTTACTTGAAGGGGTTACATTGTTAGACACTTTCCATATCTCAGGATCCTCCTATCCTGATGAAATGCATCCCAGGGTATTAAAAGAGATGGCAGAAGTTATAGCAGATGCATTCGTTATAATCTACCAAAATTCTCTGGACTCTGGGGAGGTACCAGTGGATTGGAAAGCAGCTAATGTAATGCCTCTGTTTAAAAAAGGGGGCGGACAAAAGGCAGGTAACTATAGGCCGGTTAGTTTAACATCTGTAGTGGGAAAATGCTTGAAACTATCATTAAGGAAGAAATAGCGTGACATCTAGATAGGAATAGTGCAATCAAGCAGACGCAGCATGGATTCATGAAGGGGAAACCATGTTTAACTAATTTACTGGAATTCTTTGAGGATATAACGAGCATGGTGGATAGAGGTGTACCGATGGATGTGGTGTATTTAGATTTCCAGAAGGCACTCGATAAGGTGCCACACAAAAGGTTACTGCAGAAGATAGAGGTATGCGGAGTCAGAGGATAGAGAATTGGCTGCCGAACAGAAAGAAGAGAGTCGGGATAAATGGGTCCTTTTCGGGTTAGAAATCGGTGGTTAGTGGTGTGCCACAGGGATCGGTGCTGGGACCACAACTGTTTACAATATACATAGATGACCTGGAAGAGGGAACAGAGTGTAGTGTAACAAAATTTGCAGATGACACAAAGATTAGTGGGAAAGCGGGTTGTGTAGAGGACACAGAGAGGCTGCAAAGAGATTTAGATAGGTTAAGCAAATGGGCTAAGGTTTGGCAGATGGAATACTATGTCGGAAAGTGTGAGGTCATCCACCTTGGGGAAAAAAACAGTAAAAGGGAATATTATTTGAATGGGGAGCAATTACAACATGCTGAGGTGCAGAGGGACCTGGGGGTCCTTGTGCATGAATCCCAAAAAGTTAGTTTGCAGGTGCAGCAGGTAATCAGGAAGGCGAATGGAATGTTGGCCTTCATTGCGAGAGGGATGGAGTACAAAAGCAGGGAGGTCCTTCTGCAACTGTACAGGGTATTGGTGAGGCCGCACCTGGAGTACTGCGTGCAGTTTTGGTCACCTTACTTCAGGAAGGATATACTGGCTCTGGAGGGGATACAGAGACGATTCACTCGGCTGATTCCGGAGATGAGGGGGTTACCTTATGATGATTGATTGAGTAGACTGGGTCTTTACTCGTTGGAGTTCAGAAGGATGAGGGGTGATCTTATAGAAACATTTAAAATAATGAAAGGGATAGACAAGATAGAGGCAGAGAGTTTATTTCCAATGGTCGGGGAGACTAGAACTAGGGGACACAGCCTCAAAATACGGGGGAGCCAATTTAAAACCGAGTTGAGAAGGAATTTCTTCTCCCAGAGGGTTGTGAATCTGTGGAATTCTCTGCCCAAGGAAGCAGTTGAGGCTAGCTCATTGAATGTATTCAAATCACAGATAGATAGATTTTTAACCAATAAGGGAATTAAGGGTTACGGGGAGCGAGCGGGTAAGTGGAGCTGAGTCCACGGCCAGATCAGCCATGATCTTGTTGAATGGCGGAGCAGGCTCGAGGGGCTAGATGGCCTACTCCTGTTCCTAATTCTTATGTTCTTATGTTATGTTATGTTCTTATCAACAAGAGCAGGCATTGACGACGAGATCTAACACAGCCTCCAGGTCGCCAGTGCAGCCTTCGGCCTCCTGAGGAAAAGTGTGTTTGACGACCAGGCCCTCAAAACTGCCACCAAGTTCATGGTCTACAGGGCTGTAGTAATACCCACCCTCCTGTATGGCTCAGAGATATGGACCGTGTACAGTAGACACCTCTAGTCGCTGGAGAAATATCACCAATGCTGTCTCCGCAAGATCCTCCAAATCCCCTGTGAGGACAGGCACACCAACATCAGCGTCCTCATCCAGGCTAACATCCCCAGCATTGAAGCACTGCCCACACTCGATCAGCTCCGCTGGGCAGGCCACATCGTTTGTATGCCAGACACGACACTTCCAAAGAAAGTGCTCTACACGGAGCTCCTTCACGGCAAATGAGCCAAAGGTGGGCAGCGGAAACGTTACAAGGACACCCTCAAAGCCTCCCTGATAAAGTGCGACATCCCCACTGACACCTGGGAGTCCCTGACCAAAGACCGCCCTAAGTGCAGAAAGTGCAACCAGGAGGGTGCTGAACACCTCGAGTCTCCATGCCAAGAGTGTGCAGAAATCAAGCGCAGGCAGCGGGAAGAGCGTGTGGCAAACCTGTCCCACTCACCCCTTCCTTCAACGACTATCTGTCCCACGTGTGACAGAGTCTGTGGCTCTCATATTGGACTGTTCAGCAACCAAAGAACTCACTTCAGGAGTGGAAGCAAGTCTTCCTCGATTCCGAGGAACTGCCTATGATGATGCTTGTTAAAGAAGCGTACCTTGGACTATGGCTCCAGAAAGGCTGATATCAGTGTAGGCCTAGGCAATGGACCAGATCCTAAACCATTTGAATATGAATGTTACTAGAAATCAACAATTATGTCATCTTGGGAAGGTTACATTGTAAAGGACCTCACCCTACAGACAGGCAGTGGCCAAAGTAATCATGGACAATGACTCTAAATGAGGGACGATTAGCCATCAAGAGCTCACATTTGATGCTGCCATTGTGTTAAGTCTGTTTCAAGATTGCAAGTTGGTTTTTGATATAAAGAAGACCCATTTTTCAAAGGCACAGGAAGCAGTACAGGAACAGAATCAAAACAGCAACAGAAGCCAGTCAGTCTTTGGGACACAAGCTGCAACCAAGAAAAGGGCCTACAGACAACCTCAGAGGAATTGGTGATTGTATGTTTGTTCCACCCAAATCATAGAAGGGTTTTATGATTGGGTCTGGGTAACTTTATGTGTAGCAGTTTAACTGTGTCAAGTTGTGCGGATGCAAATGATCCTTTTGTAGGGGTTTGTATTCTGGGGTTTGTTAGTTCCACGTAGATCATAGTGATTTATACAGGGGAGGTAACTGTGCGAATCAAATGACCCTTTCGTAGGTGTTTGTATTCTGGGGTTTGTTCGTCCCATAAAAATCGTGAAGTATTTATACAGGGGAGGTAATTGAATGTATGTTCAATAAACAAATGAATCTTGGTTGAGCCAAAACCCTGTGCCATGTGTATTTTGTTTTTATAAATCCTGATGTCAAAGAACTGTGTAACGGGCGACTAGGTATTTAGAAATCCTTACATCATTGAATATATTAACGGTGGAAATGGACAGATTTTTGAGGGATAAGGGAATAAAGGGTTATGGGGAGCAGGCAGGGAAGTGGAGCTGAGCCCATGATCAGATCAGCCATGATCTTATTAAATGGCGGAGCAGGCTCGAGGGGCCTACTCCTTCTCCTAATTCTTAAGTTCTTCTGTTCTTATGCCGTGCTGACAGAGTGCTCCACTGTCGGAGGTGCCGTCTTTTGGATGAGACGTTAAACCGAAGCCCCATTTGTTCTCTCAGGTTGATGTAAAAGATCCAATGGCACTATTTCGAAGAAGAGCAAAGGAGTTATCCCTGGTGTCCTGGCCAATACTTATCCCTCAATCAACATAACGAAACAGATTATCTAGTCATTATCACATTGCTCTTTATGGGAGCTTGCTGTGCGCAAATTGGCTGCCATGTTTCCCACATTACAACAGAGACTACACTCCAAAAGTACTTCATTAGCTGTCAAGTGCTTTGAGACATCTGGTGGTTGTGAAAGGTGCTATATAAATGCACATCTTTCTTACTTTTTTTAAATTATGAAAGAATTTGATAGGGTTGATGTGGAGAAAATGTTTCCACTTGCGGTGGAATCCAAAAATATGGGTCATAAATATAAGATAGTTACTAATAAATTCAATAAGGAACTCAGGAGCAACTTCTTTACCAGACTGGTGAGAATGTGGAAATTGTTATTACAAGGAGTCGTTGAGGCAAATAGCATAGATGCCTTGAAGGGAAAGCTGCATAAGTACATGAGGGAGAAAGGAATTGAAAGATATGCTGGTAGGGTAAGATGAAGTAGGATGGGAGGAGGCTCATATGGAGCATAAACACTGGCATAGACCAGTTGGACTGAATGGCCTGTTTCTATGCTGCAAATTCTATGTAATGGACATTAGCCTGGATGATATGGAATCGGTATGGGTGGAGCTACGGAATACCAAAGGGCAGGAAACGCTAGTGGGAGTTGTGTACAGGCCACCAAATAGTAGTAGTGAGGTTGGGTACAGCATCAAACAAGAAATAAGGGATGTGTGCAATAGAGGTACAGCAGTAATCATGGGCGACTTTAATCTACATATTGATTAGGCCAACCTAAGTGGTAACAATGCGGTGGAGGAGGATTTCCTGGAGTGTATTAGGGACGGTTTTCTAGACCAATATGTTGAGGAACCAACCAGAGACCTGGCCATCCTAGACTGGATGGTGTGTAATGAGAAGGGACTAATTAGCAATCTTGTTGTGCGAGGCCCCTTGGGGAAGAGTGACCATAATATGGTAGAATTCTTTATTAAGATGGAGAGTGACAAAGTTAATTCAGAAACGAGGGTCCTGAACTTAAGGAAAGGTAACTTTGACGGTATGAGGTGCAAATTGGCTAAATTAGACTGGCAAATGATACTTAAAGGGTTGACAGTGGATAGGCAATGGCAAACCTTTAAAGATCATATGGACAAACTTCAACAATTGTACATCCCTGTCTGGAGTAAAAATAAAACGGGGAAGGGGCCCAACCGTGGCTAACAAGGGAAATTAAGGATAGTGTTAAATCCAAGGAAAAGACATACAAATTAGCCAGAAAAAGCAGCAAACCGGAGGACTGGGAGAAATTTAGGATTCAGCCGAGGAAGACAAAGGGATTAATTAAGACGGGGAAACAGAGTACGAGAGGAAGCTTGCCGGAAACATAAAAAATAACTGCAAAAGCTTCCATAGGTATGTGAAGAGAAAAAGATTAGTGAAGACAAACATAGGTCCCTTGCAGTCAGATTCGGGTGAATTCATAATGGGGAACAAAGAAATGGCAGACCAATTGAACAAGTACTTTGGTTCTGTCATCAAAAAGGAAGACACAAATAACCTTCAGGATGTACGAAGGAACCGAGGGTCTAGTGAGAAGGAGGAACTGAAGGATATCCTTATTAGGCGGGAAATTGTGTTAGGGAAATTGACGGGATTGAAGGCTGATAAATCCCTAGGGCCTGATAGTCTACATCCCAGAGTACTTAAGGAAGTGGCCATGGAAATAGTGGATGCATTGGTGATCATTTTCCAGCAGTCTATTGACTCTGGATCAGTTCCTATGTACTGGAGGGTTGCTAATGTAACACCACTTTTTAAAAAAGGAGGGAGAGAGAAAACGGGTAATTATAGAATGGTTAGCCTGACATCAGTAGTGGGGAAAATGTTGGAATCAATCATTAAGGATGAAATAGCGGCGCATTTGGAAAGCAGTGATAGGATCGGTCCAAGTCAGCATGGATTTATGAAAGGGAAATCATGCTTGACAAATCTTCTGGAATTTTTTGAGGATGTAACTAGTAGAGTGGACAAGGGAGAACCAGTGGGTGTGGTGTATTTGGACTTTCAAGAGGCTTTTGACAAGGTCCCACACAAGAGATTGGTGTGCAAAATCAAAGCACATGGTATTGGGGGTAATGTACTGACGTGGATAGAGAACTGGCTGGCAGACAAGAAGCAGAGAGTCGGGATAAACGGGTCCTTTTCAGAATGGCAGGCAGTGACTAGTGGAGTGCCGCAGGGCTCGGTGCTGGGACCCCAGCTCTTTACAATATATGTTAATGATTTAGATGATGGAATTGAGTGTAACATCTCCAAGTTTGCAGATGACACTAAACTGGGTGGCGGTGTGAGCTGTGAGGACGATGCTAAGAGACTGCAGGGTGACTTGGGCAGGTTAGGTGATTGGACAAATGCATGGCAGATGCAGTATAATGTGGATAAATGTGAGGTTTTCCACTTTGGGGGTAAAAACACGAAGGCAGAATATTATCTGAGTGGCTGCAGATTAGGAAAAGGGGAGGTGCAGCGGGACCTGGGTATCGTGGTTCATCAGTCATTGAAAGTTGGCATGCAGGTACAGCAGGCGGTAAAGAAGGCAAATGGTATGTGGCCTTCATAGCAAAGGGATTTGAGTATAGGAGCAGGGAAGTCTTACTGCAGTTGTACAGGGCCTTGGTGAGGCCTCACCTGGAATATTGTGTTCAGTTTTGGTCTCTTAATCTGAGGAAGGACGTTCTTGCTATTGAGGGAGTGCAGCGAAGGTTCACCAGACTGATTCCAGGATGGCTGGACTGACATATGAGGAGAGACTTGATCAACTGGGCCTTTATACTCTGGAGTTTGAAAGGATGAGAAGGGATCTCATAGAAACATATAAGATTCTGATGGGATTGGACAGGTTAGATGCGGGAAGAATGTTCCCGATGTTGGGGAAGTCCAGAACCAGGGGACACAGTCTTAGGATAAGGGGCAGGCCATTTAGGACTGAGATGAGGAGAAACTTCTTCATTCAGAGAGTTGTTAACATGTGGAATTCCCTGCCGCAGAGAGCTGTTGATGCCAGTTCATTGGATATATTCAAAAGGGAGTTAGATGTGGCCCTTACGGCTAAGGGAATCAAGGGGTATGGAGAGAAAGCAAGAAAGGGGTACTAAAGGAATGATCAGCCATGATCTTATTGAATGGTGGTGCAGGCTCGAAGGGCCGTATGGCCTACTCCTGCACCTATTTTGTATGTTTCTATGTTTCTATGTAATGCTGTGATGTATATAAGTTAAGTAAGGCATCCCACCATTAACCAGAAGGCCAAGAAGGTTTTGGAGGGCACTGCCCTGACTGTTAACACTGGTGACCTTATGCTAAGCAACTGGAAAATTACCAAGAAAAGATGTCTGAGTTGATGAAAAGTACTAAAATAAGAATTAAAGATGACTGATGGCACACGCACATATATACATTTATATATTTGTGTTACAAGGGGAAGAGAAATAATAAAGATGAATGAGAACCAGTAAAGCAGTCCAAAAGACTGGAAAGATGCCACTGAAGAATTATTCATGTGTAGAAGCACTCAGTCACCTCTCAAATGCTGTTATCTTCTCTAACATTCTGTAGACAAGGTACTTTCCTATAAACTGTATATATGGCCATAAAACTGTGCTGTAACTTAAATTGGACAGCACAAAATATGTACTCATTCAATGCACATTTTCTTTTCACAGAAAACACCAACAAAGGTATAGTCAGCCGGGCAAATCCCTTACATTCTTCGAAGATGTAATAATGTTGGGGGGAGGAGGCAGTACATGTTATGGATAACACATAAACCAGAGGAGAGGAATAGACTTCTCCAGTTTGCAGAATTTAAATTTTCTAACTTATGTATGCATTTGTGTTTCAGCAGGTGTGAAGCAATAAATATGACATGCTGCAAAAATGTGTCATGTACTATCTGCACACCAACAACGTGACAAAGTATGTGCATATACTTACCAGGATCAGTTTTTCAAGCCCTCATGAGCAGCAATTTTCTGATGTGACCACCTCAATCGTGTAAGGACTCAGATAATCTCTGTGTGATCATGTGGTCTTTTCTTCTCTGCAAAGATATACCAGAACTATAAGAGCAGCAAGGCAGGCCATCACACCAAAAAACCTCAACACAGTATTTAATGTCATCAGTACTGAAACCAAGCCCGGAGAGAAACACTTCAGAGATTTTGCTGATTTAGAGGAAGAAGCAGAGTGAGTCACTTCACACTGGGAGAGAAAGGGCAAAGGTGGGGACTGAAGAAGGGCTGGCGGCAGCTGAGCAGCAGCCTAGTATTGCAATGATCTCTGTTGATTCACTTTGTGATTCAGACCTCATGGGGTTAGCTATGAAATTAAGTATATTACAGGAGCACACACAGGTGCGTCAATCACCTGCCTCCTTGCAGTGCATAATGCTACAGTTGGTTTGTAGTTGGGTGATGCAGTACAGCAAAGCAATGCTCTCTACAGACTGCTGTTGAGCAGCATACATACCAGCATCAATTACATCTGTAAGGGAGACCTCAGGCACACAAACAGTGAGCACCATTGGAATTATTTTCATGAGTACTCCCACTAATGTTGTCAACATATTGAGGTCAACAATCTAAGATGCAATTATATTAATATTGGTGTAGTTTCGGTCTGAACTTTCCAATCAGCAGGAATCCCACTGCATCCTGCATGTGTGTATGTGTGCGTATATAGGAGATTCACCAGGGCATTGCTCACTGCTAGACTGGAGTCCTGTGCATGTTTTGTGATGGCATGCAAACTGCACGGTAAATCTTGGGAATTGTACCCCACTTATTTGATACAATTCCTGTTGTTTACTTTTCCAAATATTAAGTTGATAGCATTGCTCAAGGACAAAATGAACAGGTTCATCCATCTGAGGGTCCTTAAGGAGATGGGACAGTGCTGTGGGAGGTGCTTACCCAGTATCTGTAATAGTTCACTGGTGTCAGCGGCTACTTCCTTCGACTAGAAGGAGGGTAATGTTGTTCCCATTTAAAAAAAAGGACAAGGCGAAACCTGGTAACTATAGGCCCATACGTCAGTAATAGGAAAGATGCTTGAGGGAATCATTGGGGATGTAACGGGCTACGGTAGCATGGTGGTTATGTGTTACTGGACTAGTAATCCAGAGGCCAGGACTAATGATCCAGAGACATAAATTCAAATCCCATCATGGAAGCTATGGAATTTGAATTCAGTTAATTAAGTTAATCTGGAATAAAAAGCTAGTATCAGTAATGGTGACCGTGAAACTACCAGATTGTCGTAAAAACCCATCTGGTTCACTAATGTCTTTTGGGGAAGGAAATCTTACCTGGTCTGGCCTATATGTGACTCCAGATCCACAGCAACGTGGTTGACTCTTAACGGCCCTCTGAAATGGCCTGGCATGTCATTTAGTTGTAACAAACTGCCACAAGAAACAATAATAACATAAAACCGGATGGACCACCCGGCATCGACCTAGGCACCGGCTTCGGACGCGACAATGTCACACCGAGCCCAGTCAATCCTGCAAAGTCCTCCTCACTAACATTTGGGGTCTTGTGCCAAAATTGGGAGAGCTGTCACACAGACTAGTCAAGCAACAGCGACATAGTCATACTCACAGAATCATACCTTTCAGCCAAAGTCCCAGACTTCTCCATCACCATCCCTGGGTACGTTCTGTCCCACCGTCAGGACAGACCCACTAGAGGTGGCAGCACAGTGGTATATAGTCGGGAGAGAATGGTCCTGGGAGTGCTCAACATTGGCTTCATGTCAAGCAGGGGCAAGGAAACCTCCTGCTGATTACTACCTACCGTCCTCTCTCAGCTGATGAATCATTACTCTTTCATGTCGAACACCACTTGGAAGAAGCACTGAGGGAATCAAAGCCACAGAATGTACTCTGAGTGGGGTGCTTCAATATCCATCACCAAGAGTGGTTCGATAGCACCACTGCTGTCCGAGCTGAGGGTGAGAGAACCAACACGTGCTATCAAGCGGCATTTACACACCAACAATCTGCTCACTGATGCTCAGTTTGGGTTCCAGTCGGCTCCAGACCTCATTACAAGGCAGCAAAGAGCCCATTAAAATTGAAGTCATGAGAATTAGGGGTAAAACGCTCCACTGGACACAAAGGAAGATGGTTGTGGTTGCTGTAGGCCAATGATCTCAGCCACGGGACATTGCTGCAGGAGTACTTCGGGGCAGTATCCTAGGCCCAACCATCTTCAGCTGCTTCATCAATGACCTTTCCTCCATCATAAGGTTAGAGGTAGGGATGTTCGCTGATGATTGCACAGTGTTCAGTTCCATTTGCAACTGCTCAGGTATTAAAGCTGTCTATGCCCATGTGCAACAAGAGCTAGACAGCATTCAGGCTTGGGTTGATAAGTGGGAAGTAACATTCGCACCACAGAAATACTAGACAGTGACTATCTCCAAAAAGAGAGTGTCTAACCACCACCCCTTGACATTTTATTGCATTATCATCGCTGAATCCCCCAACATCAACATCCTGGGATCAACATTGACCAGAAACTTAACTGGACCAGCCAAATAAATACTGTGGCTACAAGAGCAGGTCAGAGGCTAGGTATTCTGCAGCAAATGTTTCTATCTCTTGACTCCCCAAAGCCTTTCCACCACCTACAAGGCACAAGTCACGAGTGTGATGGAATACTCTCCATTTGACTGGATGAGTGTAGCTCTAACAACAAACAAGAAACTCAATGCCATCCAGGTCAAAGTGGCCCACTTGATTGGCACTCCATCCACCACCTTAAAGATTCATTCCCTTCACCACCAGCGCACCGTGGCTATAGTGTGCATCATCTACAAGCTGCACTGCAAGAACTCATCACGGCTTCTTCGACAGCACCTCCCAAAATCACAACAACTACCATCTCAAAGGACAAGGGCAGCAGGCACATGGGAACACCATCACCTCCAAGTTCTTCTCCAAGTCACACACCATCCTGACTTGGAAATATATCGCCGTTCCTTCATTGTTGCTGGGTCAAAATCCTGGAACTCTCTCCCTAGCAGCACTGTGTGAGTACCCTTGCCACATGAACTGTAGCGTTTCAAGAAGGCAGCTCATCACCATCTTCTCAAGGGCAATTAGGGATAGGCAATAAATGCATTGCCAGTGACGCCCAAATCCCAGGAACGAATAAAAAAATATACGTCCACTTAGACAGAGATAGCTATATCAGGAACATGCAATTCGGCTTCCAGAAAAGAAGGTTGTGTCTTAACCACCTTACCTCCAGTCTCAATTATTCAAATGCTCTCCTGGCTGGCCTCCCAGCCTTCTCCTCATAAACTTCAGCTCATGCAAATTTCTGCTTCCCATATCCTACCGACACCAAGTCACGCTCATCCATCATCCCTGTCTATCATGACCTGCATTGGCATCTATTCCCCCAATATCTTAGATTTAATATTCTTATCTTTATGTTTAAATTCCTTAATGGCCTTGTATCTCCCTATCTCTGTAACCTCCCTACATCTCCCCACCCACCTCCCCAAGCTTCATTCCTCTGCGTCTGGCCTCTTATGCATTCCTCGCTTCCTTTACCCCATCATTAACAGTCATGCTATAACCCACTTGGATCCCATGCTCTGGAATTCCCTCCCTGACACTCATGAGCAGGTGAAAAAGCTCATGGGTTTCAGAAGGAAACAGTGGGTCCACAATTGCTGGTGGAAGAGAAACCACCTGTGGTCACCAGGAACAACTGGTGGGAAAAGATGCCGCCCGCAAACTGGATGCTGAGAAGCAGTGCATATGTGACCATCATGTACAAGCACCAAGCACTGAGGGGCAATGATGTCGTGAGTATGTGAAAGGGTTTCTGTTAAGTATGGAAGAACTCCACAAGATTGAGTACTGTGAGCTAAAACTGATGTGACTTTAGTTTCTTTAATACAACTCCAGAGTGCCTAAGCAGCATGGCAGACAACCTTTTATACTCCCTTGCATGAGGTGTGCAGGTGACCCTTGGGCTTCCAACAGTTGTGTCCTCTGGTGGCAAGTCTTACACAGTTACAATGTTTACATACATAAAATTACTCCCCTCCAAAGTCTTTGATACAAATTATTTACAAGTTGAGACGATCCGGGGCCCAACTTTCCCTGGTTGATCGTCTGAGTTCAAACTCTGGCTTGAGGTGAGTTGGTCGGACCATTGCTGCACTGCGGCGCGGCTGGTCTGACAGTTGGGAATGGTAGGTTCATCCTCTTGATTGACAGCGAAGTTGATTGCTGGTTGGGTGTGTGTTGGTGGATCGATGATGGTGATATCCTCTTCAGGTTTTTCCTGGTTGTCGGTGAACCGCAGTTTGGTCTGATCCAAATGCTTTCTGCACATTTGTCCATTCAATAGTTTGACTATAAAACACTCTATTCCCCTCCTTGGCCAAGATAGTGCCAGGAACCCATTTAGGACCATGACCATAATTCAGGATAAACACAGGGTCGTTAACATCAATGTCACGTGATACAGCTGCGCGATCGTGGGACATATTTTGCCGATGACGTCGGGTTTCCAAATGATCATTTAGATCCGGGTGGACTATGGAGAGCCTGGTTTTGAGTGCTCTCTTCATTAACAATTCTGCAGGGGGAACTCCAGTGAGCGAGTGGGGTCGTCTCTGGTAGTTGAGCAGAACCCGAGATAAGCGGGTCTGCAAGGAGCCTTCCGTCACACGTTTCAAGCTCTGCTTGATAGTTTGGACTGCCCGTTCCGCTTGACCGTTGGATGTGGGCTTAAACGAGGCAGACCTGACATGCTTAATGCCATTGCGGGTCATAAACTCGTTGAATTCCGAGCTGGTGAAACACGGTCCATTGTCACTGACAAGGACGTCAGGTAGGCCATGGGTGGCGAACATAGCCCGGACGCTTTCAATGGTGGCAGTGGATGTGCTGGATGACATGATTACGCATGCAATCCATTTAGAGTAAGTGTCCACTACAACTAAAAACATCTTTCCGAGAAAGGGGCCAGCAAAATCTACGTGGATCCTGGACCACGGTTTGGAGGACCATGACCACAGACTCAATGGAGCCTCCCTTGGTGCATTGCTCAGTTGTGAGCAGGTGTTGCACTAGTGTACGCATGACTCTAAGTCCGAGTCAATGCCGGGCCACCAAACATGCGACCTGGCTATAGCCTTCATCATGACTATGCCTGGATGGGTATTGTGTAGATCGCGTATAATCGTTTCCCTGCCTTTTTTAGGCAAAACCACATGATTACCCCAAAAGAGACAATCCGACTGGATGGACATTTCATCTTTGTGTCGGTGAAACGGCCTAATTTCATCTTGCATTTCCCCGGGAACAGCCAACCAGCTCCCATTGAAGACGCAACTTTTTACAAGTGATAGCACAGGATCCTGGCTGGTCCAGGTCCTGGTCTGGCGAGCTGTGATGGGTGACCCCTTGCTCTCAGAAGCAATCATGACCAGAAGCAAGTCTGCGAGCTGCACCATTTCCAATGGTAGCCAACTGAGGGCATCAGCACAGTTCTCCGTGCCAGGTCTGTGGCGGATAACATAGTCATAGGTGGACAATGTTAGTGCCCGTCTTCGGATGCAGGACGAAGCACTGGTGTTTATACCTTTGCTTTCTGAAAACAGCGAAATAAGCAGTTTGTGGTCGGTTTCAAGCTTAAACCGGTCCAAATAGGTATTGGTGCATTTTCATAACCCCATATACACATGCTAACGCCTCTTTCTCGACCATACAGTAGGTTCTTTCAGCCTTGACAGACTTCTAGACACGTATGCAACCGGTTGCAGTTTGCCCGATACATTGGTTTGCTGTGACACACAGCCGACCCCGTACGAAGATGCATCACAAGCTAGCATTATTCGTTTACATGGGTCATACAGTACAAGTAACTTATTAAAACAAAGTAGGTTTCTGACCTTCTCAAAGGCTGTCTCTTGAGATTTACCCCAAACCAATCATCACCCTTACGTAGCAACATGTGCAACGGCTCCAGCAAAGTGCTTAACCCGGGTAGAAAGTTACCAAAGTAGTTGAGGAGTCCCAGGAACGAACGCAGCTCCATCACATTCTGTGGTCTGGGTGCATTCTTGATGGCCTCTGTCTTTGAATCCGTCTGATGCCGTTTGCCGCAATCTTTCTCTCCAAAATTCGACCTCTGGTGCCAGGAAAACACACTTGGAGCGTTTCAGCCTGAGTCCCACTCTGTCTAGTTGGCTTAGAACCTCTTCCAGGTTGTGCAGGTGTCCGGTGGTGTCACAACCGATGATCAGGATGTTGTCTTGAAACACAACGATGCGCAGAACCGATTTCAGCAGACTCTCCATGTTCCTCTGGAAGATGGCAGCAGCCGAGCGAATCCCAAAAAAAGTGGTAGTATATGTTGATGCACGTCAATCTTTTCGAAGATTCAGCCAGCTCATGTGACATGTAGGCGGAGTTTAGGTCCAACTTGGTGAACGACTTCCCCCAGCTAACATTGTGAACAGGTCATCCACCTTGGGTAGTGGGTACTGGTCCTGTAATGAAACTCTGGTGATTATTACTTCGTAATCTCCACAGATTCTGACCATGCCATCACTGTTCAACACCGGAACAATCGGACTGGCCCACTCGTTGAACTGGGCTGGCGTTGGGGACTAGATGGATCTGCACCTTGGCGCCTGTGAAATTGCCGATGCCTGGTTCAAATAGCGACAGAAACTTGCTCAGCACTTGGGCGCACGAGGCATCATCCACTGAAGATAGTGCTTTGATGTCGTTCCAGTGCCATTGAATCTTTCCCAGCCAGCTTCTGCCAAATAGCGTTAGACCATTGCCTGGTACAATCCACAGTGATAAATCATGCACAGCTCCATCGTACGATACCTTAACTGCCACACTGCCAATGACTGGTATGAGCTCTTTGGTGTAGGTGTGCAGCTTTGTCTGAATCGGACTCAGTTTGGGCCTTTGTGCCTTATTGCCCCACAGTTTCTCAAAAGCCTTCTGGCTCATAATTGACTGACTCGCCCCCGTGTCCAACTCCATGGATACCGGAATACCGTTCAATTTGACTTTCAGCATAATAGGAGGGCTCTTGGTGGTGAAGGTGTGTACCCCATACACTTCTTCCTCGGGTTGAGTTGCCTCTCTTGTTTGTTCTGCGTGATCCATGCTGGATCGATCATCCTCTAACGACTCTGCCATGTGGTGAGTCGCAGCTCTCTTGCACATTCGCTGGAGGTGCCCCATTGTTTCGCAGCCTTTGCACACATAGTGCTTGAATCGACATTGATGGGCTCGATGATTACCCCCGCAGTCCCAACATGGTGCTAATGGATTTGCATTCACGCCCGATGACGGAATCTGAATCATCCTAAGTCTTGCAGTTGCAGACGTGTAGGCCCTGCCAGTAGCAGTTCTGTCTGCTAGCGATGTTATTTTATGCACAGTACTTGCCGGTGAGCTTCGATGCTGGAAAGATATCTGTCTGGTGTTATCGCTCGTGGATATGAATGCCTGGGCTATTGTGATGACTTTGCTCAGGTCTCGGGATTCAGCAACTTGCGAGGAATGACCTCATGGCCGATGCCAAGCACAAAAAAGTCCTGCAGCATTTCCCCCAAAAATTCAGCAAATTCGCAAGTTCCCGCAAGGCATCTCAGGTCAGTGACATAACTCGCCATGTCCTGGCCCTCGGAGCGGTGGTGCGTGTAGAAGCGATACCTGGCCATTAAGATGCTCTCCTTCGGCTTGAGGTGTTCCGAACCAGTGTACACAACTCTGTATATGTCTTCTCCGTTGGTTTCTCCGGTGCTAGCAGATTCTTGATGAGGCCATATATTGTGGACCCACACATGGTGAGGAGAATCGCTCTGTGCTTGATCGCTGTATTATCCCCATCCAGCTCGTTGGCCGCAAAGTACTGGTCAAGACGCTCAACAAAGGCTTTCCAATCATCACCCTCTACAAATCTCTCTAAAATACTAATGGCAGCCATGACCGCGTGAAAGTTCGTAATCTGTTACTCGTCGCCAATTGTTAAGTATGGAAGAACTCCACAAGACTGAGTACTGTGAGCTAAAACTGATGTGACCTTAGTCTCATTAATACAACTCCAGAGTGCCTAAGCAGCATGGCAGACAAGCTTTTATACTCCCTTGCACGAGGTGACCCTTGGGCCTCCAACAGTTGCACCCTCTGGTGGCAAGTATTACACAGTTACGATGTTTACATACATAACAGTTTCAAAGGAGGACTTGAGAGGCACCAACTTCACACATGTATGGATGACCAAAAAAACATAGATGGAAGGACCAAGTAAAAAAAAACACAGCTCCAAAGGTGCAACAGCATGCAAGCTCAAGGCTCTGAAAGAGGTCCTTTTTGGGTTGGAAATCGGTGGTTAGTGGTGTGCCACAGGGATCGGTGCTGGGACCACAACTGTTTACAATATACATAGATGACCTGGAAGAGGGGACAGAGTGTAGTGTAACAAAATTTGCAGATGACACAAAGATTAGTGGGAAAGTGGGTTGTGTAGAGGGCACAGAGAGGCCGCAATGAGATTTAGATAGGTTAAGCAAATGGGCTAAGGTTTGGCAGATGAAATACAATGTCGGAAAATGTGAGGTCATCCACCTTGGAAAGAAAAAACAGTAAAAGGGAATATTATTTGAATGGGGAGAAATTACAGCATGCTGTGGTGCAGAGGGACCTGGGGATCCTTGTGCATGAATCACAAAAAGTTAGTTTGCAGGTGCAGCAGGTAATCAGGAAGGCGAATGGAATGTTGGCCTTCATTGCGAGAGGGATGGAGTACAAAAGCAGGAAGGTCCTGCTGCAACTGTATAGGGTATTGGTGGGGCCGCACCTGGAGTACTGCATGCAGTTTTGGTCACCTTACTTAAGGAAGGATATACTAGCTTTGGAGGGGGTACAGAGACGATTCACTCGGCTGATTCCGGAGATGAGGGGGTTACCTTATGATGATAGATTGAGTAGACTGGGTCTTTACTCATTGGAGTTCAGAAGGATGAGGGGTGATCTTATAGAAACATTTAAAATAATGAAAGGGATAGACAAGATAGAGGCAGAGAGGTTGTTTCCACTGGTCGGGGAGACTAGAACTAGGGGGAACAGCCTCAAAATACGGGGGAGCCAATTTAAAACCGAGTTGAGAAGGAATTTTTTCTCCCAGAGGGTTGTGAATCTGTGGAATTCTCTGCCCAAGGAAGCAGTTGAGGCTAGCTCATTGAATGTATTCTAGTCACAGATAGATAGATTTTTAACCAATAAGGGAATTAAGGGTTACGGGGAGCGGGCGGGTAAGTGGAGCTGAGTCCACGATCAGATCAGCCATGATCTTATTGAATGGCGGAGCAGGCTCGAGGGGCTAGATGGCCTACTCCTGTTCCTAATTCTGATGTTCTTATGTTCTTATATATAGCTTAAATTGTTTTAGTGTGTGACTATATTGATAAATTTTATTCAATTCAAATATATCTATAGGTGAGTGTGTGTGCATGTATGTGTGGGAGTATACGTTCCAAAGTCAAATTTTGAAATAAGTTGTTTTTATATAAATGGTTGTTAAAATATGAACCCTTTGTTAACTGTGATAATTATTCAGTATTGTAAAGTACACAATGTTTTATTTTTCAGTAGTGACTTTGGGAATTTTTAACAGCCTCAATGTTATTTACTATTACTAATCAAGCTAGCAGATTGCAAAGAGTAGAATTGTCTCATTAGGGCAAAACAGTTAGGAGTAATTTCCTAAATGAGCTCAGTGACAAAACTGTAATTGTTGGCACCATGAAATGCAACATGAAATCAATTATTATAATTATAAACAATTGCTCTTAGCTCTCAACCTGTGCGGTGGTACATTGCCTGATGTATAACTCACAATCTGTGCTCTCTGTGTCATGAATCTTGTAAAGTAGTGGGAGCAAAGAGAGGGTTCAATTATTCCACTGAGAATATGAACTATTAACCCAAAATTTGCAGTACTTCCCTTTCAATCAGTCACCATTTTATGGTTATGCTACTACAGTATGTACTAGGCTTTTTGTTCTCTTTAAACAGTTTCTTGAGATTTCAGGGTAGATTTTACAAATTTCTGCTCTCTGAAAATCCTGCAGGGCATGCTTATCTTGGCAACTGAATTTCCAATATGCATCTCCGGCACATGAAGCTCTGTGCTGGAAAAGCAAATTCATAAAATCTACCCCTTGGTGAAATGTCAGTCAATTTATGAACCAATTTCAAAGCTGAAGCTTTCAGCTCTTTTTGGTGCATCATCTGGATTTTGTCTAGCAGCAGTAATGTCGGTGTGTATTAACAGTTAATTGCTATAGAAAATCTGAGAATGTGTGTATGTCTGAATAATATTGCAAATATAAAGAACTCCTTTGATAAGATTGGTGTATCTGTGCCTTTTTGACAGCCATGTTCTAAATTACATATCAGCCAAGAGCTTACCAAATGAATGACATTGGCCTAGAAATTCAATAATGCTGCAATCGTCTTTCAGGCATGAAACGGGCGCCTAAGGGTCCATTAGGAAGGCAGTGTGCACATGCTTGTCCCGCGTCACAAGTGCAACACCTGCCACAATGGATTGGACTCATCCATAGGCTACACTGATTAACCAGTATTTCCTGCTGTATTGCCATCAGCTTTCTTCGGCAGGCTTAACTCGATGTCAGCATCTGAGTCCTCTGCAACAAAGCAGGTGTATAATTTTGCCAACCAGTGATCTGGCCCCTGTGCCATCCTATCAGCCTGCCCTAGGTCCTGCATACTTTTGCCCAATGATTATCGCATGGAGACTAAACCTCTAGCCTACACTCTAAAGTACACGTGATGCCAGCCTCTGAGCTGGTGCTTGCTATGGTCTGATCAAGTTACAGTGTATCTTCAGGAAGGCTGGCTTCCTCTTCCTGAAGTGACAGATGGGCGTCCACATTTTCAGTATCTGAAATAAAAGAGACGGAAAAGGTTAGCTTTTAGTGTCAAGGGTAACCAGTGAGAGATGAGTGGCTGCTGAATGCATCTGCAGTTTATTGTGCAGAATGTGTAAGGTGAGATAGAAAGGGAAAAGTGAAAAAGAGGGTAAGCTGTGAAGAAACACAGCATAATGGCCCAGAAATTCCTCTGGAGGTCTTCCCGTGGGCAATTGACTCCTCGCTGGATATTTTTTATGAATTTACCTGGTGGTCCAGGAGGCGCCCTGATTTCCGATGGGGAGGCGTTCTCCTCCCGCGCTGCGAAGCGTGTTCCCATGCAGAGGATGCAGTCATGTGTGACAGTTCAGCCAATCAGGTAAGTATTTCACAGGTTCCCATTAATAGCACTGAGACTCTCGTAACTACGAGTTCTCAGTGCTATTAATGGGAACAAAAATAATCACACAAAATAATAAAAAATAAAAAACAGACCACACATATTTAAAATTAATTGAAATTAAAGTTATTATGTCTTATAAAAATAAAATATTTTCCCGATTTTTTAAATTGTTTTTTAAATTATGGTTAAAAATAAACTTATCGTAGTGGGGAGGGTTTTTAACAATAAACTATGTGTTTATAATTTTATTTTATCATTCTTTTTGTGTGTTTTAAAACACCTGCCTGTAAAAGTAGGCTATGCACCTGCTTTTTCAGGCGGAAGATTTTTGAAGACATTTGCTGGGCAAGATATGGGTAAATAGTTCAATCTTGCTCGTACAAATGTCCTCACTCCCGATCTGACTACGATCTGTCAAACTCCAGCTTGACAGATCGGAAAAGCCGGTTTTCAGCGCATGTGCATTGCGTGCTGAAAACCGGCTTTTTCGATGCATTCCCCAGGTCCGTAGAAACTTCGTTCGGGCCCGGGATGTCGGAAATTCTGCCCCAATGTCTCGTCGAGCATTGCCACTCTCCACGCCCATGACTCGGCCTCCTGCCCATGATGTCTAGAACGTCTAACACAAGTGGGGAGAGGGTGTACAGGCAGCCACTGGCTTCTCCAGTCACCACCGCCTGCCTCATGTTATATCTAACTTTTCCGCCTGAAAATAACCCATCTGATTATCATTCCAATATAGGCGTATGCTTTAACCCGACTGATTTTCTGCTATTTACCATGCCCAGGCTCACTGTATGGTCTTAAACACTCCAGGCAGCTCAGGGAGTAGCTTCATGTCTAATTAAACTTTGTGAATAATTGGATTTTTTACTTACTCTTTTTTAATTTGTTATTTCATTTTTTCATTAATGTTTACCTTACCCAAAATATAGTAAAGATATGGCCAAGAAACCTTGTTTACAAACAAATTATATGGATGTATAATGGATTCATGCTGTGCTATTAACGTGCAATTAATTCGATCTAAATTATATCTTCCATGCCCCCATGTCTCTTGTCTACAACAAACAAGGTATAAATTGCTTTAATTTAGACACATGTATAAATATCTATTCAGTAATCAATTTAACATTCTCATTGGAATACAAAACCCAGGAGACAATAATTGAAATATTTCTATCTTCTTGAAACAAAGTGCAAAGCACTGCTCCTTGCTTATTATTTCAGGTAGCACACAACTTGTGGAATCTGCTCTCGGTATTTTATTGATAATTTGTTATTCTTCACCTTCCAGGCCTGCTCTGTTATGACACTAGTTGAGAAGGTCTTTGAAGTTTTATAATCCCTTTCTTTGCATGTGTGGACACGTTTCCAGTAAAAGAACAGGAGATCTGTGTAAATGAAACCATTGCTCCCTTTCACAATTCAGTCACAGACCAATTTAGAGTCAGCCTTATTTCATTTCAAGTGCAATATTGAAGATTTAGGACAACGATGATTAACGCTGTTGCTAAGTCTGAGAAAGTATGAAAACTCCAGAGTTCACATAAAATATGAAGGAAAGGGAAATGTCACCTGTGGATCAATCAAGATTTTTTTTAATTTGAAACTCTATTTCTGTTATGCATTCCCTACCTATACAGCACTAAGAGCTGGGAGCCCAGCTATTTACAATATACATTAATGATTTAGACGAAGGAATTGAATATAATATCTCCAAGTTTGCAGATGACACTAAGCTGGGTGGCAGTGTGAGCTGTGAGAAAGATGCTAAGAGGCTGCAGGGTGACTTGGACAGGTTAGGTGAGTGGGCAAATGCATGGCAGATGCAGTATAATGTAGATAAATGTGAGGTTATCCACTTTGGTGGCAAAAACAGGAAGGCAGAATATTATCTGAATGGTAACAGATGAGGAAAAGGGGAGGTGCAATGAGACCTGGGTGTCATGGTACATCAGTCATTGAAAGTTGGCATGCAGGTACAGCAGGTGGTTAAGAAGGCAAATGGCATGTTGGCCTTCATAGCAAGAGGATTTGAGTATAGGAGCAGTTGTACAGGGCCTTGATGAGGCCACACCTTGAATATTGTGTACAGTTTTGGTCTCCTAATCTGAGGAAGGACATTCTTGCTATTGAGGGAGTGCAGCAAAGGTTCACCAGATTGATTCCTGGGATGGCAGGACTGACATATGAAGAAAGACTGGATCAACTAGGCTTATATTCACTGGAATTTAGAAGAATGAGAGGGGATCTCATAGAAACATAAAATTCTGACGGGATTGGACAAGTTGGATGCAGGAAGAATGTTCCCGATGTTGGGGAAGTCCAGAACCAGGGATCACAGTCTAAGGATAAGGGGTAAGCCATTTAGGACCGAGATGAGGAGAAACGTCTTCACTCAGAGAATTGTGAACCTATGGAATTCTCTACCACAGAAAGTTGTTGAGGCCAGTTCGTTAGATATATTCAAAAGGGAGTTAGATGTGACCCTTACAGCTAAAGGGACTAAGGGGTATGGAGAGAAAGCAGGAATCGGGTACTGAAGTTGCATGATCAGCCATGGTCATATTGAAGGGACAAATGGCCTACTCCTGCACCTATTTTCTATATTTTTTGTTTCTCTTACTTTCTAAATCTTCTATGTAGAATATTCATTTACAGGAATGAAAACAGTATATCTTCTGATATATCTTCTGTCACCGGAACTATAAGAATTTTTTGGTTTTTAGTTTTGGCTCTGAGAGCTCGCCAAAGGTGGTCACAGGAAATTGCAGGTGTCAGCAGACCTTAAAAGGCCGTTGCTAAAATTTAAAGAGATAAGGTGACTTAAAGGTAAATGACTGCATAAGAGCCTAAACATTGTTGCACCCTTTACAAAAGCTGTAAGTATTTTAAAAGTATGTTAGCCTGTCTAAAGGACATATAAGGCAAAATCATGAAGACAAAAACCAGTGGCTAGCAAAATAAATGCGGAGGCAGGAGGAAGAGAGCAGTGCAGTACCTCATGTATCAGCACCTCCATTTGACAATTTGATGGCTGGAAAATTGGAGGTGCTGCAGCACGAAGTAGGCGTGAAAAGCATTTCCCTGTTTGGTACTCACTCTCCACAGAAGACCACAGTGCAGCATGCCCAGCAGGACGTAGCAGCCAGGGTCAGAGTTGTGTATACCCACTTAGTATTCCAGAGGAGGCCGTTTTGGGCAGGGACTAGGGTCAAGCAGAAACTATGCCTGCACCACATGATGCGCCTCTGACCCCATCCCGTATAGGGTTGCTGACTTTGGTCGGATGTATTCATGAAGGTTTCATCACATGGCCACCTGGCTCCAACTGCCTTGCCCAGTCAAACACCCTTTTTCCCATCACCAATATTTTTATAACAAATAAATAAAAATATTCAGAGAAAATTAAAAAAAAACACACAATGATCTCTATGATTTTTCTCCCGTGTTGCTCACAGCAGTATCCATGAGCTTTAACTCCTGGAGATTGCAAGGCAATCCTGGAGGGTTGGCAAGCTATATCAGGGAGCGCTTGCACAGTGTGGGCAGCATTGGCAGTGCTTTTATTTGTTCTGTCTTATAAAACTGCTGTGAAGTGCCTTGAGATGTTTTACTACGTTAAAGACGCTATCTAAATAAAGTTATTGTTGTTGTTTGTTGTTGTTGCTGACCTTGGCTGGCAGGGTGAGGAGTTTTGCTGCCACACCTTTCCAGTGTAAGTGGGTCTGAGGTCCCAGTTTAGCAGGTCAAAAATAATTCAATGCTGCTGCTTTCCCATTAGATTGGTTTCCTGAATGCAAATAGTTGCTTTTGTGAAAAAATCTTTTAATTTTAAAATCTTCCTGAGGCCCTCAGCAACACTGGATGTCAGGGATACAAAAAACATCCCTGGAGCCCAGTAATGCTCGGACACAAATGAAGCAAAATGCTGTACAGGTTGAACCTCCCTTATCGGCATGCTCGAGACTTAGCCTGTGCCGAATAAGGGATTATGTCGGATGTTGGGAGGTCACGTGTTATAAGGGGAGCAACGCTACACAAACTGTTTTTACATCTTCATTGGTGTCAATCATTGATCAAAAACCGACCGTGTCTTCATTTCTGTGCCATAGCGACCAAGTGCTCACATTATTGTGCAGATTAAGTGTAATGTTTACAACTTTCATGAACTCCAATCGCTGCCCTGACCTCACGATGCACCCCCCCCCCCCCCGATGATCTCTCTGCCGCACTTCCAGCTCCCAGCCTGCCCCGATATCCCTGACCGTTCCACTCCGTTGCAAACTCCGCCGGACCGGCAGTCCAACTGAGAAACAGATGAGCAATGAGAAAATATGACTGGTGTTGGCGATCTCTTCCACCGCCAACAATTTCACCCCACCCCCCCCCCCTTGGCCTTCCTTGCTGCTGCACTCCCAGCCCCTAGCCCCCAGCCAGCCAGCCAGCCCTGATATCCCCAAGCACCAGGGAACGTCCAAAACATGCAAATAATCGTAACTTTGCCTACCTGTACCAGCAATCTTTCGAGCACTTTGCTTTCATCTGCACTGAACTGGAAAACCCAATGCACTGTACGGATGTCTTGCTCAGTATCTGTACCATCCAATTAACTGACCTTTGCCATTGTATTGTAACAGCAAATATTCTGTAAGATTCAGGGCAATCTGTTTATAACTGGAGGGGAAATATCACAACATTAAACAGCCGACAGCTGCCGTGCCTGGGAATCGCTGATGACACCAGTCCTGAGTGCGGCAGAGAGACCATGGGGGTGGGGGGAGGGACAGAGGATTATGGGGTCAGGCCAGCGATAGCGGGAGTCGTCAGCAAGGAAGGACTTCAATTTGTTCATGTCAGAGGACCCAACTGCGTTTTGCGCATGCGCCCCCCTGGTGGCGGGAATGATGCCGAACGAGGGGTGGTGCCGGATAAGGGAGTCCCGGATAAGGGAGTTGTGTCTGCTTCATTCGCATCGTGTCATAATATAGTTGTCCATTGGTACACAGGCATATTATGTGCCATCCCCAGGCCAATCGCAGCTTCTGACGTGGAAAAGGGGATGGGTACCAGCCGTGACTAGATTCCGCCCCAAATTGCTCGCTTCAACTCGCCAGCTCATGCCATTTTAACCCCCTGACCTCATTACAGTATCCCCGACTGCCTCCCGCATGTACGTGGTGGGTCTGATGCGATGCCTAATGGGCAGTAAAGGGACATTAAGCAGCAGTGGGCCGCCACCGGGGACCCAAGGAAACAGTTCCAGGTAAGGTACGGGACAAGAAGGGTTCGAGCCAATCACAGTCAAGTGAAGGAACAGGGAAAACTGAGGGAGGGGTGGCCTAAGGATGCCTTGTGGGGCTCAGTCGAGCACACCTGTCCCTCCTGACCCTCATGGAATCCTTTAAAAAATGTTAAAAAGCACTTACCTGGTTCTCTTCTGGCCCTGGATAGGATAAGCAACAGCTTCCCCAGATGTACGCGACAATTTGCACGATTCACACAGCCCAGGGTTAAAATAGTGTTGGGTTTGAATTATGTCATTGGACCCGACAGTTGTATATTCATGAGGATCTCGACTGCCTGCTTCATAATGATTGTCAGTGCCTCATAATTCTGGGATAAATACCATATATTCCTGGAGATTTATTTGTTTTGAACCCTTTTAGCCTATCTAGGACTTCTTTCTAATTTATATTAAAATCATAAATTTTGCTTTGGTTATCTCTGGTTGGGGAAGACATGTTGCTCATGTTTGCTCTAGTGAATTAAAAATATTTACTGTCTTGTGTTCATCTGCAGTTTTGAGCTCCTTTTCCATCTTTTATGGTTCTCACCTCCTCACTAACTGCCCTCTTACAGTTGCAGTACTGAAATAATTCTTTACTGTTATGGTTTGCATCTGCCACTAAATTGCTGGGATTCAACAAATGGGGAGAGATTCAACAAAACTGACCTCCACGGATAATTCCAAACGACATTTTAAAATGGGCACCATCAAGGCCTAATCCAAATGGTTGGTTGGGCTGTTCATCATATTGTGCGCACATTGCTGCCATTTTGTGGGGCCACGAAAAGAGAGAGAAAGGGAAAGATAGTAAATGTGGAAGAGAACAAAATAAAAACTAAGCAATATTGCGTTGTGATTCATGTCCATTTGATTACCAGGTCTGTGTGGGTGACCTCAGAACCAATGGAAACATTTCTTCCTCACATTCCTCGCAGATTTATAAAACAGAAACTCACTGTAACAATCAGCTATTTTAGGTTCCACAGCCCCATTATGTACTGCTCGGAGAAAGAATGAACATTTAAAAAAATAAAATTGAAAAACTGTTGCATAGCCACCAACAAAAATTGACAACAGAATTTAAAAAATGTGCTGAAAACTGGAAAAACGGAAGCCATTTAAGTAGCATAGGTCCAGCCAAATAATCATGTGTCACCGGGCTTAGGAATTGTATTATATTTCTTTAACAGCAGTTTTATTTTAAGCATAACATCCAAAACTAATAAAATGTCTAATCTGTCTCTGAATTCATCAGGTGCACCCAGGCGGGAGATGCGAGGATCAGCTTGTTTGCAGACAGTGAGTTGTGTTTTGTCAGCTTAGTGGTCGATTTCCTGGTTTATGAGGAATTACTCCACAATCTCCAATTATAAAGCAACTGGGACAACACCAGCAATAAAGGGAGAAAAATGCTACTTCCTAAAGTGATTACTACATCCTCTCTGAAATGACACATATGCCCCAACCAATTAAAGGTACAAAATGAATAGACAGGACGGAAACCAATCTGTGGAGCTGTGGTTAATAAACTCCGGAGGAGTTTGGTGTGTGGCACTTTCCAGTTGATTGATGTTTATTTGAAGAAATAATAAAAACAGATCAAACCATATCACAGTTGGAGTTCATTTACCATTGCCTAATAGGCAACTGATAACAGGAAACAGTTATATCAGAAACCATGTACCTTTGGGAACAACAATAAAAGCCTTCAACTCATTATGAAGATATAATTGTAATCTTTCTCCATATTCATTTCCTCTAACCTTTGTGTAGTATCTAATATAAATGCATTTTGATGATAATACCATTTTAGACACATAGGCACTCAGACTGGTTTCTTCCTCACTAAACTCACAATCAACAGCCAGCAGTTACTCAGGAAGACTTATTCCAACGTTATTTGTATTTTATAACCATGCATTTATTTACACAGGTGTCTGTATTCTGTGAAAAAGGTCAAGCACAGCAGAAACAAAACAATATTAATGTGAAATGAAAATATCAACCGAGTATTTGATCATTTGTTCGTGAGCAGAGCCCAACATACATCTTTATTTCTCCATTTTGGAAAAATAATTATTATTTTGTTCTGTTATTGCATATTTTTACTATTATAAAGAAAAACATTTAAGGAATGTGCTCTCGACATGACAGGCATAACAAGGAGGATTTTAAATTAAGAAAAATAAGGACTTGGATTTATATAGCGTAATTTTTGACTTCAGAATGTCTCATAGAAATTTACAGTCAATAAAGTACTTTTGAAATGTAGGAATCATGGCAGCCAAGATACACACAGCAAGACCCCACGAAGAGCAATGTGATAATCACCAGGTAATCTGTTTAGTGATGTTGGTTGAGGGATAAATGTGGAGAACTCCCCTGTTTTTCTTCAAAATAGTATGATGGAATCTTTTACATTCACCCGAGATGGCAGGTGAAGCCTTGGTTTAATGTCTCATCTAAAAGCCGGTACCTTTGACAGTGCAGCACTCCCTCAGTATTGCACTGGAGTGTCAGCCTATATTTTGTAGGCTGGGTGTGTTTTGCTAAGGTTTAGAGTTTATTTCTACTTGATAGAATCTAACTAGAGGGATGGCAGGGCAGCTCAGTCCCGTGGATTGCACATCCTGTGGCATGTGGGAAGTCCTGGATGCTTCGCGCAGCCGGGATGACCACGTGTGCAGGAGGTGTCTCCGGCTGCACCAACTCGAGCTCAGTGTTTTGGAGCTTGAGCGGCGGCTGGAGTCACTGTGGTGCATCCGCGAGACTGAGAGCTACGTGGATAACACGTTTCTAGAGGTGGTCACCCTGAAGCTTAAGAGTGGGCAGGCAGAGAGGGAGTGGGTGACTGCCGGACAGAAGAGGAGGACTAGACAGGTAGTGCAGGAGTTCCCTGTGTCCATTTCGCTCTCCAACCGATACTCTGTTCTGAGTACTGGTGGGGGCGATGGTGGCTCTGGGGAGCGCAGCCAGAGCCAAATCCACGGCACCATGGGTGGCTCAGCTGCACAGGAGGGGAGGAAGAAGAATGGAAGAGCTATAGTGGTAGGGGATTCAATAGTCAGGGGAGCAAACAGGTGTTTCTGCGGCTGCAGATGTGGTTCCAGGATGGTATGTTGCCTCCCTGGTGCCAGGATTAAGAATGTCACTGAGCGGCTGCAGGGCATTCTGGGGGGAGAGGGTGAACAGCCAGAGGTCGTGGTCCACATCGGTACCAATGTGACATAGGTAGGAAGAGGGATGAGGTCCTGCAGGCAGAGTTTAGGGAGCTAGGAGAGAGATTAAAAAGCAGGACCTCAAAGGTAGTAATCTCCGGATTACGCCCAATGCCACATGCTAGTGAGTACAGAAATAGGAGGATAGAGCAGATGAATGTGTGGCTGGAGACATGGTGCAGGAGGGAGGGCTTTAGTTTCCTGAGGTATTGGGACCACTACTGGGGGAGGTGGGACCTGTACAAGCCGGATAGGTTGCACCCCAACAGAGCCGGGACCAATATCCTCATGGGGGGGTTTGCTAGTGCTGTTGGGGAGGGTTTAAACTAGCTTGGCAGGGGGATGGGAACCTGAAAATAAATTCAGTAGGGAGGGGAGCAAAGCTGGAATTAGAAAGCAAAAATAAAGAAAGTGAGTTTGAAGGAGAGAGGAAACAAGCAGGAAAAAAGGGTAAAATAACAAATTTAAAGGCTCTTTGTCTAAATGCACATAGCATTCAAAACAAAATAGATGAGTTGACGGCACAAATAGATACAAATGGGTATGATCTGATAGCCATTACAGAGACATGGTTGCAAGGTGACCAGGACTGGGAACTACATTTTCAGGGGTACTTGACAATCCGGAAGGACAGACAGAAAGGAAAAGGAGGTGGGGTAGCTCAGTTGATAAAGGATGAAATCACTGCAATAGTGAGAAACGATATTGGCTCAAATGATCAGGATGCTGAAACAGTTTGGGTGGAGATAAGGAATAATAAGGGGAAAAAGTCACTGGTGGGTGTAGTCTATAGGCCCCCTAACAGTAGCAACTCTGTTGGTTGGAGTATAAACCAGGAAATAGTGGGGGCTTGTAAAAAGGGAACAGCAATAATCATGGGTGATTTTAACCTCCATATTGATTGGACAAATCAAATTGGTCAGGGTAGTGTTGAGAAAGAGTTTATAGAGTGCATAAGGGACGGGTTCCTTGAGCAGTATGTAACAAAACCAACCCGGGAACAGGCTATCTTACATCTGGTCCTGTATAATGAGACAGGACTAATAAACCATCTCCTAGTAAAGGATCCCCTTGGAATGAGTGATCATAGCATGGTTGAATTTCAAATTCAGATGGAGGGTGAGAAAGTTGAATCTCAAACCAGCATTCTAAGCTTAAATAAAGGAGACTACAAAAGTATGAGGACAGAGTTGGCTAAAGTGAACTGGGAAAAAAGATTAAAGTGTAGGACGATTGATGAACAGTGGTGTACATTTAAGGAAATATTTCACAACTCTCAAGAAAATATATTCCAGTGAGGAGGAAAGGGTGTAAAAGAAAAGATAGCCATCCGTGGCTAACTAAAGGACAGTATCTAATTAAAAACAAGAGCATTCAAAGTGGCCAAAACTAGTGACAGGACAGAAGATTGGGAAACTTTTAAAAGCCAGCAAAGAATGACTAAAAAAATGACTAAGAAAGGGAAGATAGACTATGAAAGTAAACTAGCAGGAAATATAAAAACAGATAGCAAGAGTCTCTATAAGTATATAAAAAGGAAAAGGGTGGCTAAAGTAAATGTTGGTCCCTTAGAGGACGAGACTGGGGAATTAATATTTGGGGAGCATGGGGATAGCAGAAACTCTGAACAAATATCTTATATCAGTCTTTACGGTAGAAGACACTAACAATATCCCAACAGTGGAAAGTCAAAGGGCTATAGGGGGGGAGAAATTTAACACAATCACAATCACTAAGGAGGTGGTACTCAGTAAGATAATGGCGGATAAATCCCCTGGACCTAATAGCTTACATCCTAGGGTCTTAAGAGAAGTAACGGCAGGGATAATGGATGAATTGGTTGTAATTTACCAAAATTCCCTGGATTCTGAGGAGGTCCCAGCAGATTGGAAAACTGCAAATGTAACGCACCTGTTTAAAAAAGGAGGCAGACAAAAAGCAGGAAACTATAGACCAGTTAGCCTAACATCTGTAGTTGGGAAAATTTTGGAGTTCATTGTTAAAGAAGTTGTAGCAGGACATTTGGAGAAACATAATTCAGTCAGGCAGAGTCAGCATGGATTTAGGAAAGGGAAGTCATGTTTGACAAATTTGCTGGAATTCTTTGAGGATGTAACGAACAAGGTGGATAAAGGGGAACCAGTGGATGTGGTGTATTTGGACTTCCAGAAGGCATTTGTCAAGGTGCCACATAAAAGGTTACTGCACAAGATAAAATTTCACGGAGTTGGGGGTAATATATTGGCATGGATAGAGGATTAGCTAACGAACAGAAAACAGAGAGTCAGGATAAATGGTTCATTCTTGGGTTGGCAATCAGTAACTAGTGGTGTGCCGCAGGGATCAGTGCTGGGACCCCAACTATTTACAATCTATATTAATGATTTGGAAGAAGGGACTGAGTGCAATGTAGCCAAGTTTGCTGACGATACAACGATGAGGGGAAAAGCAATGTGTGAGGAGGGCACAAAAAATCTGCAAAAGGACATAGACAGGCTAAGTGAGTGGGCAAAAATTTGGCAGATGGAGTATAATGTTGGAAAGTGTGAGGCTATGCACTTGGGCAGAAAAAAATCAAAGAGCAAGTTATTATTTCAATGGAGAAAAATTCCAAAGTGCCGCAGTACAGCGGGACCTGGGGGTACTTGAGACACAAAAGTTTAGTATGCAGGTACAGCAAGTGATCAGGAAGGCCAATGGAATCTTGACCTTTATTGCAAAGGGGATGGAGTATAAAAGTAGACAAGTCTTGCTGCAGTTATAAAGGTATTGGTGAGGCCACACCTAGAATACTGTGTTCAGTTTTGGTTTCCATATTTAGGAAAGGATATACTTGCTTTAGAGGCAGTTCAGAGAAGGTTCACTAGGTTGATTCCAGAGATGAGGGGGTTAACTTATGAGGAAAGGTTGAGGAGGTTGGGCCTCTACTCATTGCAATTCAGAAGAATGAGAAGTGATCTTATCGAAACCTATAAGATTACAAGGTGGATGCAGAGAGGATGTTTCCACTGATGGGGGAGACGAGAACTAGGGGGCATAATCTTAGAATAAGGGGCTGCCCATTTAAAACTGAGATGAGGAGGAATTTCTTCTCTCAGAGGGTTGTGGATCTGTGGAATTCGCTGCCTCAGAGCGCTGTGGAAGCTTGGACATTGAATAAGTTTAAGACAGAAATAGACAGTTTCTTAACTGATAAGGGTATAAGGGGTTATGGGAAGCGGGCAGGGAAGTGGGCCTGAGTCCATGATCAGATCAGCCATGATCGTATTAAATGGCAGAGCAGGCTCGAGGAGCCAGGTAGCCTACTCCTGCTCCTAGTTCTTATGTTCTTATGTTGTGCTCAAGTCTCTGGAGTAAGACTTGAACCCACAACCTTCTGACTCAGTGACAATAGAGCAATAGACCAACTGCTATAGACTTGACTGTACTGACTGTAGACACAATTAGATAAATTAATGGTGCACACGCTGCATGCTGCAGAAGAGGCAGGCCTCAGGACCACCCAAAGTTGTTCTTTGGTCCTGATCACAATATTTTGGATGAGCTGGCAGCCCGTGCTGTGACCCCAGATACAGCTCCCCCTCCAATTTTGATCTACCTTCCTTGCCAGCAGCAGCCCAAAGATAAACCCGGTAGGGGTGGAGGAGAACTGACTGTGCACCAAGGTCCAATTTCACCTGTGTTATAACTGCCTATTAAACTTGGTCTCTAGGTGGCGCAAGTCAACCATTGTGTCACTTCATCACTTTAGCAATTCAATTCACTGTGCAGGCAAAAATCAGTGATGATCTGTAACATCATTCAGTAGTTGGTGGAATAATAGGGCAAACGCAGTAGAATACCCTTGATTAAACTCAATCCAATGCCTAGCTAATCAGGATAATGCATGTGGTATAGCATGGTTCCTGAACTAAAGGAACAATAAATTATATCAGGATACACGGCGTAGCATTCTCTGTGCAGTAAGCTTGATCAATATCAGTTTATATTTCTTATTTTTAGTTTAATTTCCTTGCAGCTGTTATTTATTTCATAAACTCCACAGTTGGTCAGAACTTTAGCTGTACGCTCTAGTGTTATAGCAATTTTGAACCCATTGGCTTAGAAATTTGGGAGCATACATTTTGGACATTCCCCCATGCAAGGTACTTACCATAAATAGGAGGGTCCAAGGAGCCCTGATACTGGATGGAAACATAGAAACATAGAAAATAGGTGCAGGAGTAGGCCATTCGACACTTCGAGCCTGCACCACCATTCAATAAGATCATGTTTGATCATTCACCTCAGTACCCCTTTCCTGTTTTCTCTCCATACCCCTTGATCCTTTTAGCCATAAAGGCCATATCTAACTCCCTCTTGAATATATCCAATGAACTGGCATCAACAACTCTCTGCGATAGAGAATTCCGCAGGTTCACAACTGTCTGAGTGAAGAGGTTTCTCCTAATCTCAGTCCTAAATGGCTTACCCCTTAGACTGTGACCTCGGGTTCTGGACTTCCCCAACATTGGGAACATTCTTCCTGCATCTGTCCAGTCCCGTCAGAATTTTATATGTTTCTATGATATCCCCTCTCATTCTTCTAAACTCCAGAGAATACAGGTCCAATCGATCCAGTCTCTCCTCATATGTCAGTCCAGCCATCCCAAGAATCAGTCTGGTGAACCTTCGCTGCACTCCCACAATAACAAGAATGTCCTTCCTCAGATTAGGAGACCAAAACTGAACACAATATTCCAGGTGAGGTCTCACCAAGATCCTGTACAACTGTAGTAAGACCTCCCTGCTACTATACTCAAATCCCCTAGCTATGAAGACCAACATGCCATTTGCCTTCTTCACCGCCTGCTGTACCTGCATGCCAACTTTCAATGACTAATGTACCATGACACCCAGGTCTCGTTGCACCTCCCCTTTTCCTAACCTGCCACCATTCAGATAATATTCTGCCTTCTCTTGCGTGGGACCTTGTCAAAAGCCTTTTGAAAGTCCAAATACACTACATCCACTGGTTCTTCCTTGTCCACTCTACTGAGCAGAAATTTTCTCCAATTAAATATTGGGAAGCCAAAGACATTGTCTTTGGTCCCCGCCACAAACTGTCTTCCCTAGCCACCGACATCATCCCTCCCCCTAGCATCTGTCGGAGGCTGAACCAGACTGTTCACAACCTAGGTGTCATATTTGACCCTGAAGTCAGCTCCCGGCTACATATCCGCTGCATAACTAAAACCGTCGATTTCCATCTCCGTAACATCGCCCATCTGCTGCTGAAAGCCTCATCCATGCCTTTGGTTCCCAGTTAAGCAATGCCTCGATTTCAAAATTCTCATCCTTGTTTACAAATCTCTCCATGGCCTCGCCCCTCCCTATCTCTGTAATCTCCTTCCGCCTCACAACCCACTGAGATGTCTACATTCCTCAAATTCTTCCCTCTTGAGCATCTCAGATAATAACTGCTCAACCATTGGTAGCTGTGCCTTCAGTTGCCTCGGCCCTAAGCTCTGGAATTCCCTTCCTAATCCTCTCTGCATCTCTACCTCTCGTTCTTCCTTTAAGATACTCCTTAAAGTTTACCTCTTTGACCAAGCTTTTTTTTTGTCTTATAACACTCCTCTGAAGCACCTTGGGATGTTTTACTACGTTAAAGGCGCTATATAAATACAAGTTGTTGTTGTTGTTGTTGTTGGGCCTGAGACCTCATTCTTATATCAATGGCGCTGCGGAAGAAGGCCAGACAGATAAGTGATAGAAATTCAGACCATTGTCAGCGCCACAGCGGCCCACGGGTTAGCGATCGGTGGCCAGAGAGGTATTGGCGGTCTGAGGCGGGAGGCGTGGTGGTTGGAGCTTGGGAGAGGGAGGCGGCAGATCGGGGTAGGGGATTGAGGTTGGGAAGGCCGGAAGTCTGGGCTGGGGTGGTGAGGGGAACGTTGCGGGGTAGGGCAGTTGGGGGTGAAGGCCAGGGGCTTAAGGTTGGGGATCTCGGGGAGAGAGAGATTGGAGGGCAGGGCTCGGGCATGGAGGTCGGAGATCTCGAGGGGAGGGAGATTGGGGGTCGGGGCTAGGGCCTGGTGTTGGGAATCTCGGAGTGAGGGAGAGTGGGGGTCGGCTCTAGTGCCTGGTGGATATCGGAGAGGGTGGTTTACAGGTAAGTTACTTACTTTTGTGTTGTGCAGGTTACCTTTAGAGTTGGTTTCCCTGAATACAGCCAGTGCTGGTTGCCTCATGGCAAAACAATGTTGCAGCGCAGACCTCAAGCAGGCGTCAGGCTCTTTATTTGCATCTTCAGAAAAAAAGGAAATAAAGGGAGTAAAATTCACCTTTAGGGAGGGTGCGGAATAGGCAGTAGTGGATTGGCGGCCCGTTAAGCAACCTGTCCGATTTTCCTTATCATTGGCCAATCAATTACCCTCAGTCTTATACCCAAAGATTAATTTCACCCCATAGTGCTTTTGAAGCATATTACACACAGGGATCTAAATTGTTATGCATTGCTCTTGGTTTCATATATAAAATGGGCATGAGTCATACCAATTTAGCAGTGGGATGGTCTGCGCCCAATTTGTGCAGCCGTTAGTCCCAGTGCCAAATTCATGGCACCATTTTTCAGGCATCCTCCCGGTGTTTGCTGCTTGAATATGTAAATATGGGGCTTAACCCCTGTTAAAGGATGCCTTTTCAAAATTAATAACTGATAAGCAGGCCAAGTCTCAGGCCGGCCCCGCTCAGGATTCTTCAACGCCCTCCATAGGCCCCAACTGTAGGGAACTATTTTCATGTTTTTTTTTAAATACCTTCCTATGGAGACAAGAGGAACAGCAGTGCTCCCTGACTCCACAGGCTTCGTGGTCACCCTTCTCCAATATCCTGCACAAACCCCCATCCCGAGACTGCTGTCAGCGAGGCAGGCGGCCCAAAACTTATTCCTCCTGTTGGGCAAGCTGCCTGTGCAGGCACCAGCAGCAGCAGCAGCTCATCCCAATTATTCAGATGAGGCCCTTAGCCCAATTTCAGGCAGGTCTCGGGCCTCTCTGATAGAGCACCTGCCTTGAAGCAGGTCTAGACTAATTTCTACCCCCTGTAGTTTAATAATCAGATGATCAACACAAAGGTTCTTTTTCTTTTGTTTTGTTGAGAGTTTGCATATCGTGGTAGTGACAGGTCAATTAAAATTTGGACACCAGATCATTAATTGCACCACAGCATGAATGAAACATTTTCAACATTTTCTGATGTGCAGTGCTATGTCGTGATGGTGCCCTGAGAGTATTGCTTTGTTGGAATAGTTACTGTGTTATTTAGGGAGCTAGAAGTTAAATTAAAAAGGAGGACCTCAAAGGTAGTAATCTCAGGATTGCTACCAGTGCCACATGCTAGTCAGAGCACGAATCGCAGGATAGCTCAGATGAATACGTGGCTTGAGGAATGATGCAAGAAGGAGGGATTCAAATTCCTGGGACATTGGAACTGGTTCTGGGGGAGGTGGGACCCAGTGCAAACCGGTTGGTCTGCACCTGGGCAGGACTGGAACCGATGTCCTCGGCGGAGTGTTTTCTAGTGCTTTTGGGGAGGGTTTAAACTAAAATGGCAGGGGGATGGGAATCAATGCAGGGAAGCAGAGGGAAGAAAAAAGGGGGCAGAAGCAAAAGGTAGGAAGGAGAAAAACAAGAATGGAGAACAGAGAAATCAAGGGCAAAAATCAAAAATTGTAACATAATTCTAAATGGACAAAGAGTGTTAAAAAAAAAGCCTGAAAACTCAATGCGAGGAGCATACATAATAAGGTGGATGATAGCTGTTAATGGATATTGGGATTATGGAGACATGGCTCCATGGTAACCAAGGCTGGTAACTCAACATCCAGAGGTATTCAATATTCAGGAAGTATAGACAGGAAGTCATTGAAAGTTGGCATGCAGGTACAGCAGGCAGTGAAGAAGGCAAATGTTATTTTGGCCTTCATAGCTAGGGGATTTGAGTCTCGGAGCAGGGAGGTCTTACTGCAGGTGTACAGGGCCTTGGTGAGGCCTCACCTGGAATATTGTGTTCAGTTTTGGTCTCCTAATCTGAGGAAGGACATTCTTGCTATTGAGGGCATGCAGCAAAGGTTCACCAGACTGATTCCCGGGATGGCAGGACTGACATATGAGGAGAGACTGGGTTAACTGGGCCTTTATTCACTGGAGTTTAAAGGATGAGAAGGGATTTCATAGAAACATATAAGATTCTGATGGGACTGGACAGGTTAGATGCAGGAAGAATGTTCCCAATGGTGGGGAAGTCCAGAACCAGGGGACATAGTCTTAGGATAAGGGGTAGGCCATTTAGGACTGAGATGATGAGAAACTTCTTCACTCACAGAGTTGTTAACCTGTGGAATTCCGTGCCGCAGAGAATTGTTGATGCCAGTTCATTGGATATATTCAAGAGGGAGTTAGATATGGCCCTTACGGCTAAGGGGATCAAGGGGTATGGAGAGAAAGCAGGAAAGGGGTACTGAGGGAATGATCAGCCATGATCTTATTGAATGGTGGTGCAGGCTCGAAGGGCCGAATGGTCAACTCCTGCACCTATTTCCTATGTTTCTATGAAGGAAAAGGAGGTGGGGTAGCATTGCTGGTTAAAGAATAGATTAATGCAATAGTAAGGAAGGACATTTGCGGGGATGATGTGGAATCTATGGCCCCAAGTTTCGACATGATTTGTTCCTGATTTTTAGGAGCAACTGGTGTAGAACGGAATATCTTAGAAATCAGAATTCTCGCCATTTAGTTTGCCCCAGTTCTAGTCAGTTAGAACAGTTTCACTTTGGAACAGAATTTTTTTTTCAAAAGGGGGCGTGTCCGGCCACTTACGCCTGTTTTCAAAGTTTTGTCAGTGAAAACTTACTCCAAACTAACTTAGAATGGAGTAAGTGAAGATTTTTGTACGCTCGAAAAAACCTTGTCTACACTTTAGAAAATCAGGCGTAGGTTACAAATCAGGCTACAAATCAGGCGTAGGGAATGGGGGGGGGGGTTTAAAGGGAAGTTTACAAACATTAAACACATCAGTTTTACAAATAAAGAGCCATCATCAATAATAAATGATAAAAACATCAATAAATCAACTAATAAATCAATCAAAAAAAATTTATAAGAAATAATTTTTTTTTAAATCAATAAATAAAACATTTTCTACTTACCGACTGCAGCACCGGGAGCCCTTCAACAGCGTGCTGGGATGCCACCACCGCCCCCCCTCAGTGTGTCTCTGTCAGTGTCTCTATCTCTCTGCCTGTCTGTCTGTGTGTGTCTCTCATTCTCTGTCTGTCAGTGTCTGTGTTTCTGACAGCGAGGGGAGGGGGAGGAGCGGGGTAGAGGGAGAGAGGGGGGGAGCAGAGGGAGGGAAGGGGGAGGGATGGGGAGAAGGGAGAGGGATGGGGGAGAAGGAGGAGGGAGGAGAAGGGGGAGGAGGGGAGAAGGCGGAGGAGAAGGGGGGAAAAGGGGGAGGATAAGGTGGGGGAGGGGGGGGAAAGGAGATGGGAGGGGGAAAGGAGAAGGGGGAGGGAGGCTGAACGGGCCGGGCCCGGCCAGGGCCCGAGACTTCGGGCAGGGCCCAAGACTTCGGGCAGGGCCCGTCCCCAGCACCAGATTTACAGGTAGGTGGCGTTGGGTCGGGTCGGGGGGAGCGCGGGTCGGGGGGGTGGTGGGAGGGAGGTCGGTTCGGTTCGGGGCAGGGGGAGGGAGGGAGAGGGAGGTCAGGTCGGGTCCAGTCGGGGGGAGGGGGGGAAGCGGGAGTCGGGTCGGTGTCGGTGTCGGGTCCGGAGGCGGGGGGCGCGGTGGGGGGGGGGGGAAGCGGGAGTCGGGTCGCTGTCGGGGTCGGGGTTGGGTCTGGTCCGGAGGCGGGGGGCGGGAAGTGGGAGTCGGGTCGGGTCGGGAGGAAGCAGGAGCTGGCCGTGGGAGGAGCCTTATTCACGCAGCCCCGGTGAGGCAATTCGGCCAGGGTTAGGGGCTGCGTGCTTCTGCCCCTCCCACACAGTTTTGGGCACCTGGAGCTACTGCACATGCGCGCCCACTGTAGCGCACATGTGCAGAGGTCCCGGCACTGTTTTCAGCGCAGGGACCTGGCTCCGCCCCCTACAGCCCCTGCTGCGCTGCGCCGAGCTGCAGACGATCTGCAGGGAGCTGGAGAATCTGGAAGTTTTTCTTAGGCGCACTTTATGGCACGAAAAATGGGCGTCCAGGTCGGGACTGCGCCGTTCTAGGCGCAGCTCGCAACTTGGGCCCGAAATGGGTCGAGCTGCGAAAAACCAAAGGGCAGAAAAAGCTAGTGGGAATTGTGTGCAGACCACCAAACAGTAGTCGGGAGGTTGAGGATGGCATCAAACAGGAAATTAGGGACATGTGCAATAAGGGTACGGCAGTTATCATGGGTGACTTTAATCTACATATCGATTGGGCTAACCAACCTGGTAGTAATACGGTGAAGGAGGAATTCCTGGAGTGTATAAAGGATGGTTCTCTAGACCAATATGTCGAGGAACCAACTGGAGCGCAAGCCATCCTAGACTGGGTCTTGTGTAATGAGAGAGGATTAATTAGCAATCTGGTTGTGCGAGGTCCCGTGGGGAAGAGTGACCATAATATGGTAGAATTCTTCATTAAGATGGAGAGTGACACAGTAAATTCAGAGATTATGGTCCTGAACATAAAGAAAGGAAACTTCGATGGTATGAGACGTGATTTGGCTAGGATAGACAGGCGAATGATACTTAAAGGGTTGACGGTGGATAGACAATGGCGAACATTTAAAGATCACATGGATGAACTACAACAATTATACATCCCTGTGTGGCGTAAAAAATAAAAAAGGGAAGGTGGCTCAACCGGGACTAACAAGGGAAATTAGGGAAAGTGTTAAATCCAAGGAAAAGGCATATAAATTGGCCAGAAAAAGCAGCGAACCTGATGACTGGGACAAATTTAGAATTCAGCAGAGAGGATTAAGGGTTTAATTGGAGGGGGAAAATAAAGTATGAGAGTAAACTTGCAGGGAACATAAAAACTGACTGCGAAAGCTTCTATAGATATGTGAAAAGAAAAAGATTGGTGAAGACTAATGTAGGTCCCTTGCAGTCAGAATCAGGTGAATTCATAATGGGGAACAAGGAAATGGCAGACCAATTGAACAAATACTTTGGTTCTGTCTTCACTAAGGAAGACACGAATAACCTCCCGAAAATACTAGGGGACCGAGGGTCTAGCGAGAAGGAGGAACTGAGGGAAATCCTTATTAGTCAGGAAATGGTGTTAGGGAAATTGAAAGGACTAAAGGCCGATAAATCCCCAGGGCCTGACAGTCTGCATCCCAGAGTACTTAACGAAATGGCCCTAGAAATAGTGGATGCATTGGTGGTCATTTTTCAACATTCCATGAACTATGGGTCAGTTCCTATGGATTGGAGGGTAACTAATGTAACCCCACTTTTTAAAAAAGGAGGGAGAGAGAAAACAGGGAATTATAGACTGGTTAGCCTGACATCGGTGCTGGGGAAAATGCTGGAATCAATTATTAAAGATGTAATAGCAGCGCATTTAGAAGCAGTGACAGGATCGGTCCAAGTCAGCATGGATTTATGAAAGGGAAATCATGCTTGACAAATCTTCTAGAGCTTTTTCAGGATGTAACCAGAAGGGTGGATAAGGGAGAACCAGTAGATGTGGTGTATTTGGACTTTCAAAAGGATTTTGACAAGGTCCCACACAAGAGATTAATGTGCAAAATTAAAGCACATGATATTGGGGGTAATGTATTGACGTGGATAGAGAAATCGTTGGCAGACAGGAAGCAAAGAGTGGGAATAAACAGGTCCTTTTCAGAATGGCAGGCCACAGGGTTCAGTGCTGGGGCCCCAGCTATTTACAATATGCATTTATGATTTTGACGAAGGAATTGAATGTAATAGCTCCAAGTTTGCAGATGACACTAAGTTGCGTGGCAGTGCAAGCTGCGAGGAGGATGCTAAGAGGCTGCAGGGGGACTTGGAAAGGTTAGGTGAATGGGCAAATGCATGGCAGTTGTAGTATAATGTGGATAAATGTGAGGTTATCCACTTTGGTGGCAAAAACAGGAAGGCAGATTATTATCTGAATGGTGACAGATTAGTAAAAGGGGAGGTGCAACAAAACCTGGGTATCATGGTACTTCAGTCATTGAAGTTAGGCATGCAGGTACAGCAGGCAGTAAAGAAAGCAAATGGCATCCTGATCTTCATAGCAAGGGGATTTGAGTATAGGAGCAGGAAGGTCTGACTGCAGTTGTACAGGGCCTTGGTGAGACCACACCTTGAGTACTGTGTGCAGTTTTGGTCTCCTAATCTGAGGAAAGACATTCTTGCTATTGAGGGAGTGCAGCGAAGGTTCACCAGACTGATTCCCAGGATGGCAGGACTGACATATGAGGAAAGACTGGATCAGCTAGGCTTATACTCACTGGAATTTAGAAGAATGAGAGGGGATCTCATAGAAACGTATAAAATTCTGACGGGACTGGACTGGTTAGATGCAGGAAGAATGTTCCCGACTTTGGGGAAGTTCATAACCAGGGGACACAGTCTAAGGATAAGGATTAAGCCACATAGGACCGAGATGAGGAGAAACTTTTGCACCCAGAGAGTTGTGAAACTGTGGAATTCTCTGCCACAGAAAGTTGTTGAGTCCAGTTCGTTGGACATATTCAAAAGGGAGTTAGATGTGGCCCTTACAACTAAAGGGATCAGGGGGTATGGAGAGAAGGCTGGGGTGGGGTACTGAGGTTGAATGATCAGCCATGATCATGTTGACTGGCGGTGTAGGCTCTAAGGGCCGAATGGCCTGCTCCTGCACCTATTTTCGATGTTTCTATGTTTCTATGTTGTGACACCATTTTAAGACCGAAATATAAATTGTGGCAAAAGTGCTGTCATCGCCAAAAGCTTTAAGAAAATGAAATTCCACTGAGTGGGTCGTTACTGCCATCAATTCTATTGTATTTTAACAAATTGCAAATGTAAATATTCTAATGTAGATGGATGGTTAACGTGTTCAACACCAGAGCTATCACTGGGGAACATTGGCCTAGAAATTGGAAGGTATTTGCGCTGACCACTTCGGCAAACAAATGGCGGCTATCTCATTTCCGTCCGCTGCCAGCGGGTCCTACAATGGCTGCCATTTTCAGCTGGGTGGCAGTGCTGTCAATGTCCGTGCTCATTAGGAATATGTAGATTTTGCAGATCATGACATCAATGTGTGTACAATGCTCAGCTGATGCCCTATCTGCTATTTTGGAGTGCGCCACTCAACTTATCGGCCTGTGTTAGTTACAGCCACCTCACCAACTGTTCACTAGCAGGAAGGAGCCTCCAGCAGCCTTATTTAAACTTGTAGCTGACATGTTTGTTCAGTTTGAATGGCTCTATGGAACTTTCTGTAACTCTAGCAGTTTTCTAAACTTCTTACAGTTCCTAAGGTGACAGTGAGTGTTGGTGCAAGTGGAGAATGCCTTAATTCTTATTTAAATGTTTCTGCTCACAACACTTGCTTACAGTCATGGGGGTTTTATTTGCAGTCCCCTTCATGCTCAAGTGTCATTGGGAGCAGGAGCAGAGCAGTGAAGAGGAGGAGAAGATACTCACAGAGGGAGGAGGAGGAGAGCCAGGAGGGCCCTCAACAGGAGGCCTTACATACCCCTAGGGTCTTCAGAGAGCATTCATCTTATATCCACTTAAGCAAAAAGCAGTATATTAGAAGATTCCACTTTAGCAAGGAAGTGGTTATAGAAATCTGTCACCTCCAGCAACCAGACCTACAGCGTCAGAGCAAGGCGAACACCACTCTCCCAGTAGCCCTCAAGATCACCGTGGCTCTTAATTTATTCACCAGCAGATCATTGCTGTCTACAGCAGGAGACATAGCTAACATCTCCGAGTTCACTATGCATCGCTGCATCCGGGAGATCACAGAAGATCTAAGCAGAGAGAAGCAGGAGGAGCTTTGCTAGGATAGTGGGCTACGCCATGGTGTAGGGCACCATTGACTGCACATACGTGGCTTTGTGGGTGCCAAATAACAATCTTGAGATCTTCTGTAACTGCAAAGGCTACCCCTCACAATCTGTAGTTGTGTGCAGAGCAAATCCTGATGATCAATGCCCGCTATCCTGGCAGCAGTCATGATGCCTTCTTCCAGCCACCATGTCAAACTTGAGGGTGACTCCTTGGAGACAAGGGCTATTCGCTCTGCACCTGGCTGATGACTCCCCTCTGCAACCCCAACACTTGTAGCCAGCACTCGTATAATGAGAGTCATGCAGCCACCAGGAACATCATCGAGCAGACCATTGGACTGCTGAAGCAATGCTTCCATTGCCTTGACCACTTTGGAGGAGACCTTTAGTACTCACCAGAGCAGGTGTCCCATTTCGTGGTGGTCTGCTGCATTCTTTACAACATGGCAATCATGAGGGATTACAGGACCACCTCGGGATGAGGAGGAGGGAGACGAGGAGGAGGAAGAGGAAGAAGAAGAAGAGCAACAGAAAAAGAAAGAGGAGGAGGTGGGCAGAAAATCCCCCTTCTGCATGGGCTGTCCGTCACCATCTCGAGGGACTCCGATTCGAGTGAATGAAACCCCAGATCCCCATCAACCACATCCTCATCATACCACACTCTTTCATGGAATATCACACTGCCCTCATGGGCACAAAGCTGAAGTTAGCGCCACCATAAAACAAACATTCAAAACAAAATTAATAAATTTGTAACTATTTAATTTACATTACAATATCAACATTACATTACAATATTGTGCAATCCCATTGTGCCCATCGTTCATGTGCCCTTTCCTACTCTGGTGCTCCCACGCAGTGCCCCTTAATGGCTGCAACATGGCTGGGGGAAGGCTGCTGAGTTTCAGATAGACTTGCAGGATGATCTCGACCAGCTGTGGACGTAGAAGGCCCAGCTGGAGACTGCACCACCTCAGCACGGGTGGCAGAAGTCTGGGCTGGTTGGCTGACAGGCAGCGGCAAGGGCAATGGCAGAGTGGCAGTGGTAGGAGTAGGAATGCTGTCATCCTGAGAGAGGACAGCAAGGTCCTGCTCGACTGGCCCACTTCCACTCCCCCGGCCCGGCAACTCAGCATTCCTAGCAATCTGTTGGAGGACAGATTGCTGGGCTGCTGCGACAACCTCTTTTGTCACTCATAAACCCAGCCACCAGCAGTCTGATCTTGCGTGGCAGCAAGCTGAGCCTGCAGGAGAGCAGTCTGCGCTTCCACTGCAGCACTGGGATGTTGGGTCACTTCCACCTCTGCTGAAATGGAAGCTGCGACATTGCCCATCACACGCAGCATCATGGCTGGGTTGACAAGGTCTCTTTGGAGTTGTCCATCATGTCCAGCCTGGAAATCATAGGCTCCAAGTTCTGCACAAAGCCCCGGGCAATGTTGAAACCGGACTCCTCCATGCTCCTTGACATTACCAAGAGGCTCTCTGGCAGGCTTGCCATTGCACATAGCATTTCTGTGTGCATGTCCATCACCCTTCTTCTGATGACATCATCTGAGTCATGTGCAGCAGAACTCGCCCTCCGCGGAGCTGGCCCCTGAGCTATCCTTTGCCCCTGGCCTTGTTGCAGACCACTCGAACCCAGTGCCCCACCATGTGCAGATCCCACATCTATACTACCCTCTAAATTCCACGCAGTGCTAGTTTCTGAGCTGGTGTCTGAGTGCCTGAGGCAGTGACTGTGTGCCTTCTTCTTCTCTTTCACTCTCCTTCATTACTTTGGGGACAGGCTGTGCAAGTGGTAGATCTGGGTCCTCTGAAAGAAGAAAGGCACAAGTTTGCTGATGATACAAAGATGGGTGGGAAAGCAAGTTGTGAGGAGGACACAAACAATCTGCAAAGGGATATAGACAGGCTAAATGAGTGGGCAAACATTTGGTAGATCGAGTATAATGTGGAAAAGTGTGAGGTTATCAACTTTGGCAGGAAAAAATAAAAAAGCAAATTATTATTAAATGGAGAGAAATTACAAAATGCTGACGGTCCTTGTGCATGAAACACAAAAAGTTAGTTTGCAGGTATGGCAAGTAATTAGGAATTCAAATGAAATGTTGGCCTTGTTATGTCTGTAATGCAGTTATGAATGACTCCACGAGGCAATGTACTGTACTCAAACTGTAGTGACCTTGGTCCTTTATTCGTAACTCCAGAGTGAGGCACAAGTATGTTGGGCAGCCTTTTATACTGGGCCCTGCACACCTATGCAGGTGACCCTCAGGTCTCCCACCGCAGTGCCCTCTGGTGGACAGCCTCTGCCACAGGGGCAGGAAACCCCGGTCTCCACCAGTTGTACCCTCTAGCGATCCCAACATAGTATATACATAGTGTAGACCTTATTGACAGTACATCAGGTAACAAGTCTCCATATTATGCAACTATACAGTGACTACACAGAGAGTATGTCTATAGTCTGCATATATAACTGGCCTTTATTGCAAAAGGAATGGAGTATAAAAGTAGACAAGTCCTGCTCCAACTGTATAGGGTATTGGTGAGGCCACACCTGGAGTACTGCATACAGTTTTGGTCTCCTTATTTAAGGAGGGATATACTTGCAGTGGAGGCAGTTCAGAGAAGGTTCACTAGGTTGATTCCTGAGAAGAAGAGGTTGACTTATGAGGGAAGGTTGAGTAGGTTTGACTTATACTCAATGGAATTTAGAAGAATGAGAGGTGATCTTACGGAAACAAAAAGATACTGAGGGGGTTCGACAATGAAGATGCAGAGAAGATGTTTCACCTTGTGTGGGAATCTAGAACTAGGGGCATAGTTCCAGAATAAGGGGTCGTCCATTTAAAACTGAGATGAGGAGGAATTCTCTGCCCCTGAGAGCTGTGGTGGCTCGGTCATTGAATATATTTAAAGTGGAGATAGACAGATTTTTGAATGATAAGGGAGTGAAGGGTTATGGGGAGCGGGCAGGTAAGTGGAGCTGAGCCCAATATCAGATTAGCCATGATCTTATTGAATGGCGGAGCAGGATCGAGCGGCCAAATGGCCTACTCCTGCTTCTATTTCTTATGTTCTTATGTAAGAGTCGGGTTAAGGAACAGGGAAATCAAGATATCCATAATAGAGCAGCTTGTAAGTGAGAAGAGATTGTGGGATGAGGGGGAAGAGGGATGTAAGAAGAAGGATTAGGAATGAGCATACCGTTATTGTCCCCAAGGGCTTCAACTTCACCCGTTGCTACGGCCTCAGCGACTTCTCCTCCAAGTATGTCGAGCACCGACTCCTCCATTTGGCTCAAGGCCTGTAAACCGGTTTGCTGCCTCCTGTCTGCCACTGCTCACGGTGATTGTGAGCCACCTTGGCCTGCAAGAGAAAGGGAAGTATGTCAGTGAGTGTGGTGCAATGTGTCTGTCAAGGTTGAATAGCTGTCAGTGTGTGCAAGGTGTGAGATGTGGGTGTGAGTATTGCAGCAGTGGTAAGGTTGTGAGAGTGAAGTGAAGCTATGAATGTAAGGTATGAGTGGTGAAAGAGAGAGATGTTGGAAGGTGAGTGATGCAGGTGTGATGCATTGAGCAGTGTGTGAGGCTTGTGGTGCAGATGGTGGGATAGGGCATTTGCTGAAGCATTCACTCACCTTGACCTACCATGTGAGGTCATTAATCTACTTGAGACACTTGATCATGTTGGCCGGGTCCTGACTCCACGGGGCCAAAATTGCTCCCCTCCTTAAGGCTTCTTAGAGGCGGCAATGGAGCGGATAGGCCTCACGGACCGGGAGCAGATGGATGGGTCGACCCATTCAAAATTGCCCCTGGGCCAGGAGCGGCAAGAACGGGTTTCCACACTGTCCATGCCACCAATCGATCATGCACGCACCAACCCCATTCCGACCATCGGCAACCACTTTCTGCTCGACGCGGGAAATTGCCCTGTGGGGGCGGAGCAGCCACCGGTCAATGCCACTGACATGTTCCCTCTGCATGATCCTGTGTGTGCCTGGGTGGCACACTGCCATCAGGGAGCGGGAGTGGTGTGCCATCAGCTGATCGCAGCATGGACATCATGTTCAATGCGCCAACGGGGCGCGCCAAAAAATCGGACCTTTTTTTTAAAAAAGTAACTGCACCTCCCCTTTAACTATCACTCCGTGAGCGCTGGCCGCCCAGTACATGCTTCCTGAAGCTGTCATCACCCGGTGCAGCTTCAGGGGGCGATACCCAATTTAAGATCCAGGCTGCTAACGGGGCGCTGTGCACAGTGTTGCTGTTGTCATCACCGGCGCAGAGGAGTGGAGCGCTATGAGTTACCGCCACTGCTAAGCTCCCGTCGAATTTAGCCAGAGTCGTTAGCGGTGCCGCGCCCGGTCGCAAAGTTAGTGTCCCCCGTGGGTGTTAACGGGAGGCATGAATGACCCGAATATTGAGGCCATAATGTTCAGAAGTGATTCACAGAGCTGTCCAGCAGTTTCTGATAATCTGTACCATTTAAAACACACCAATCTCACACATACTTGAAGTCAGATTTTTGTTTTTTACATTCCTTCCCCACATTGACTTTTGAATTGGTAGCCAATGCTGACAAAGTGTCCAGTAGAAAGTTTAATGGGACTATCCCCTGCTGACTGGCTTCCGATGACTCAACCTCCTTTCTCCTGTTACGTGAATTCTCCCACCACACCTCTTCCACCACCCATTGGCTAAATTTTGCAGTCATTGGCACCAACCCCCTCCCCCAGCCTCCTGCCACAATGAGATGATTTCCTAGGAGAGATGCAGACTACTGAATAGCACCTCTTCTTGAGGTGCAACGAGACCTGGGTGTCATAGTCCATCAGTCATTGAAAGGTTGGCATGCAGGTACAGCAGGCGGTTAAGAAAGCAAATGGCATGTTGGCCTTCATAGTGAGGGGATTTGAGTACAGGGGCAGGGAGGTGTTACTACAGTTGCACAGGGCCTTGGTGAGGCCACACCTGGAGTATTGTGTACAGTTTTGGTCTCCTAACTTGAGGAAGGACATTCTTGCTATTGAGGGAGTGCAGCGAAGGTTCACCAGACTGATTCCCGGGATGGCGGGACTGACATATCAAGAAAGATTGGATCAACTGGACTTGTATTCACTGGAGTTCAGAAGAATGAGAGGGGATCTCATAGAAATGTTTAAAATTCTGATGGATTTAGACAGGTTAGATGCAGGAAGAATGTTCCCAATGTTGGGGAAGTCCAGAACCAGGGGTCACAGTCTAAGGATAAGGGGTAAGCCATTTAGGACCGAGATGAGGAGAAATTTCTTCACCCAGAGAGTGGTGAACCTGTGGAATTCTCTACCACAGGAAGTTGTTGAGGCCAATTCACTAAATATATTCAAAAAGGAGTTAGATGTAGTCCTTACTGCTAGGGGGATCAAGGGGTATGGCGAGAAAGGAGGAATGGGGTACTGAAGTTGCACATTCAGCCATGAACTCATTGAATGGTGGTGCAGGCTCGAAGGGCCGAATGGCCTACTCCTGCACCTATTTTCTATGTTTCTATGTTTCCTCCTCTCCCATTTACCCTCTTTATCCGTCTCTCCCCATCTTTTCACTCCTCTTTTTTCCTTTTTCTTTACCTTCTCCTTCATTCATCTCCTTCCTCGTCCCGCCACATTTCCCCCTTCTCTTTCTCCTCCTTCTCCTTCTCCCTATATCCCTTCTCCATCCTTCCCCTACATCCTCCTTCCTCCCTCCCATTTTCTTGCCTCGGTCCAATTTTCCACATCCTCCAATGCTGCTTTCTTGAATACTATCCTTGGCCTTGACCCTTCGTCTACAACATCATGAGACCTTGAATAGTATAAGTGAAAAATAGTGGCTGTCCATTCTAGTTTATCCATCTTTGTCCACCCTAAACATCTGCTTGCTTATGTAAACCATATGACAGGTACATGTCAGCTATAATCGGCCTCGGTATTGTCAATCAGGTGATTAGCAGGGTCCAATCAAGAGTAACAAGACAGCTGCCATCTTTCTCTGTGCTCTCGGCTTTGTGGAGTACAGAGCTGCTTCTAAGGTGTTGTTGTCTGGCCCTCTGTTCTACCTGCTCAGTGTCCAGCCTTGTTCCTGGATATTCCTGGGCCTGTCCTGCTCCTCCAATCACACAGGTCCCAATTTCCCTGCATTCAGATGCAGACTTCACATTTTGATGAAGTCCAATGGGGGACTCCGCCCTCAGCCTTACCCCTTGCTCACAGCTTAGCACAGCTCTACACTTCAATCAGTGGAAGCCCGTGTGTGACATCAGCTTCAAAAGATTGCTTCCAAGCGCTTGGAAAAATCTGCAGCTATGCAGAGTAGGAAATGTTTAGAAGAAAAATTTTTTTTTTTTTTAAAGGTGCACTTACCTTTCAACTAAGGTTTAGACAGATGCATGTGCAGAACAAGATCACTTCCTCACTGTATATTACAAAGGAGGCAACAAGATCAATAGATTGAGGACCAGATCCAACCTAGTCCAGAGAAAGCTGAAGGAGAAGTTCTGAAAGCAGATTGGAACAGCGCACAATCGGTGACCATGGGAAGTGAGGAGATAACAGGAAGGCAGAGATTATTCAACAGCATCCAAAACATTGGAACCTTCAACTTGGAAGCATTAAGTGGCACAGCAGGGGAGAAACAACACCTCAGATACTGTAGCATTGCCTCACCGGAGTGTCAGCTGAGATTATGTGCTCGTATCTGGCATGCGAACAATGTGGCCAGCCCAGCGGACTCCCAAAGCAAGCGCTCTACTCGGAACTCCTTCACGGCAAACGAGCCAAAGGTGGGCAGAGGAAACATAACAAGGACACCTCAAAGCCTCCCTGATAAAATGCAATGTCCCCACTGACACCTGGGAGAACTTGGCCAAAGACCGCCCTAAGTGGAGGAAGTGCATCTGGGAGGGCGCCGAGCACCTCGAGTCTCATTGCTGAGAGCATGCAGAAATCAAGCGCAGGCAGCGGAAAGAGCGTGCGGCAAACCAGTCCCACCCACCCTTCCCCTCAATGACTATCTGCCCCACCTGTGACAGGGACTGTGGTTCTCCTATTGGACTGTTCAGCCACCTAAGGACTCATGTTTTGAGGGACTGCCTATGAGTATGTGCTCAAGTCTCTGGAGTGAAACTTGAATCCACAACTCAGAGGCCAGTGTGTCACATCTAAGCCAAGGCTGACACTGCCAGTGTTAAGTGTTGAGTTTACTAATATGCTTAGATTTCTTTCAACATCACTCTCAATTATTTCATACCATTTATGGAGCACATATGTCACTATTTGTCTTCCAACACCTTCAACTTATATATTTTGAATTTCTTTTGACAGTGCTTCATGCACCTACAGATTTTATTTAGCTCCTTTTGTAGTTCCTTGGTTTCTTCATTTGACTTGACTGGTTCAGTATATTTTGTGAATTCAATCAGGTTAATTTGATGTAAATTAGAAACAGAAGGGATCCCAGCACCAATCCCTGGGGTACCCCAATAAAAACTGATCCAATTCACATTCAGAATCTACTAGTTTATAATTCCTCAATTCTTTGAATTTTCCCCTTTAAAATAAGTTAACCAGAAACTGTTTTTTCGGAATGTTATTTATGTGCAGGAAGTATTCCATTGTGAGAGAAACTGATTATGAAGTTTTACAGGTTTATTTCAGTAATATTACTCACCTCATTTCAAAGCGGTTGGCTTTAGAATTGTAATTACTCTGCAGTAGTGTTTGGTCAATTATACCGCTTTCCTTTGAAATATTGTGACAGCATAAAGCCTGTTTCAAGGAAGAATGCACAACACAACCGTTTATACGAATTAACTGTCTAAATGTAACAGTACTTTTATTAAATTAATACAGGAAAGACCACAGCTGTCAAGACCTCACACTAACATATGCCATGTGCATATAACATTTTCATTATTCAGTCAGTGAGGCCTTCACTCATCTGGAGAAAGGCAGTGATTGCAAGGCAAATGGTTTGTAAAAAATATGTTCCGGTGTTTATAAAAAAAAGTGTCAATCTGGTTACGAGGTGCATGACAAAAGCAACATTTTGTCAAGCCAATGTCAATTAAGTATAAGCCTTAAATCGTTAACTTTCAAAACTTATTTTGACAAATTGTGAAGATAGTAATAACTTAAAAATTGTTAAATGAACCTTAATCATTGGTGAAGATGCCTAGTGAAAGGATTAGTGTAATGACAAGCCCAGCACTGTGAAACAGTGCACTGTGATTCTAATTATTCCTTTTCACTGCCACTTGATAAGATGTAATGCCCATCAATGTTCAAGTGATTCACAATACGTGTACTTTAATATAATTTACTTCTTGGGGTGTAGCATTTATCCCGCAATGTAGAAAGAATGATAAGCCTATTTACCATGGCAACTGGAACTCGAGGGAGCAACCTCATATACCCAACAAGGGACCATATGGGAATACAAGAACAAAGCAAAATGTTATCCTGAAAGTATGTTAGCTGGTTAATTGATTTGGAAATGAATAATATAATAGCATGATTGCCCAAACATATCACTTTGCGAACATAGCAGAGTTTCACATAGAATCCACTACAATCCTCCAATAACAAAAATTAATTTGAAGTTAACATTAAAATTTAATTATAAAGCCCCTTTAAATATTTAACATGAATTCAAAGGTCTCAGCTTTCTTCGCCCAGCATGATGTTCTGTCTCCACTGTTTTTGTGCAAATTAGTGTTCATTAAAAAATAAACTCCACCTGGTTATACTGCTGCAATGCCATCTCCACACACTCATATTAATCACCCTATTAAATATAAATAGACAAAGAATTTGATTGTTCTATATTTTCATCATACGCAAAAATATATTTTTTAATTCTTTCATATGCGAACACATTTATTTCAATATTTCAATTTTTTTACTTTGAAACTCCTAATTGAGTATTTATGGTCAATTAATTTACATATTGTGAAGTTCTGTGTGTGTGTTTTACACAAGCTGAAATATCCTCCAACAATCCATCAAAAATATGCAAAAGTTTTATCAATAATTGTAATGGCCTCTGTCATCTGGCAAATGCTGGGTTAATAATATCATGGGAGCTGGAAATTGAATTGATAAAATTATAATTATCATAAAAGTCAGCAAGACAAAAGGACAAAGCTCAATTATTTGAGATACACAATTTATGTGAATGTTGGTGCCATCTTAGAACATCGTATTACATAGTGATTACAGCACAGAAACAGCCATTCACCCAATCATAGAAACATAGAAACATAGAAAATAGGTGCAGGAATAGGCCATTCGGCACTTCGAGCCTGCACCGCCATTCAAAGAGTTCATGGCTGAACATGCAACTTCAGTACCCCATTCCTGCTTTCTCTCCATACCCCTTATTCCCCCCTAGTAGTAAGGACTACATCTAACTCCTTTTTGGAATATATTTAGTGAATTGGCCTCAACAACTTTCTGTGGTAGAGAATTCCACAGGTTCACCACTCTCTGGGTGAAGAAGTTTCTCCTCATCTCGGTCCTAAATGGCCTGCCCCTTATTCTTAGACTGTGACCCCTGGTTCTGGACTTCCCCAACATCGGGAACATTCTTCCTGCATCTAACCTGTCCAATCCCGTCAGAATTTTAAACGTTTCTATGAGATCCCCTCTCATTCGTCTGAACTCCAGTGAATACAAGCTCAGCTGATCCAGTCTTTCTTGATATGTCAGTCCCGCCATCCCGGGAATCAGTCTGGTGAACCTTCGCTGCACTCCCTCAATAGCAAGAATGTCCTTCCTCAAGTTAGGTCCATGCCGGTGTTTATGCTCCACACGATCTTTCTCGGTGTTTATGCTCCACACGATCTTTCTCCCATTCTTTGTCATCAAACCACATCAACATATCCTTCTATTTGGTCCCTTAGAAGATGAGAAGGGGGATTTAATAATGGGAAATGCGGAAATGGCTAAGACCTTAAACAAGTATTTTGCTTCGGTCTTCACAGTAGAAGACACACAAACCATGCCAAAGATTGCTGGTCACGGGAATGTGGGAAGGGAGGACCTTGAGATAATCACTATCACGAGAGGGGTAGTGCTGGACAGGCTAATGGGACTCAAGGTAGACAAGTCCGCTGCTCCTGATGAAATGCATCCCAGGGTATTAAAAGAGATGGCGGAAGTTATAGCAGATGCATTCGTTATAATCTACCAAAATTTTCTGGACTCTGGGGAGGTACCAGCGGATTGGAAAGCAGCTAATGTAACGCCTCTGTTTAAAAAAGGGGGCAGACAAAAGGCAGGTAACTATAGGCTGGTTGGTTTAACATCTGTAATGGGGAAAATGCTTGAAGCTATCATTAAGGAAGAAATAGCGGGACATCGAGATAGGAATAGTGCAATCAAACAGACACAACATGGATTCATGAAGGGGAAATCATGTTTAACTAATTTACTGGAATTCTTTCAGCATGGTGGATCGAGGTGTACTGATGGATGTGGTGTATTCAGATTTCCAAAAGGCATTCGAAAAGGTGCCACACAAAAGGTTACTGCAGAAGATAAAGGTATGCGGAGTCAGAGTAAATGCATTAGCATGGATCGCGAATTGGCTGGCGAACAGAAAGCATAGAGTCGGGATAAATGGGTCCTTTTCGGGTTGGAAATCGATAGTTAGTGGTGTGCCACAGGGATCGGTGCTGGGACCACAACTGTTTACAATATACATAGATGACCTGGAAGAGGGGACAGAGAGTAGAGTAACAACATTTGCAGATGACACAAAGATTAGTGGGAAAGCGGGTTGTGTAGAGGACACAGAGAGGCTGCAAAGAGATTTAGATAGGTTAAGCGAATGGGCTAAGGTTTGGCATATGGAATACAATGTCGGAAAATGTGAGGTCATCCACCTTGGAAAAAAAAACAGTAAAAGGGAATATTATTTGAATGGGGAGAAATTACAACATCCTGCGGTGCAGAGGGACCTGGGGGTCCTTGTGCATGAAACTCTTTTAGGAGAAAACAAAAAACATTAAACCGTGCTTCAAATACTAACCAGGCCTAACACTGCTTGGCTTCCGAGATCAGACGACATTGGGCATTTTCAGACTAGTGTGGCCGTAGGCTCCTTGTGCATGAAACTCTTTTAGAGTCTACCTGCAAAACATAAACATTAAACTGTGCCACCCGACCTGGGTGACACACCAGACATTTACAAGGCCCTTTTTTCCTTTTTTTTTTTGGCACTAAAATCACAATTTTTCCGGTGCCCCCTATAAAAGGGAAGGGGACACTAAAAACACCGGCAATTAAAACAAATTAAACTTTAAAACGTAAAATCAAATTAAAATTTGGTTGCCGGGCGTGATGATGCACTCCAGTCCCTCCGGTGCCCACCTCTCGCGGAAGGCCGCGAGCGTACCGGTGGACACCGCGTGCTCCATCTCCAAGGACACCCTGGACCGGATGTAAGAGCAGAAGAGAGGCAAGCAGTCAGGTTGAACGACCCCCTCGACCGCCTGCTGCCTGGACCCGCTGATGGCACCCTTGGCCGTGCCCAGGAGCAGTCCTACGAGGAGGCCTTCGGACCTACCCGCTCCCCTCCGCACAGGGTGCCCAAAGATCAGGAGAGTGGGACTGAAGTGCAGCCAGAATTTCAGGAGCAGCCCCTTCAAATAATAAAACAGGGGCTGCAACCTTGTGCATTCCATAAAAACATGGAACACGGACTCCTCCAGACCGCAGAAATTGCAGGCGGCCTGGGAGTCCGTGAACCGGCTTAAAAATTTGTTGCACGGCACTGCTCCGTGCACCACCCTCCAGGCCAAGTCCCCGATGAATAGTGGGAGGACCCCTGCGTAGAGTGCCCTCCATCGGGGACCCCCGCCTCCTCCGGACGGCAAGATGGTACGCCATGGCGTGTCCGGACGGCTGGCGAGGATGGCAAAGTTGAGGGTGTGCAGGAGCAGCCCGTACAGGAAACCCCTCCGCGCGGAACTGAAAGACACGGAGGGGATTTCCCCGAGGCAGCTCAAGTTGTGAGGCGCCGGCCCCCGAGGGAGGTTCCGGGGTTTGGCGCCGATGAGGAATTCCGTCCGGACGGGGGTCAGTTCGGACGGGATCTCCCCACGTGCCTGAGCCTCCTCGATGCACCTAACGGAGTCAGGGCCCAGAGCTGTTTTTAGCGACTCGATGGCATCGGCCGCGTGGCGGACGTTGGCAGAATTTAGGCGCCGCGCCAGCGTGTCTGACGCCATCCAGCCCGCTCCTCCGCCATCGAGCAGATCCCTGACCCTGGTCACCTCACCAGCCACAGCCCTCTCTTCCGACCGCCACATAAAACCTCGGCCATGGATTCCCGAGCAGCGGTTCCTGCAGGACGGCCGCCACTCCAGCCGGCGGAGAGCTGCGCTTGGTGGAGACTTTGTTCCAGACCCTGATGAGTTCCCTGTAAAAGACAGGCAGCTCCCGGAGGGCGGTCCTGGCACCCCTCAAGTTCACAAACAGGAGTTGCGTGTCATAATTGAGGTCGCGCTGCTGGCGGAAGAAATACCTCGCCAGAGCGCACCACCTAGGAGGGGGCTCGACGTAAAGGTATCTCTGCAGGGTCTGAAGACGGAAAGTCGCGAGCTGGGCGCTGACGCACACCAACGACTGACCGCCCTCCTCAAGCGGGAGACTCAAGACCGCGGCAGAGACCCAGTGCTTCCTGTTGTTCCAGAAGAAGTCCACCAGCTTCTTCTGTATCTTGGCGACAAACGCAGGGGGAGGGGTCAAAGTGACCAGCCGGTACCACAACATTGCGGCCACCAGCTGGTTTATGACTAGTGCTCGACCCCTGTAGGACAGCACTCGGAGCAGTCCTGTCCAGCGCCCTAGGCGAGCGGTGACCTTGGCCTCCAGCTCCTGCCAGTTCGCCGGCCAGGCTCCCTCGTCGGGGCTAAGGTAGACTCCCAGATAGAGGAGATGGGTCGTGCTCCAGGCAAAAGGCCTGAGCTCCTCCGGCAGGGAGTCCACCCGCCACTGACCCACCAGGAGTCCGGAACATTTCTCCCAGTTGATCCTGGCGGAGGACGCGGCCGAGTAAATCTCCTGGCACTCACGCATCCTCCGCAGGTCAGCGGGATCCTCTACCGCGAGGAGCACGTCATCGGCGTAAGCCGAGAGGACGACCTCCACGCCCGGCCCTTGCAGAGCCAGTCCCGTCAACCTCGTCCGCAAGAGGCGCAGGAAAGGCTCCACGCAAACGGCGTATAACTGGCCGGACATGGGGCATCCCTGGCGCACCCCTCTCCTTAAGCGAAGGGGCGCCGTCAAGGACCCGCTAACCTTAATCAGACACTCCGCGGCGGCGTACAAAAGTCGGATCCGGGCGACGAAATGCGTCCCGAACCCGAAAGCGCGCAGAGTTCCGAGCAGATAGTCGTGATCCACCCTGTCGAACGCCTTCTCTTGGTCGAGGGATAGGAAGGCTCCTTGTGCATGAAACTCTTTTGAGTTTACCTGCAAAACATAAAAACATTAAACGGTGCCACCCGACCTGGGTGACACTCCAGACATTTACAAGGCCCTTTTTTTTTTTTCCCCCCTTTTTTTTTGTGTGTTTTTTTTTGTTTTTCTTTTTTTTTTCTTTTTTTTTTTGGGGCACTAAAATCACAATTTTCCCCAGTGCCCCCTATAAAAGGAAAGGGGGACACTAAAAGCACCGGCAATTAAGACAAATTAAACTTTAAAACGTAAAATCAAATTAAAATTTGGTTGCCGGGCGTGATGATGCACTCCAGTCCCTCCGGTGCCCACCTCTCGCGGAAGGCCGCGAGCGTACCGGTGGACACCGCGTGCTCCATCTCCAAGGACACCCTGGACCGGATGCAAGAGCGGAAGAGAGGCAGGCAGTCAGGTTGAACGACCCCCTCGACCGCCCGCTGCCTGGACCCGCTGATGGCACCCTTGGCCGTGCCCAGGAGCAGTCCTACGAGGAGGCCTTCGGACCTACCCGCTCCCCTCCGCACAGGGTGCCCAAAGATCAGGAGAGTGGGACTGAAGTGCAGCCAGAATTTCAGGAGCAGCCCCTTCAAATAGTGGAACAGGGGCTGCAACCTTGTGCATTCAATAAAAACATGGAACACGGACTCCTCCAGACCGCAGAAATTGCAGGCGGCCTGGGAGTCCGTGAACCGGCTTAAAAATTTGTTGCACGGCACTGCTCCGTGCACCACCCTCCAGGCCAAGTCCCCGATGAATAGTGGAAGGACCCCTGCGTAGAGTGCCATCCATCGGGGACCCCCGCCTCCTCCGGACGGCAAGATGGTACGCCATGGCGTGTCCGGACGGCCGGCGAGGATGGCAAAGTTGAGGGTGTGCAGGAGCAGCCCGTACAGGAAACCCCTCCGCGCGGAACTGAAAGGCACGGAGGGGATTTCCCCGAGGCGGCTCAAGTTGTGAGGCGCCGGCCCCCGAGGGAGGTTCCGGGGTTTGGCGCCGATGAGGAATTCCGTCCGGACGGGGGTCAGTTCGGACGGGATCTCCCCACGTGCCTGAGCCTCCTCGATGCACCTAACGGAGTCAGGGCCCAGAGCTGTTTTTAGCGACTCGATGGCATCGGCCGCGTGGCGGACGTTGGCAGAATTTAGACGCCGCGCCAGCGTGTCTGGCGCCATCCAGCCCGCTCCTCCGCCATCGAGCAGGTCCCTGACCCTGGTCACCTCACCAGCCACAGCCCTCTCTTCCGACCGCCACATAAAACCTCGGCCGTGGAGGTACGGATTCCCGAGCAGCGGTTCCTGCAGGACGGCCGCCACTCCAGCCGGCGGAGAGCTGCGCTTGGTGGAGACTTTTTTCCAGACCCTGATGAGTTCCCTGTAAAAGACAGGCAGCTCCCGGAGGGCGGTCCTGGCACCCCCCAAGTTCACAAACAGGAGCTGCGTGTCATAATTGAGGTCGAGCTGCTGGCGGAAGAAATACCTCGCCAGAGCACACCACCTAGGAGGGGGCTCGACGTAAAGGTATCTCTGCAGGGTCTGAAGACGGAAAGTCGCGAGCTGGGCGCTGACGCACACCAACGACTGACCGCCCTCCTCAAGCGGGAGACTCAAGACCGCGGCAGAGACCCAGTGCTTCCTGTTGTTCCAGAAGAAGTCCACCAGCTTCTTCTGTATCTTGGCGACAAACGCAGGGGGAGGGGTCAAAGTGACCAGCCGGTACCACAGCATTGCGGCCACCAGCTGGTTTATGACTAGCGCTCGACCCCTGTAGGACAGCACTCGGAGCAGTCCTGTCCAGCGCCCTAGGCGAGCGGCGACCTTGGCCTCCAGCTCCTGCCAGTTCGCCGGCCAGGCTCCCTCGTCGGGGCTAAGGTAGACTCCCAGATAGAGGAGATGGGTCGTGCTCCAGGCAAAAGGCCTGAGCTCCTCCGGCAGGGAGTCCACCCGCCACTGACCCACCAGGAGTCCGGAACATTTCTCCCAGTTGATCCTGGCGGAGGACGCGGCCGAGTAAATCTCCTGGCACTCACGCATCCTCCGCAGGTCAGCGGGATCCTCTACCGCGAGGAGCACGTCATCGGCGTAAGCCGAGAGGACGACCTCCACGCCCGGCCCTTGCAGAGCCAGTCCCGTCAACCTCGTCCGCAAGAGGCGCAGGAAAGGCTCCACGCAAACGGCGTATAACTGGCCGGACATGGGGCATCCCTGGCGCACCCCTCTCCTAAAGCGAAGGGGCGCCGTCAAGGACCCGTTAACCTTAATCAGACACTCCGCGGCGGCGTACAAAAGTCGGATCCGGGCGACGAAATGCGTCCCGAACCCGAAAGCGCGCAGAGTTCCGAGCAGATAGTCGTGATCCACCCTGTCGAACGCCTTCTCTTGGTCGAGGGATAGGAAGGCTCCTTGTGCATGAATCCCAAAAAGTTAGTTTGCAGGTGCAGCAGGTAATCAGGAAGGTGAATGGAATGTTGGCCTTCATTGCGAGAGGGATGGAGTACAAAAGCAGGGAGATCCTGCTGCAACTGTACAGGATATTGATAAGGCTGCACCTGGAGTACTGCGTGCAGTTTTGGTCACCTTACTTAAGGAAGGATATACTAGCCTTGGAGGGGGTACAGAGACGATTCACTAGGCTGATTCCGGAGATGAGGGGGTTACCTTATGATGATAGATTGAGTAGACTGGGTCTTTACTCGTTGGAGTTCAGAAGGATGAGGGGTGATCTTCCAGAAACATTTAAAATAATAAAAGGGATAGACAAGATAGAGGCAGAGAGGTTGTTTCCACTGGTCGGGGAGACTAGAACTAGGGGGCACAGCCTCAAAATACGGGGGAGACAATTTAAAACCGAGTTGAGAAGGAATTTCTTCTCCCAGAGGATTGTGAATCTGTGGAATTCTCTGCCCAGGGAAGCAGTTGAGGCTAGCTCATTGAATGTATTCAAATCACAGATAGATAGATTTTTAACCAATAAGGGAAAATTAAGGGTTATGGGGAGCGGGCGGGTAAGTGGAGCTGAGTCCACGGCCAGATCAGCCATGATCTTGTTGAATGGCGGAGCAGGCTCGAGGGGCTAGATGGCCTACTCCTGTTCCTAATTCTTATGTTCTTATATTTCTTCCTCCCTCATGTCTTTATCTAGCTGCCCCTTAAATGCATCTATGCTACATGCCTCAACTACTCCTTGTGGTATTGAGCTCCACATTCTGCTCTGTGGGTAAAAAAGTTTCTCCTGAATTCCCTATTGGATTTATCAGTGGCTATCTTATATTGATGAACCCTAGTTCTGGTCTCAGCCGCCCACCCCCCCGCACCCCCCCCCCACCGCGCCCGCCACACCCCCACCAAATGGAAACATCGCCTCTAAGTCTACTCTATCAAAACCTTTCATAATCTTAAACACAACTATCAGGTCACCCTCAGAGTTCTTTTTTCTAGAGAAAGGAGTCCCAACCGTGAATGTAACACCCCTAATTAAAAAAGGAGGCAGACAGAAAGCAGGACACGATAAACCAGTTAGCCTAACATTAGTCATTGGGAAAATGCTTGAGTCCATTATTAAGGAAGCAGTAGCAAGACATTTGGAAAAGCATAATACAGTCAAGCAGAGTCAGCATGGTTTTATGAAAGGGAAATCATGTTTGAAAAATTTGCTGGAGTTCTTTGAGGATGTGTGGATAAAAAACATAAGATCATAAGAAATAGGAGCAGGAGTAGGCCACACATTCCCTCGAGCCTGCTCTGCCATTCAATAAGATCATGGCTGATCCGATCATGGACTTGGGTCCACTTCCCTGCCCGCTCTCCATAACCCCTTATTCCCTTATCATTTAAGAAACTGTCTATTTCTGTCTTAAATTTATTCAATGACCCAGCTTCCACAGCTCTCTGAGACAACGAATTCCATAGATTTACAACCCTCTGAGAGAAAAAAATTCTCCTCATCTCAGTTTTAAATGGGCGGCCCTTTATTCTAAGATCATGCCCTCTAGTTCTAGTCTCCCCCATCAGTGGAAACATCCTCTCTGCATCCACCTTGTCAAGCCCCTCATAATCTTATACGTTTCGATAAGATCACCTCTCATTCTTCTGAATTCCAATGAGCAGAGGCCCAACCTACTCAACCTTTCCTCATAAGTCAACCCCATCATCTCCAGAATCAACCTAGTGTACCTTCTCTGAACTGCCTCCAAAGCAAGTGTATCCTTTCATAAATATGGAAGCCAAAACTGCATGCAGTATTCCAGGTGTGGCCTCACCAATACCCTGTATAGCTGTAGCAAGACTTCCCTGCTTTTATACTCCATCCCCTTTGCAATAAAGGCCAAGATTCCATTGGCCTTCTTGATCACTTGCTGTACCTACATACTAACCTTTTGTGTTTCATGCACAAGTGCCCCCAGGTCCCGCTGTACTGCAGCACTTTGCAATCTTTCTCCATTTAAATAATAACTTGCTCTTTGATCTTTTTCTGCCAAAGTGCATGACCTCACATTTTCCAACATTATACTCTATCTGCCAAATTTTTGTCCACTCACTTAGCCTGCCTATGTCATTTTGCAGATTTTTTGTGTCCTCCTCACACATTGCTTTTCCTCCCATCTTTGTATCATCAGCAAACTTGGCAACTTCACACTCAGTCCCTTCTTCCAAGTCGTTAATATAGATTGTAAATAGTTGGGGTCCCAGCACTGATCCCTGCGGCACGCCACTAGTTACTGGTTGCCAACCCGAGAATGAACAATTTATCCTGACTCTCTGTTTTCTGTTCATTACCCAATGCTCTATCCATGCTAATATATGACTCCCAACCCCGTGAACTTTTATCTTGTGCAGTAACCTTTTATGTGGCACCTTGTCAAATGCCTCCTGGAAGTCCAAATACACCACATCCACTGGTTCCCCTTTAACCACCCTGTTTGTTACATCCTCAAAGAATTCAAGCAAATTTGTCAAACATGACTTCCCCTTCATAAATCCATGCTGACTCTGCCTGACCGAATTTTGCTTTTCCAAATGCTTCTTTAATAATGAACTCCAACATTTTCCCAACCACAGATGTTCGGCTAACTGGTCTATAGTTTCCTGTTTTTTGTCTGCCTCCTTTTTTAATAGGGGCATTACATTTGCAGTTTTCCAATCTGCTGGGACCTCCCCAGAATCCAGGGATTTTTTGTAAATTACAACCAATGCATCCACAATCCCTGCTGCTACTTCTCTTAGGACCCTAGGATGCAAACCATCAGGTCCAGGGGATTTATCTGACTTTAGTCCCATTGACTAAGGGGGAACCAGTGGATGTGGTGTATGTTAATTTCCAGAGAGCATTCATTCAGGTGCCGCATAAAAGGTTACTGCACAAGATAAAAGTTCATATGGTTGGGGATAATATACATGGATAGACGATTGGCTACCTAGCAGAAAACAGAGATCAGGATAAATGGGTCATTTTCCGATTGGCAGACGGTAACTAGTGGGGTGCAACAGGGATCGGTGCTGGAGCCTCAACTATTTACAATCTACATTAATGATATGGATGAAGAGACCGAGTGTAATGTAGCCAAGTTTGCTGATAATACAAAGATGGGTGGGACAGCAAGTTGTGAGGAGGACACAAAAAATCTGCAAAGGGATTTAGACAGGCTAAGTGAGTGAGCAAATCATTGACAGATGGAGTATAATGGGGGAACGTGTAAGGTTATCCACTTTAGCAGAAAAAATAAAAAATCAAGTTATTATGTAAATGGAGAGAAATTACAAAATACTGCGGTATAGAGGGACCTGGGGGTCCTTGTGCATGAAAAACAAAAAGTGAGTATGCAGGTACAGCAAGTAATCAGGAAGGCAAATGGAATGTTGGCCTTTTTACAAATTGGATGGAGTATAAAAGCAGAGAAGTCCTGCTACAACTGTACAGAGTATTGGTGAGGCCACACCTAGTGGACTGCGTATAGTTTTGGTCTCTATATTTAAGGAATGATATACACGTTGAGCGTCCGATATTTGGAGTTCCAAAATTCGGAATGTTCCGGAATCCGGACACCAGGCCAATCCGTGGCGGGGGATTGGAAAATATTCTGAAATCTGGACTCCCCCCACTTCGGCGGCCTGACTTCGCCCCGGCCCGATCTCACCCCAGCCCTCGGCAGCTCGACCTCTCCCGGGCCCTGCCTCGCCCCGGCCCTCGGCGGCCCGACCTCACCCTGGCCCTGCCTTGTCCCGGCCCTTGGCAGCCCGACCTCGCTCCGGCCCTCGGCGGCCCGACCTCGCTCCGGCCCGACCTCGCTCCGACCCTCAGCGGCCCGACCTCAGCCTGGCCCTCGGCGGCCCAACCTCTCTCTGGCCCGACCTCGCTCCGACCCTCAGTAGCCCGACCTCAGCCTGGCCCTCGGTGGCCCGACCTCTCTCCGGCCCGACCTCGCTCCGGCCCGACCTCGCTCCGACCCTCAGCGGCCCGACCTCAACCTGGCACTCGGCGGCCCAACCTCTCTCTGGCCCGACCTCGCTCCGACCCTCAGTAGCCCGACCTCAGCCTGGCCCTCGGTGGCCCGACCTCTCTCCGGCCCGACCTCGCTCCGGCCCGACCTCGCTCCAGCCCTCGGTGGCCTGATCTCGCTCCAGCCCTCGGCGGCCCGACCTCGCTCCGACCCTCGGCGGCCCGACCTCAGCCTGGCCCTCGGCGGCCCGACCTCGCTCCGACCCTCGGTGGCCCGACCTCAGCCTGGCCCTCAGCGGCCCGACCTCGCTCCGGCCCGACCTCGCTCCGGCCCTCAGTGGCCCGACCTCAGCCTGGCCCTCAGCGGCCCGACCTCGCTCCGGCCCGACCTCGCTCCGGCCCGACCTCGCTCCGGCGCTCGGTGGCCCAACCTCAGCCTGGCCCTCGGCGGCCCGACCTCGCTCCGGCCCGACCTCGCTCCGGCCCTCGGTGGCCCGACCTCAGCCTGACCCTCGGCGGCCCGACCTTGTTCTGGCCCGACCTCGCTCCGGCCCTCGGTGGCCCGACCTCAGCCTGACCCTCGGCGGCCCGACCTTGTTCTGGCCCAACCTTGCTCCGGCCCTCGGTGGCCCGACCTCAGCCTGACCCTCGGCGGCCCGACCTTGTTCTGGCCCGACCTCAGCCTGGCCCTCCGTGGCCCGACCTTGTTCTGGCCCGACCTCGCTCCGGCCCTCGGTGGCCCGACCTCAGCCTGACCCTCGGCGGCCCGACCTTGTTCTGGCCCGACCTCAGCCTGACCCTCGGCGGCCCGACCTTGTTCTGGCCCGACCTCAGCCTGGCCCTCGGCGGCCCGACCTTGTTCTGGCCCGACCTCAGCCTGACCCTCGGCGGCCCGACCTTGTTCTGGCCCGACCTCAGCCTGACCCTCGGCGGCCCGACCTTGTTCTGGCCCGACCTCAGCCTGGCCCTCGGCGGCCCGACCTTGTTCTGGCCCGACCTCGCTCCGGCCCTCGGTGGCCCGACCTCAGCCTGGCCCTCGGCGGCCCGACCTTGTTCTGGCCCGACCTCAGCCTGGCCCTCGGCGGCCCGACCTTGTTCTGGCCCGACCTCGCTCCGGCCCTCGGTGGCACGACCTCAGCCTGGCCCTCGGCGGCCCGACCTTGTTCCGGCCCAACCTCGCTCCGGCCCTCGGTGGCCCGATCTCGCTCCAACCCTCGGCGGCACGACCTCGCTCCGGCCCGACCTCGCTCCGGCCTGACCTTGCTTCGGCCTTTGGTGGCCGGACATCGCTCCGGCCCGACCTCGCTCCGACCCTCGGCGGCCTGACCTTGTTCCGGCCCAACCTCGCTCTGGTCCTCGGTGGCCCGACCTCGCTCCGGCCCGACCTCGCTCCGGCCCGATCTCGCTCCGGCCCTCGGCGGCCCGACCTCGCTCTGGTCTGACCTCGCTTCGGCCTTTGGTGGCCGGACCTCGCTCCGGCCCGACCTCGCCTCTGCCCTCGGCAGCTCGACCTCGCCCGGGCCTTACCTCGCCCCGGCCTTCGGCAGCTCGACCTCGCCCCGGCCCTCGGTGGCCCGACGTCCGGCCCGACTTCGCCGCGACTTTGCCGGTCCCGACTTCACCGTGACTTCACACACCCCGACTTCGTTGCAATTCACGCAGCCCGACTTCGCACCGGCCCTCGGCGACCCGACCTCGCCTCGGCCCAACGTCGCCCCTGCCCCCGCCTCTCTCGCCCCGGCCCCGGCCTCCTCCCTCCTCCCCCCCCTCCCCCTTACCTCGGTGGGCCGACCTCGCCCCCTTACCTCGGCTGCCGACCCTACCTACTTTGGCCCAAGCAAAGACGTTCCAAAATCCGGAAATACCCGGAATCCGGAACGGCCTCGGTCCCGAGGTTGCTGGATTTCGGACACTCAACCTGTACTTGCATTGGAGGCTGTTCATAGAAGGTTCACTAAGTTGATTCCTGAGTTGAAGGGGTTGACTTACAAAGAAAGGTTGAGTAGGTTGGATCTATACTCATTGGGGTTTAGAAAAATGAGAGGTGATCTTATTGAAATATATAAGATACTGAGAGGACTCGACAGGGTAGATGCAGAGAGGATGTTTCCCCTCATGGGGGAATCTAGAACGAGGGGGCATAGGTTAAGAATGGGTCGCCCATTTAAAACTGAGATGAGGAGGAATTTCTTCTCTCAGAACGTTGTAAATGTGTAGAATTCTCTGCCCCAGAGAGCTGTGGAGACTGGCTCATTGAATATATTTAACGTGGCAATAGACCGATATTTGAGCGATAAGTGAGTAAAGGGTTATGGGGAGCGGGCAGGGAAGTGAAGCTGAGCCCAGGATGAGATCAGCCATGATCTTATTGAATGGTGGAGCAGGCTCAAGGGGCCAAATGGCCTACTCCTGTTCCTATTTCTTATGTTCTTATGCTTTTATAACCTGCTCAATCTTTCCTGATAGGTATGGGCTGGATTTTAGGCTTTTCTGTTTCCGGGGCGAAAACAGAGGTGGGGCGGGAAAGTTACTGGACGGGAACAGTATGCGCTTTAGTATGTAAGTTTGGGTATCCGGACCCTGCTTCAGGGGGCGCAACACTAAGGGAGGCATTGTACATCTCTCATGTCGCAAGGATGGGAACCCCCGAGCTAAAGAGCTGGCCCAGGAGCGCTCCAAGAGAGGCCTGGGAAAAAATACTAAAAATAAACCAGCAAAACATTCCTAATACATTGCCCACGCCACCGCAACACAAATTGCACAAAAATTAAAAACAAAAAACACTTTTACAGCACATTACCTTCCTCTGCGCTGCCGGCATGGCTGGACCAGTCTGATTTCCCAAGCGGTCATCCTGGGCGCACTTCTGGGCGGACGGATCGGGCAAGAGTCAAAACGTGTGCCAGTGTCACAACCAGGGTCATTGCAAACCCGGCTCAGCTCTTCCCGGCAGTCCTACTCAGCGCCACCTCAAAACCCGACTTGAGGATCGCGACAGTGCACAGGGGACCACACCGCTGCCTTTCACGCCACTCCGGGCGAAACCCGGAGCACAAAAGTCCGGAAAATCCAGCCCATAACCTCTCAGTTCCGGTATCATTCTAGTAAAAAAAATGTTTCACCTTCTGCAGTGCCTCTATATTCTTTTTAGAACTGTTCACAGTACTACTAGTGTGGTCTAACCAAGGTTCTGTACAAGTTCTATACAAGTGTAACATAACCCCTCTGCTTTTTAATTCTATGCCTCTAGAAATGAACCCCAGTGCTTTGTTTGTTTTTTTATGGACTTATTCACCTATGTTGCTACTTTTAGTGATTTGTGCATTTGTACTTCCAGATCACTCTGCTCAACTACCCCATTTCAGCACTTATTTTCCAAGGAATATGTGGCCTCCTTATTCTTCCTACCAAAATGTAGCACTTCATGCTTATCTATATTGAAGTTCATTTGCCAATTACATGCACATTCTGCAAGTTTATTAATGTCTTCCTGTAGTTTGTTGCAGTCCTTCTCTGTATTAACTACACCCACCAATTTGGTGGCGTCTGCAAATTTCAAAGTTCTACGCCCGATTCACAAGTCCAAATTGTTTATGATACGTCCTTACTACACAGTATAAATGCACACGAGGCCCATGCTTGATTGAAGGTCAGTCTGTGACCTGTCCTTTATTCCTCAGCACTCAAGTGATGAAGGTGGGTGGAGCTTCCCCTTTTATACCTGAAGGTCCAGGTTAGGAGTGTCAGTGTCAGTGTTCTCACGGTGTCAGTTTATACATGGGTTACAATGCTGGTTGAATACATGACATCACCCCCCCCCAAAGTCTTATTGGGATCACAGGTTGAGTCTCGCTGGTGGTTTACGCTCCCTTGTAGAGCGCCTGAGTTGGGGCTCCGGTTGTTGGGCGCTGGCCTGAGTGTCTGCTGTTTGCAGTGCCTCAGTCCTGTCCGGACTGCCCACAGTGACTGGATTCTCCTCCCTTTGGTTCCGGTGTTCGGTCACCTGTGGTGGAGTGAACTCTATATCGTGTTCTTCCTCTGCTTCTTCTATGGGGTTGCTGAACCTCCTTTTTGTTTGATCCACATGTTTGTGGCAAATTTGTCCATTGGTAAGTTTAACGACCAGAATCCTATTTCCCTCTTTGGCAACCACAGTGCCTGCGAGCCATTTGGGCCCTGCAGCGTAGTTGAGGACAAAAACAGGATCATTTACATCAATACATCGCGCCCTCGCATTCCTGTCATGGTAGTGATATTGTGACTGGCGCCTGCTCTCGACAATTTCTTTCATGGTGGGGTGTATAAGAGATAATTGGGTTTTGAGCGTCCTTTTCATTAGTAGCTCTGCGGGTGGAACCCCTGTGAGCGAGTGTGGTCGGGATCTATAGGCCAACAGGAGGCGTGATAAGCGGTTTGTAGGGAACCCCCTTGGAATCTGAGCATCCCCTGTTTGATTATCTGCACTGCTCGTTCTGCCTGGCCGTTTGAGGCCGGCTTGAACGGTGCCGTTCTAACATGGTTAATTCCATTGCCTGCCATGAAGTCCTGGAATTCAGTGCTTGTGAAGCACGGGCCATTGTCGTTGACCAAGATGTCCGGTAGACTGTGGGCGGCGAACATTGCCCGTAGACTTTCTACCATGGCAGAGGATGTGCTTGAATTTAAAATGTCACACTCGATCCATTTGGAGTAGGCGTCTACTACAACCAAAAACATTTTTTCGCCCCATTTCCAGTTCATGACAACAAGCCAACTCCTCCCCAGTAGTGCGGGACCGTCCCCTGGGGCAATCCAGAGTGGCAACCTGTTCTCCAAATCTTTGTGGGTCACGACTACCGTGGCGCTGCCTAGCACCGGAATGATCTGCTTTGTGTAAGTCCGTAGCTGTGCATCAATCGGCAATAATTTTCGCCTCCTGGCCTTGGATGCCCACAACTTTTTCAACTGTTTGATACCCATCAGGGACTGGCTGGCACCCGTGTCTAACTCCATTGATACTGGGATGCCTTTGAGGAGCACTTTCATCATTATCGGTGGCGTCCTGGTGTATGAACTGTATACGTGCTCCACATGAACTTGCTGAACTTCAGCTTCCGCGATTTCCCCCAGTGTCCATTTCTGCAATTTCTGCAGGTATTTTGCTCATCTCTGCAAACTCCGGCTGAATGTATGCCTCCACGCCTCCAGCATGAGTTGCGGTTTGAAACAAAAGGTCACTTGCCAGTCGATCGTCCCTGACTGCCCCTGTTATTGTCCTTGAGTGCACCATTAACAGGTGTTGATGGCCCCATTACTGGCCGCATTGTCCCTTGCAATGGCGTGAATCGCTGTTCAGCTTGCCATTGTCTCTGTCGAACTCCCTCTCTGGGTTCGACTACATGTTGGGGCATGCCTGACTGCCCTTGTCTGCCTGGAGAACTGTGTGCTGCTTTAACAATGTTGAATCTCTGTCCCAACCATTCCTTAACACAGTAGCTCTCGTCTGTTCTGCTAGTGGCCATGCTCGCGTGGTTTAAATCCCAGTTTCTTGTCGCCATTGATACGTCCTTACTATACAGTATAAATGCACACGAGGCCCATGCTTGAGAGAAGGTCAGTCTGTGACCTGTCCTTTATTCCTCAGCACTCAAGTGATGAAGGTGGGTGGAGCTTCCCCTTTTATACCTGAAGGTCCAGGTTCGGAGTGTCTCCCTCCTAGTGGTCAGTGTTCTCACGGTGTACAACTTAGGTCAGTTTATACATGGGTTACAATGTTGGTTGAATACATGACAGTTTATGTAAATAGTGAGCAACTGTGGTTCCAGCACTGATCCTTCCCACCTTTTGACTGTCTGAGCAACTACACTGAGAGCACAAGGAGCAGCCAGATATAAACGTAGGCCCGAGAGCCCTGAGGGAGCACAAGCGTCAGGTAGCGAGGTAACAAAACCTAAAGTGACATCAGTACAAGGGAAGGAACTGATCGGTGATTGTTTTTTTTAAGTCTTGCGTTTATTTCTGTTAAGTTAGTTAATTGTTTATTAAATAGAGACATATCAGGGCACCTCAGTCCCATGGAATGCACATCTTGTGCCATGTGGGAACTCCAGAATGCTTTCCATGTTCTGGAGAATCGCATGTGCAGGAAGTGTCATTAGCTGGAGATGCTCGAGCTCCGGGTTTCGGAGCTTGAGCAGCAACTGGCATCGTTGTGGTGCATCCGTGAGGCTGAGAGCTACATGGATAGCACGTTTCAGGAGGTGTTCACCCTACATCTTAAGAGTGTGCAGGCAGAGAGGGAGTGGGTGACTGCTAGATAGATAAAGAGCAATAGGCAGATAGTCTCCTGAATGCATCTCATTCTCTAAGCAGTATTCAATTCTAAATACTGGTGAGGCTGATGGCTCCTCTGGAGAGTACAGCCAGAGCTAATTCCACAGCACCACAGGTGGCTCAGCTGTACCAAGGGGGTGGGTGGGTGTGAGGTGGAGGAGGAAGATTTAATAGTTCAGGGAGCAGGCAGGCGTTTCTGTGGCAGAAGACATGATTCCAGGATGGTATGTTGCCTCCCTGGTGCTAGGGTTAAGGATGTCACTGAGCAGCTGCAGAACTTTCTGAGGGGGAAGGGTGAACAGCCAGAGGTCGTGGTCCATATCGGTATCAATGACATAGGTAGAAAGAAGGATGAGATCCTGCAGGCAGAGTTTAGGGAGCTAGAAAATAGATTAAAGCAGGACCTCAAAGGTACTGTTCCCCGGACTACTCTCGGTGCCATGAGCTAGTGAGTATAGAACATAAGAATATAAGAATATAAGAAATCAGAACAGGAGTAGGCCATTTGGCCCCTCGAGCCTGCTCCGCCATTCAATAAGATCATGGCTGATCCGATCTTGGCCTCAACTCCATTTCCCTACCTGCTCCCCATAACTCTTGACTCCCTTATCATTCAAAAATCTCCACCTTAAATATATTCAATGACCCAGCCTCCACAGCTCTTTGTGGTAGACAATTCCAAAGATTCACGACTCTCTGAGAGAAGAAATTTCCCCTCATTTCCATTTTAAATGGGCAACCCCTTATTCTGAAAATGTGCCCCCTAGAAATAGGAGGATGGAGCAGATGAAGGCATGGCTGGAGAGATGGTGCAGGAGCAAGGGCTTTAGATTTATGGTACATTGGGACTGGTTCTGGGGGAGGTGGGACCTGTTCAGGCCAGATAAGTTGTGCCTCAACAGAGTTGGGACCAATATTCTCATGGGGGTGGGGGGGGGGGAAGTTGCTAGTGTCGTTGGGGAGGGCTTAAGCTAATTTGGCAGGGAGGTGGGCACCAGATTGTAGCATTAGATAGGAGAAATAAGGTGTGCAAAGGATTGGGAGAGACAGATAGCACTAGAATAAGAAATACTACAGTATTAGTGGGGCCAGACTGAGAGAGAATGCAAGAAGGTCTAAAATAGGCTTACAGTGCATGTGTGTAAATGCACAAAGTTTGGTAAATAAGGTTGGTGAGCTGCAGGTGCAAATAGCCACAAGGGAATATAATGTCGCGGCAATAACGAAGACCTACTCAAAAAAGGGCAGGAGTAGCTTTTATAAATTCCTTGCTTTCAGATGTTCAGGAAAGATAAGGAAGGAAAGAATGGGGGTGGGATGGCAATATTGATTAAAGAGAATATTACAGTGTTGTTAAGAAAGGATGTGCTGGAGGGATCATGGACAGAATCTATTTGGTTAGAGTTAAGAAACAATGGAGGTGCCATTACACTACTAGGTGTATTCTATAGGCCACCAACTAACAGGAAGGATATAGAGGAGCAAATTTACACGGAAGTTAGTGAGAGGCACAAGAACTATAGAGTGGTGATAATGAGGGCCTTCAATTATTCTATTATAGACTGGGATAGTAATAATGTAAAGGGTAGAGAGGTGGATAATTTATGAAGTGTGTTCAGGCGAACATTCTTGATCAGTGCATTTCCAGTCCACTGAGGAAGGAGGCATTGCTGGATCTGGTTCTGGGGAATGAGATGGGTCTAGTGGAGAAAGTGTCAGGAGGGGAACATTTAGGGAACAGTGATCATAGTATGATAAGGTTCAGATTAGCCATTGAAAAAGACAAGTAGTAATCTAGATTAAAAATACTTAATTGGAGGAAGGCCAATTTCAGTGGGTTGAGAATGGATCTGACCCAGGTAAATTGGAGTCAAAGATTGGCAGGCAAAACTGTAATCAAACAATGGGCTGCCTTTAAAGAGGTAATGGTTTGGTTACAGTCGAAGTACATTCCCAAGAGGAGGAAAGGTAGGGCAACCAAAGCCAGAGGTCTCTGGATGAAGAAAGAAATAGAGAGTAAGATGAAGCAGAAAAAGGGGGCGTATGACAGATGTCAAGTTGAGAATACAAGTGAGAACCAGGCTGAATATAGAAAGTTCAGAGAGAGAGTATGAGAATAGACTGGCAGCTGACATAAAAAGGAATCCAAAAGTCTTCTGTATGCCTATAAATAATAAATGGGTAGTAAAAGGGGTGAGGGGGGGGCTGTTTAGGGACCAAAAAGGAGACCTACACATTGGAGGCAAAGGGCATGGCAGAGGTACTAAATGAGTTATTTGCATCTGTCTTTACCAAGGAAGAAAGTAATACCAAATTTATTGTGAAAGAGGCGGTAGTTGAGATACTGGATGGGATAAAAATTGATAAAGGCGAGGTACTAGAGAGGCTGGCTGTATTTAAAGTAGATAAGTCACCAGATGGGATGCATCCTAGGATGCTGAGGGAAGTAAGGGAAGAAATTGCAGAGGTGCTCGCCTCAATCTTCCAATCCTCCTTCGATCGAGGAATGGTGCCAAAGCACTGAAGGATAGCAAATGTTACATCCCTGTTCAAAAAAGGGGAGAAGCATAAACCTGGCAATTACAGTCCAGTCAGTTTAATGCCGGTGGTGGGGAAGCTTTTAGAAAGAAAATTAACAGCTACCTGGAGAAGTATGGACTAAGAAAAGAGAGCCAGCAAAGATTTTTTAAGGAAAAATCATGTTTGACCTACTTGATTGAGTTTTTGATGAGGTGGATGAGGGCAGTGCAGTTGATGTTGTGTATCTTGACTTTCAAAAGGCCACATACTCAGATAAAGTGCCACATACTTGGCTTGTTAGCAAAATTGAAGCCCATGGGATAAAAGAGGCAGTAGCAGCAAAACATTGGCTACAGGATAGAAAACAAAGCTTTGTGAATTGCTGTTTTTCAGAATGGAGGAGTTATACAGTGGTTTTCCCCAAGGTTCAGTACTAGGATTGTAATGAATGCACCTGTGAGCATGCTCCCAGGTTTGTGGAGCTTTTGACTGGAGTGCATTATCACCCCCGGCAAACAAATTTTAATTTGATTTTATATGTTTTAAAGTTTAATTTGTTTTAATTGCCGGTTTTAGTGTCCCCCTCCCTTTTATAGGGGGCACTTGTAAAATTTATGATTTTAATGTAAAAAGAAAATCACAAAAAAAAACACAAAAACCCCCCCAAAAAAAACAAACAAAGGGCAGTTGAAAAGTGTCTGGAGTGTCCCCCAGATCAGGGGGCACTTGAACTAATGTTTATTTTGTCCTATTAAAAGAGTTGTGGAGCTGTTGCATCCGAGCCAGGGTGTCCCTGGAGATGGAGCACGCGGTGTCCACCGGTACGCTCGCGGACTTCCGTGAGAGGTGGGCGCCGGAAGGACTGGAGTGCATTATTACCCCCGGCAACCAAATTTTAATTTGATTTTATATGTTTTAAAGTTTAATTTGTTTTAATTGCCGGGTTTTTAGTGTCCCCCTCCCCTTTTATAGGGGGCACTTGTAATAATTTATGCTTTTAAAGCCCAAAAAGAAAACACAACAAAAAACACCAAACAAAAACAACAAAAAAACATTTTAGAAAGGAAATAAAAGGGCCTTGAAATATGTCTGGAAGGGGACTCTTGACTTAATTGGTTAATTTTGTTTCCAATGGAAAGAGTTGTGGTACTTTTGACTGCCTGCCTCTCTTCCATGGTTACATCCGCGCCAGGGTGTCCCTGGAGATGGAGCATGCGGTGTCCACCGGTACACTCACGGCCTTCCACGAGAGGCGGGCACCGGAAGGACTGGAGTGCATTGTTACCCCCGGCAATCAAATTTTAATTTGATATTATATGTTTTAAAGTTTAATTTGTTTTATTGCTGGGTTTTAGTGTCCCCCTCCCATTTTAGCCAGGGGGCACTTGTATAATTTGTGGTTTTAGTGCCCAAAAACCCCCCCAAAATTTTTTTTAAAAAGCCACCCCCCCCCAAAAAAAAACAAAAAAGGGCACTTGTAAACTATTTGGAGTGTGTCCCCCCCCCCCGCCCTTTAATAAGGGGGCACTTGATTTAATATTTATTTATTGTTCTCTCAAAAGAGTTGTGGAGCTGTTGCACTGTGAGTGACTTACCCAGTCACATGATGATCACAAGATTCAATAAAAACCCCGATTAATTGAGTTCAAGTTCTCCACGATGAGTTGGGCTGTTGTGAGCCTGATGGATGAACTGGTCATGTTGAGTTTCATTGTTAAACCTTTGCAAAGAAACCAGCTAGTTCTTTACAGCAAATGTGTAGCCATGAATTCTTAAGCAAAGAACCTATGAAGCAAATACACTACAAGGACCACTGCTGCTTTTGATATACATTAATGACTTGAGGTTACAAGGAACAATGTCAAAATTTACAGATGACAGGAAACTTGGAAGTGTAGTCAACAGTGAGGGAGATAGTAATAAACTTCAGGGCTGGACTTTCCACAGATGATCGCTGGGCTATCGCCCATCTATCACCCAATTAGGCAGGCCATCGCCCATTTTACTTAAAAAGTGGAAAGTTGGGCCAGAACATCGCCCGAAGATCACCGGCCCAACTTTTGGCATGCAAGAATTTCAGACCGGTGAGGTGATTGCCCACCGCACTTTGAGCACATCGTACACACATCACCGGGCTGATCGCTCGCTGAGTTAATCGCTGGAGATCGCTGGAGAAAAGCTGCACCCATTGGGCACTGTTCAGCAGCACTCGGCACTACAGACGCCATTTTGAATGTCGGTGGAAGTGAGAGGCTGCTTGAAGAAGGGGCTTATGAGGATAATTAATTTGTGAGTTATTTTAAGGCCCTTACTGACTCACCTGCTCATAAGAACATAAGAACATAAGAATTAGGAACAGGAGTAGGCCATCCAGCACCTTGAGCCTGCTCTGCCATTCAAAAAGATCATGGCTGATCTGGCTGTGGACTCAGCTCCACTTACCCGCCCGCTCCCCATAACCCTTAATTCCCTTATTGGTTAAAAATCTATCTATCTGCGATTTGAATACATTCAATGAGCTAGTCTCAACTGCTTCCTTGGGCAGAGAATTCCACAGATTCACAACCCTCTGGGAGAAGAAATTCCTTCTCAACTCGGTTTTAAATTGTCTCCCTCGTATTTTGAGGCTGTGCCCCCTAGTTCTAGTCTCCCCAACCAGTGGACACAACCTCTATGCCTCTATCTTGTCTATCCCTTTCATTATTTTAAATGTTTTATAAGATCACCCCTCATCCTTCTGAACTCCAACAAGTAAAGACCCAGTCTACTCAATCTATCATCATAAGGTAACTCCCTCATCTCCGGAATCAGCCTAGTGAATCGTCTCTGTACCCCCTCCAAGGCTAATATATCCTTCCTTAAGTAAGGTGACCAAAACTGCACGCAGTACTCCAGGTGCGGCCTCACCAATACCCTGTACAGTTACAGCAGGACCTCCCTGCTTTTGTACTCCATCCCTCTCGCAATGAAGGCCAACATTCCATTCGCCTTCCTGATTACCTGCTGCACCTGCAAACTTTTTGGGATTCATGCACAATATGACCCCCAGGTCCCTCTGCACCGCTGCATGCTATAATTTCTCCCCATTCAAATAATATTCCCTTTTACTGTTTTTTTTTCCAAGGTGGATGACCTCACATTTTCCGACATTATATTCCATCTGCCAAACCTTAGCCCATTTGCTTAACCTATCTAAATCTCTTTGCAGCCTCTCTGTGTCCTCTACACAACCTGCTTTCCCACTAATCTTTGTGTCATCTGCAAATTTTTTTACACTACACTCTGTCCCCTCTTCCAGGTCATCTATGTATATTGTAAACAGTTGTGGTCCCAGCACCGATCCCTGTGGCACACCACTAACCATTGGATTCCAACCCGAAAAGGACCCATTTATCCCGACTCTCTGCTTTCTGTTAGCCAGCCAATTCTCGATCCATGCTAATACATTTCCTCTGACTCCGTGTACCTTTAACTTCTGCAGTAACCTTTTGTGTGGCACCTTATCAAATGCCTTTTGGAAATCTAAATACACCACATCCATCAGTACACCTCTATCCACCATGCTCGTTATATCCTCAAAGAATTCCAGTAAATTAGTTAAACATGATTTCCCCTTCATGAATCCATGTTGTGTCTGTTTGATTGCACTATTCCTATCTCGATGTCCCGCTATTTCTTCCTTAATGATAGCTTCAAGCATTTTCCCCATTACAGATGTTAAACTAACCGGCCTATAGTTACCTGCCTTTTGTCTGCCCCCTTTTTGAAACAGAGGCATTACATTAGCTGCTTTCCAATCCGCTGGTATCTCCCCAGAGTCCAGAAAATTTTGGTAGATTATAACGAATGCATCTGCTATAACTTCCGCCATCTCTTTTAATACCCTGGGATGCATTTCATCAGGACCAGGGGACTTGTCTACCTTCAGTCCCATTAGCCTGTCCAGCACTACCCCTCTAGTGATAGTGATTGTCTCAAGATCCTCCCTTCCCACATTCCTGTGACCAGCAATTTTTGGCATGGTTTTTGTGTCTTCCGCTGTGAAGACCGAAGCAAAATAATTGTTTAAGGTCTCAGCCATTTCCACATTTTTCATTATTAAATCCCCCTTCTCATCTTCTAAGGGACCAACATTTACTTTAGTCACTCTCTTCCATTTTATATATCAGTAAAAACTTTTACTATCTGTTTTTATGTTTTGCGCAAGTTTACTTTCGTAATCTATCTTACCTTTCTTTATTGCTTTCTTAGTCATTCTTTGCTGTCGTTTAAAATTTTCCCAATCTTTTAGTTTCCCACTAACCTTGGCCACCTTATACGCATTGGTTTTTAATTTGATACTCTCCTTTATTTCCTTGGTTATCCACGGCTGGTTATCCCTTCTCTTTCACGTTCTACTTATTGAGAACAACTTTTAGGGCATTTATAGCAATAGTGATGGGGCCTGTAACTTCTCTACTATTATTGGTGAATAATCACATGCTGGAGACTGAAGATGGGTTTATTGAAGAGAGAGGTGGCAGACTGATGCAGAGGAGGAGACCTTACCCCCGACGAACTTACAAGGAAAAGCAATCATACCTGAACTTATCTGATAACACGTGCCTTAGGAGGCTGCACTTCCGAAAGGAGGTCGTCACTGAGATATGCCAGCTCATCAAGGGAAATCTGCAGCTTATCAGCACCATCAGGACCACACTACCCGTTGAGGTAAAGGTTACTGCGGCACTTTTCTTCTGTGCATAAGGCTCCTTTCAGGTCTCAGCTGGTGACATTTGTGGTACCTCACAGCACGCCACACATTGCTCCATTCGACAGGTGACTAAAGCCCTTTATGCATGCAGGATGGACTTTATAAGCTTCCCTATGACCAGGGAGGCACAGACCAGGAGGGCTTTGGGTTTCTCGAGAATAGCAAACTTCCCAAAGGTGCAGGTAGCAATAGACTGTACCCACATTGCCCTGAGAGTACCTTTACAGAATGCAGAGCTGTTTCGTAACCGAAAGGGATTCCACTCCCGGAATGTGCAGCTTGTAGTCGACCACAACCAAATAATCATGGCAGCAAATGCAAATTTTCCAGGCAGCATCCATGATGTGCACATCTTGCATGAGAGCACTGTCTCTGACCTGTTTAACAATCAGCCACAAAGTCAAGGTTGGATGCAGGGGGATAAAGGATATGGCCTTGCCAGCTGCGTAATCCCCAGACGAAAGCCGAGAAGCACTACAACGAAATCCATATAGCTACAAGCAATATCGTCGAAAAGACAATTGGAGCGCTGAAGCAACGCTTCAGATGCCTGAACCACTCTGGAGGCAGCCCGCAATACCACCCTGACCAAGTTGCTGAGTTTATTGTGGTGTGCTACATGTTGCATAACCTAACTATAAGGAGAGGACAATTGCTAGATGGGGCTGCCGGTCCACCTCAGGAGAGAGTGGAGGCCGAAGAGGCAGACGAGGAGGAGGAGGAGGTTGATGAGGATCTTGGGGAGGACAATCAGCCTGGCGATGAACCCCTGCCCCCACGCCACCCCGGAAGACTGGAAAAGCCCCGTGGGAGTTATGCAGCTACAAAACTCTTGCGTCGGCAACTCATAAATGAACGCTTTACATGAACATACATTGGTGACAGTTACAGTTACAGTTAGAGTTACGGAAAGACAATAGTTGCAGTTGCATTACGTTACATCCTTGCCTGGTCTGGCCTGGCCATTGTTTTCCAGCAATTGTATTCAAGTTTTACCTTACTGTACGTTATTAGAAGACATTGCAGAATAATTGTAAAATTCAATAACATTTTTTAATAATTTAACACAATAACTATTTTTTTTTGAACTGTAACAACACCCACCCCCACACCCAACAATCATTCAACAATAAATTTTAAAAAAACAACAATAAGAACACAACTATAAGAACAACAATAAAACACCCCCTCCCTACCTGCAGCCATGCTTCCCTCCAAATCGTGTACCCTCCCGTGTCTTAGCCCCCCATTTGAATCCCCGGGTAGCGGGATGAGGACGACTTGCAGGAGGCAAGATCAAAACTTCCTGCTGTGGAGGGGTGGGGGCAGGAGGGCTGCGGCTATTGAGGTGACATGATCCTCTCGGGAGTGGTGGAGGAGAAGTAGGAGGAGAAGACGTTTCTGAGGGAACGACTTCCGAGCCAGAAGGAAGTTCTTTCTCCTGACTTGCGTCTGTGCTGGCGGTTGGTGAGAGACGGCACCTTGGTGTGCAGTGCCGTCTCCCACCAGTCTCGCATGCCGCAAGGCATGGATGGCGGCGGTCTGCTCACGCATTTCCCTGATCACCTGCTGCATATTCTCTGATATGCGAGCGGACATCCGGGCAATGTTCCCCGTGAACCCACCAAACGCCTGGAGGAGCTAGCGATTTATCGCGATGCTCTCCATGCACAGTCTGTACATGCCCTCGATTCGATCTGCCAGTCGTGACACGTGCCGACCTCACTGACTCAACCTCCGTGGGGTCGGTGTGGGCATTGTATGCCTTGGAGTCAGCTGCTGCAAGCCACTTGGGCCCGTTACTTCTTCTGTTGAAAATAACAACGATGAAGTGGCTGCTGGTACATTGGCCGGGATGCAAGGGGCATCCTCCTCACTTTCAGCCTCAGCGCCCTCCTGCTCCTGCTCCTCCAGCTCGGGCTGCATTGTGTCGGTGTCCTCGGCACCCGTGGTGATTATTACCTGTAGGGGGCCAGGTGCGGCCTCTCTTTGTGCCATCGGAGTTGGGGGACCTGCAAAACACAATTGAGCTTATTGAGCTTATTAGAACAGAAGGGTACACATGATTCTTGTGCTGCGCTGGCATACGTAGGAGGAGCGGCACTACTACAATAAATGTGACCAAGAGACGCTACATCTTAATGCATCATATGGTAGTACATATGGTAGTACATCTATGTGGAATTCACTGCCCCAGAGAGCTGTGGAGGCTGGATCAGTCGGAGATAGACAGAATGATAAGTGAGTGAAGGTTTGTGAGGAGCGGACAGGGAAGTGGAGCTGAGCCCTACATCAGATCAGCAATGATCTTATCAAATGGCGGAGCATGCTCAACCGGCCAGATTGCCTGCTCCCGCTTCTATTTCTTATGTTCTTATGATGTTAACCTGAGAGTAGCACAGAAACTGCATGCATAACATGACATCATTCGTATATTATCATGAAATGATGTTACATTACTTTAACACTGCTTTACACATTACTCACGTGGTGCAAGGGAGGGTTCTGCAACACCATGGGTGGTGGCCGAATGACTGTGGGTCCCCACAAGTGCCACTGCACGCTCCTCAAGGTCGCTGAGCAGCTGTAGTTGAGCAGAGCCTCCTCCGGTGCGCCTCTGCTCCGAATGATTGTTAGATATCTTCCTCTGCAAACATGACAAGAGCATGGCACAAGCTAATTGACTAGGTACTATCATGGAAAGACAACAGGTTTCAACATTATATACTTATATGGTTTGTATCCACAATTGATGCATGGTTATAACATCAACGTTTGGATAAATATTTCATAAGATCATTTTTAGGATCACTACAATCTCCATGAGGTCCCCCAGGGGGGTCAGGAGGTAATCAGGACCGCTCGGGAATGACAGGAGCTAATGTCTGAAAGTGTCCCAGGGCAGACAGTGAGCCAGGGCAGCTTTCCCCCAGTCCAGGCTGGCCCACTGTGTAAGTGACAGCAGCCAGAGAGACTGACACAGTCTGGGTAAAGGGCACCAGACCCCTCATTGCTCAGTCGTGCCCCATCCATCAATGTAATCCAAAAAGAGATGGTGCTAAATTTTGAATTAAAAAGTCTTAAAAAGGGCGCAGGTTCCGAGCCCTGCCCAGATCTTAGCAGGGATTATATGCAAGAATAATCAGCTTAATTTCAATCCGGGAGATTTACATATTATGTGTATTATTTAAATTTAAAACATATTTAATACTTACTCTTGCTGAAGCAACCAGACTGTTCCAATGCTTGCGGCACTGGTCTGACCCCGTCACCTCGTGGGATGCCGATGAGATCACGTCGATGATCTCGCCCCAAATAAGAACGTAAGAAATAGGAGCAGGAATAGGCCATATGGCTCCTCGAGTCTGCTCGGCCATTTAATATAATCATGGCTGATCCGATCATGGACTCAGCTGCACTTCCCTGCCAGCTCCCCATAACACCTTAATCCCTTATCGGTTAAGAAACTGTCTATCTCCGTCTTAAGTTTATTCAATGTCCTGGCTTCCACAGCTCTCTGAGGCAGCGAATTCCACAGATTTACAACCCTCTGAGAGAAGAAATTCCTCCTCATCTCAGTTTTAAATGGGCGGCTCCTTATTCTAAGATTATGCCCCCAAGTTCTAGTCTCCCCTATCAGTGGAAACATCCTCTCTGCGTCCACCTTGTCAAGCCCCCTCATAATCTTATACGTTTCGATAAGATCACGTCTCATTCTTCTGAATGCCAGTGAGTAGAGGCCCAACCTCCTCAACCTTTCCTCATAAGTCAACCCCCTCATCTCCGGAATCAACCTAGTGAACCTTCTCTGAACTGCCTCCAAAGCAAGTATATCCTTTCATAAATATGGAAACCAAAACTGCACGCAGTATTCCAGGGGCTAGAGTTTCCACATTTTTTGCATGCTAAATGCCCACTTAACGTCCATTTTACCGCTGAAATGACATATAACGCCATATATCGCCCATTTAGCCTCAAATTGGAAACTGACGGGCATTTTTCGGAAACTTAGCGCTGAGTGTTACTTTCCCCATATGCGTAACGCCAGGAAAAATGATGCAGCTATCTGAGCCAATGCGCAACAAGATTTTGTGAAATAAAAACCATTTAAACCAACCGTTTCAACTGAAATCATCAATATTTCTGTAGAACCGACCCTCCCCCGCCGCACCCCCCCCCCCAACCCCCCACTTCTCCTCCCCACCTCTACCCCTTCCCCTTCCCCTCCCGACTCCAAACCGCCTGGCTGAGGAGCTCCTCAGGCTTCATTTGGGGAGGGGAGGATGACGGCCGAACTGTTGCTTGGATGGATACGAGAGAGGACGGTTGGGAGGTGGGAACATAGAAACATAGAAACATAGAAACATAAAAAATAGGTGCAGGAGTAGGCCATTCGGCCCTTCTAGCCTGCACCGCCATTCAATGAGTTCATGGCTGAACATGCAACTTCAGTACCCCATTTCTGCTTTCTCACCATGGCCATCTTGATTACTTGCTGTACCTGCATGCTAACCATTTGTGTTTCATGCACAAGTATCCCCAGATCCTACTGTACTGCAGCACTTTTCAATTTTTCTCCATTTAAATAATATCTTGCACTTTGATTTTTTTCACGCTTTCCAACATTATACTCCATTTGGCAAATTTTTGCCCACTCACTTAGCCTGTCTATGTCCTTTTGCAAATTTTTTGTGTCCTTCTCACACATTGCTTTCCTCCCATCTTTGTATCATCAGCAAACTTGGCTACGTTACACTCGGTCCCTTCTTCCAAGTCATTAATATAGAGCCGGCAGACTCAATGGGCCGTATGGCCTGCTTCTGTGCTGTACTATTCTATGATTATATGATTTTTTTAACATGCATGGATGCAATCAATCTGGTGTTTCATCCTCTCTAAGTTTAATTAGTTAATCAATTATCTCCCCCCTTTGTATCTTAAATGTCTTCTCATCTTTTTTGCTCTCTTCTTCTAATGTCATGTCCACCATGTTTGTCTCGCTGGTAAATAATAAGCCAAGGTAATATTAATATTTCTGTCATTTCACTGTCATTACTGTTGAATTTGATGTGTGTACAATTAGCGGTCCTATCCCTATTCTGATTTTTTTTGTTATTTATGTGTCTGTAGAATGCTTTATTATTTCTTTTTATATTTCTTGATAATTTAATTTTGTAGTTTCACCTTGCCTTCTTAATTCTTTTTTTGACTTGTTTCCTTACCTTTTTGTGTTAATTTGTTGCCATCTTCTTCTTTGTTGACAGCGTACTTACTGTATGCCTTTTTCTTTAGTTTCTATTTAGATCTTATTTCTATATTCATCCATGATGTCCCCTTACTGGCTAGTTTTTGCTTTTTAGTGGGATATATTTGTCCTGGTCTCTATTGATCAATGTTTTAAATGTTTTATTTCTTTGTCAGTAATTTTTTCCAATTTATTTGCCTTGTTCTATTCTCATCCCCTTTAAATCAGCTTTTTTTGCAATTTATTGCTTTGGTCTTTTTCTTACTGTGACATTCTCAATCTTTATCTTAAACCTTATTATGTTGTGATTGCTACTTTCTAGATGTTCACCTGTGCTTACTTCTGATATCTGTTTTGATTGATTTCCCTTGACTAGGTCCAACAGTGCTCCCCTTCTTGTTTGGCATTTTGCATACTGGTTAGAAAAGAACATAAGAACATAAGAATTAGGAGCAGGAGTAGGCCATTTGGCCCCTGGAGCCTGCTCTGCCATTCAATAAGATCATGGCTGATCTTCGACCTCAACTCCATTTTCCCACCCAATCCCATATCCCTTGATTCCTCTAAAGTCCAAATATCTATCTATCTCAGTCTTGAATATACTCAATGACTGAGCATTCACAGTCCCTTGGGAAAGGTAATTTTGAAGATTCGCAACCCTCTGAGAGAAGAAATTCCTCCTCATCTCAGTACTAAATGGCCAACCCCTTATCCTGAGATCGTGCCCCCTAGTTCTACACTGTCCAGCCAGGGGAAACAACCTCTCAGCATTTGCCCTGTCAGTCCCCCCTCAGACTCTTATATGTTTCAACGAGATCACCTCTCATTCTTCTAAGCTCCAGAGCAGATAGGCCCAATCTACTCAATCTCTCCTCATGGGACAACCCTCTCAGGCATCAGGCAGGGACCAATCTAGTAACCTTTGTTGCACCACCTCTAAGGCAAGTATGTCCATCCTCAGATAAGGGGATAAAAACTGTGATCTCACGAAAGCTTTTTACAATTGTAGTAAGACTTCCTTACACTTGTACTCTAACCCCATTGCAATAAAGGCCAACATGCTATTCACTTTCCTAATTGCTTGCTGTCCCTGCATGCTAACTTTCTGTTTCCTAAATAAGGATATATACATCTCTCTGAGCACCAACATTTAATATTTTCTTGCCATTTGAAAAATATTCTGTTTTTCTATTATTCCTACCAAAGTGAATAAACTTTTATTTCTCCACATTATAATCCATCTGCCACCTTATTGCCCACTCACTTAATCTGCCTTGATCCCATTGCAGGCTCTTTGTGCCCTCCTCAAAGCTTACTTTCATACCTAGCTTTGTATTGTCTGCAAACTTGGATATATTACATTTGGTCCCTTCATCTAAGTCATTAATATAGATTGTAAATAGCCGAGGCCCAAGCAATGATTCTTGCTGCACCCCACGAATTACAGCCTGCCAACTGGAAAATGACCCGTTTATCCTTACTCTCTGTCTTCTGTCCATTAATCAATCTTTCTATTCATGCTAATATATTACCCCCAACCCCATGAGCCCTGATCTTATGTAACAATCTTTTATGTGGCACCTTATCGAATGTCTTTTGAAAATCCCAATATATCTACCCTGTTAGTTACAACCTCAAAAAATTCTAATAAAGTTGTTGAACAAGATTTCCCTTTCATAAAACCATGTTTACTCGGCCTACCATTTCCTTAATCATGGATTCCAGCATTTCCAGTAACATCAAATGCAGCCATATGGGTTGAACTGAAGAACAAAAAAGGGGCAATCACACTGCTGGGAGTATAGACCCCCAAACAGTCAGAGAGAGTTAGAAGAGCAAATATGTAGGCAAATTTATGAGAAGTGCAAAAACAATAGGGCATTAATAGTAAGGGATTTAAACTACCCTAATATTGGCCTAGAAATACTGGCCTCCACGGAGTGCGTACGGACCCGGGAAGACATCATAAAAGCCGGTTTTCAGCGCACAATACGCATGCGCTGAAAACAGGCTTTTCCAATCTGTCAAGCTCTGGCTTGACAGATCCTCTGTATCCCCACAGCCAGGACATTCACATGGGCAAAATTGCAGTATTTCCCCATATCTTGCCCAGCGGATGTCCTGAAAACTCTAGTGCCTTGTAAAAGTAGATACATAGCCTCTACTTTTACATCGTAAGAGTTTTAAAACATACAAAAACATAGTATAATAAAATTAAAAAACACATTTTAATGTTAAAAACCCTGCCCACTAAGGTAAGATTATTTTAACCTATAATTTAAAAACTTTTTTGAAAAATCAGAAATATATATATTTTTTATGACATTTATTAACTTTAATTTAAATGAATCTTAAATATGTGGTATAGTTTTTCTATTTTTTATTTGCGTTTGGGTGTTTGGGGGTGTGTTTCTCAATCATAAGTAGGAATTCCTACTTTTTAGTGGGATATATTTGTCCTGGACTCTCTTGATCAATGTTTTAAATGTTTTATTTCTTTGTCAGTAATTTTTTCCAATTTGTTTGTCTTGTTCTATTCTTATCCCTTTAAAATCAACTTTTTTTGCAATTTATTACTTTGGTCTTTTTCTTACTGTGACATTCTCAATCTTTATCTTAAATCTTATTATGTTGTGATTGCTATTATCTAGATGTTCACCTATGCTTACTTCTGTTATTTGTTATGGTTGATTTCCCTTGACTAGATCTATTATTATGAATGAGAAAATATTGCACCTGGATTGGCTGCCCAGTACCATGTGATTCCATGTTACTCCAGCTCCAACATACGGACGTCCCAACGGCATATGCTCCGATGCGCAGGGAGAGGTGGCCTCAGGATCGGGATCGCTGGTGGGACAGCAGGAACAGTTAGGTGCGCATTTTTTTTACCTTTTTCTGTCGAGTGCGGAAGGAGTGGACCGGGATTTTTCGGCCATTGACTGGGATAGAATTAGTGTGAAAAGTATATACAGAGCATAATTCTTAAAATGCATTCAGGAGAACTTTTTTAGCTAGTACATAGCAAGCCCAACAAGTGAGGAGGCAGTACTGGGCTTAGTTTTAGGGAATGAAACTGGACAAGTGGAAGGGGTATCAGTGGGAGAGCATTTTGATGGTAGTGATCATAATTCAGTTAGAATTAAGGTAGTTATGGAAAAGGATAAATATAGACCAGGAACAAAAGTTCTCAATTGGGGAATAGCTCTCAGCGGTTGTGAGCCACCTTGGCCTGCAAGAGAAAGGGAGTGTGTCAGTGAGTGTGGTGCAACGTGTTTGGGTGATGCACCTGCCATGGTTAAATTGCTGGCAGTGTGTGCAAGGTGAGATGTGGGTGTGAGGCTTGCAGCAGTGGTAAGTGTGTAAGGTTAGCGTAAAACTACAATTGTGAGTTATGAGTCTTGTTTGGCAGAGATTGTTGGTAGGTGAGTGATGGTGGCGGGGTGCATTGAGCGGTGTGTGAGGCGTGTGGTGCAGTTGGTGGGATATAGCATTTGAAGATGTATTCACTCACCTTGTCCACTCGTGTGAGGCCATTCAACATCTTGTGGAACTGGATCCACCTCCTGGCAACAACAATGGTGGCAGCATTGATGGCTTGGGCTATCTCCTCCCACTATCTTCTGAAGTTCTGTCTCAAAGGCCTCCTGCCCCCCTGTGGCTAAAGGACCCTGGACCAAGGCCTCCAGTGCTGCATCTGAGAAGCAACGTATCCTTTCTCTCCCCTGTTGTTGCATTGCTGCGGCTAGAGTGACAATGAGGGGCTTCTCCAAAAAAGCACCTTCCCTTTAAGAGGTGCGGAGAGATTAGGCCAAATTTAATGGACAATCGACTGTGCCCGATATTGGACCCCCTGTTGAGCCAATGAGCAGCGCATTTAGTGCTGAGTTCAACAATGCAATCATTATAATGAGCAGGCAGCATGAATTTTGCGTGCTGCCTGCACCACTTTCAACAGGAGCAGGCGGATCACGCATCGCGATCCCTGTGCCTGATTTTGGGCCTGATCCAATTTCACCCCCTAGCAGTTTCCTGTTCCTGCAAAGGAGTATTTTTGCAAGATTCTTCCTCTGCTAATGCAACCTTTCTAGTTTAAAAAAAAATCCATAAGCAACATGTATCCTGCAGGTATATTATGTTGCACAAAACAAAATATTGAGAATTGCATACCAAGTACTACATTTTGGGATTCCCAGTATTGAACAAGGAATCAAATAAATACTGTTACTCAGCTAAAGGCAATGAGATGCAAAGTAATGAAATTTAGTATTGCAGACCATGGAATGGTCCAAATTAGTATTAATCTGGTAATCTCATAGATGAACCATAAGGAATGGCTGCACAGGAAAAAATGTAATTGCTGTTGTCAGAGATGCTCCTCTGAGGTGCAGAGTAAAGGAAGTTTTACCTTCCATCTTGCCATACCTGACTTCTTTCTTTTGCTGACACTGAGTGAGATAAATTGAAAATATTCAAATCACCAGCATCTCACTTTGAGCTGCTTCTCCAAAAAAGCACCTTCTCTTTAAGAGGTGCGGAAAAACACAAAGGGGCCGAAATTGCCCCTTTCCTTAAGGCCTTTCGTCGGCCATGCTGTGGAGTGGAATGGCCGCCATTTTGAAAATTGCCCTCCTGCTGTATCCCGGCGGTGACCCGCTCCCCCCACTTAAGCCCCACTGCTGCTGATCTGTCCTAAGTGCATCATCAGAGCGCACACCACCAATGTTCCCTCCCGAACATGAAATTCCACGGAGAAAATATTGCTGCCGCCGCTTGGTGCCTCCAACAGCTATTTCTGTTTGTAAAATGGCAGTGCGACCACAATGAGAGGAGAGGGCGCACTGCTGTGGCCGCCATCTTATTTTTTTTTTGTTAGCCAACTGCCAGGTCGGGCCGACAATTATGGCCCCAGGTTTGGCCGGGCCACCAACAGACAGTCTGGCACCTCCTCTTGGGTGCCAGGCCGCTGGCCCAGTCGAAACCCTCCCTGATGGCCCAGTGGACCTAACTAAAAGAATCGCAGAGTTCGTAGCGGCTCTCCCCTTTAAGTTAAGGGGAGGGACGTGGTGACGCGCAAGCACGATGAGGTCATCAGCGCTACGCTGATGAGTGACAGAGGCGGGTAGTCCACCCGCCTACCTCTTCCGACCCTCTAGTGTGCAAAGTTCTGCTATCTGACGCACTTCCGCCCCCATTATGACCAACTTTCGGGCCGCTGGAAAAAAAAAGCCAAAGAGCGGAATTTCCCTTAAGAGGCGGTGAAAACAGTTGAAACAGAGCAGGTGCGCCATGTTTCCGGCGGTGGGCAATTTCAGTCCCAAAATGTTAGCATGCAGGTCCAGCAAGTAATTAGAAAGGCAAATGGAATGTTAGCCTTTATTGCAAGAGGGATGGAGTATAAAAGTAGGGAAGTCCTGCTACAACGGTACAGGGCATTGGTGAGACCACACTTGGAGTACTGCGTAAAGTTTTGGTCTCCTTATTTAAGGAGGGATATACTTGCATTGGAGGCAGTTCAGAGAAGGTTCACGAGGTTGATTCCTGAGCTGAAGGAGTTGCCTTATGAAGAAAGGTTGAACATGTTGGGCCTATACCCAAAGAAGCTAAGAATGAGAGGTAATTTTATTGAAATGTACAAGATTATGAGGAGGCTTGACAGGGTAGATGCAAAGAGGATGTTTTCCCTCGTGGGGAATCTAGCACTATGGGGCATAGTTTCAGAATAAGTGGTCGCCCATTTAAAACTGAAATGAGGAGGAATGTCTTCTCTCAGAGCGTCGTTAATCTGGGACATTGAATATATTTAAGGTGGAGATAGAAAGATTTTTGAATGATAAGGAAGTCAAGGGTTATGGGGAGCGGCCAGAAAAGTGGAGTTGAGGCCAAGGTCAGATCAGCCATGATCTTATTGAATGGCGGAGCAGGCTTAAGGGGCCAAATGGCCTACTCCTGCTCCTATTTCTTATGTTCTTATGTTCTTATGTAAAACAATTGAAAAAGTTATACATTTTAGAAATAGAAGCTACAGAATAATATTGTTAGTCTTTGAAAGTTATTCAAAAGACATATTATAATGAAGGCACAAGTTACAGAAAAGATTTTTTGTAGGATATCCACAATCAAGGCGAAGAGTACTGTGAAGAAATAATGTCAGAGTAAACTATGTATCCTTTCGGTATCCAATAACATTTCATATTGAATAGGCATCCTTGAAGTATAGTCATTAGTTGAAATATTTCTCAGTGGAGCCTGGTAGACTGAAATTTAATTAAAGCAAATGTCCTTTGTAGACTTAAGGGAGATTTATCTTTACTGAAAGCATCTGCGAGTCACAATTAAGAACAGCATAGCATCATTTGCCTGTATGAGGCCTAATGCGAGTCATTTTTTTTCATTTTCAAGCATACCCTACTGATGTTTGTTGTGTTCTTGGCTAACAAATAAACAAAGACATAGCAGCTGCCCTGAAGAGAAAAAGACAGCACATACTCTGTCTGTAAATTGCCTGACAATGTGGAACTCAGTGATGGCTGGTGGATGTGCTTCATAATCAGCCATCTATTTGGTCTGAGCTTAACGTGTTTCCTTCAACAAAATGCCAGTTTGTCAGTGAAGAACAATTATTTGATGTCTTTTCCATACAGTTTGACAAATTGATTCCTGTGTAAATAAGTACAACGTTGTACATTGATAGGAAACATAGGAAACACCGGAATAGGAGGAGGCCTTTCAGCCCCTCAAGCCTGTTCTGCAATTCAATGAGATCATGTGTGGTCTATATCTTAACTTCATCCACCTGCCTTTGCGCCATATCATTTTATACCCTTCGCTAGCAGATGCTTTTAGCAAGGATAAATCTCCCTTAAGTCGACAAAGGACATTTGCTTTTAGTAAATTTCAATCTATCAGGCTCCACTGAGAAATGTTACAGCAAAATTGTAAAGGGGCAAAGTGTGTTAAAAAGATAAGCCTGAAGGCTCTGTGCCTCAATGCGAGGAGTATTCGGAATAAGGTGGACAAATTAACTGTGCAGATAGTAGTAAATGGGTATGATGTAATTGGCATCACGGAGACATGGCTCCAGGGTGACCAAGGCTGGGAACTCAACATCCAGGGGTATTCAGCATTTAGGAAGGATAGACAGAAAGGAAAAGGAGGTGGGGTGGCGTTGCTGGTTAAAGAGGAAATTAATGCAATAGTAAGGAGGGACATTAGCCTGGATGATGTAGAATCGGTATGGGTGGAGCTGCGGAATTTCAAAGGGCAGAAAACACTAGTGGGAGTTGCGTACAGACCACCAAACAGTAGTAGTGAGGTTGGGGACAGCATCAAACAAGAAATAAGGGATGTGTGCAATAAAGGTACAGCAGTATCATGGACGACTTTAATCTACATATTGATTGGGCGAACCAAACTGGCAGCAATGTGGTGGAGGAGGATTTCCTGGAGTGTATTAGGGATGGTTTTCTAGACCAATATGTCGAGGAACCAACTAGAGAGCTGGCCATCCTACACTGGGTGATGTGTAATGAGAAAAGACTAATTAGTAATCTTGTTGTGCGAGGCCTCTTGGGGAAGAGTGACCATAATATGATAGAATTCTTTATTAAGATGGAGAGTGACACAGTTAATTCGTAAATTAGGATCCTGAACTTAAGGAAAGGTAACTTCGACGGTATGAGGCATAAATTGGCTAGAATAGACTGGCAAAGGATACTTAAAGGGTTGACGGTGGATAAGCAATGGCAAACATTTAAAGATCACATGGGTGAACTTCAGCAATTGTACATCACTGTCTGGAGTAAAAATAAAACAGGGAAGGTGGCTCAACCATGGCTAACAAGGGAAATTAAGGATAGTGTTAAAGCCAAGGAAGAGGCATATAGTTTGGCTAGAAAAAGCAACAAACCTGAGGACTGCGAGAAATTTAGAATTCAATAGAGGAAGACTAAGGGTTTAATTAAGAGGGGGAAAATAGAGTACGAAAGGAAGCTTGCAGGGAACATAAAAACTGACTGGAAAAGCTTCTATAAATAAGTGAAGAGAAAAAGATTAGTGAAGACAAACATAGGTCCCTTGCAGTCGGATTCAGGTGAAGTTATAACCTAACCCTAACCCTAACCCTAATTTATAATACACTCCAGGAAATCCTCCTCCACCGCATTGCTACCAGTTTGGTTAGCCCAATCAATATGTAGATTAAAGTCGCCCACGATAATTGGTGTACCTTTATTGCACAGTTCTTTTATTCTTTGTCCCTCTCCCCCTTGGCAGCTGAACCACCCGTGGGGCCTTGGACTTGGCTCTGGCTGCATTTCCCAGAGGCGCCATCACTCTCACCGGTGCTCAGAAGAGAATATCAGTTGGAAAGTGAGATGGACTCATAGCGGGGACTCCTGCACTACCTGCCTTGCATTCTTCCTCCGTCTGCTGGTCACCCACTTCCCCTCTGCCTGCATGCTTTTAAGCTGCGGGGTGACCACCTCCTGAAACGTGCTATCCACGGAGCTCTCAGCCTCGCGGATGCACCGTATTGACTCCAGCCACCGCTCAAGCTCCGAAATGCGGATCTCGAGTAGTTGAAGCTGAAGACACCTCCTGCACACATGGTTGTCTAGGCCGCACGAAGCGTCCAGGACTTGCCACATGCTGCAGGACATGCACTCCACAGGCCTGAGCTGCCCTGCCATCCCTCTAATTAGACTTATCTGCTTTAAAAGAGAAAGAGAGATACTTACCAATCAAACAGCCAATCATTTACCTGCCCGGACGAGGGCTGTGATCTTCTCACCGGAAGTAAACTCCTCGCCGACCTCCGGGCCTCCTATTCCTCGCACTCATGACTTCCGGAACTCTCAGACTTCTGGGCCTGCTGAATTCCCTGACCTCCCGAACTCTCAGACCTCCCGAACACTCGGGCCTCCCGAACTCTTGGACTTCTCGAACTCCCGATGTTCTCTGTAAACCCGTGGGGGGTATGGCCCCCTCCCCAAACATCTGCGACCTCTTCGATTCCATTGCCCACCATGGACAAGAACCCTCCTTCCAACTTGAAGCTATCTGCCAATAGTAACCAGCGTGATTTGCTGGCAAGCTAGCATTTCCCCATTGAACTCTCTTACTGACCTTGAAAACAAAGGGTTAAATCACATAAAAGTGTTGCTTTAAACTGGAGACTTACGCAGCATTCTGCGCGCAACCGTGGCAGACACTGACAACTGCGATGTAAATCCTCCAGCCTCCCTTTAAATATGGCGCCAATTGCGCCTGCTGCACCCTGGGATCACCTTTTTTTTTCGGTCGGGTCCTGGGGTGGCCGCTAAATCAAGCATTAGGGCCGAAAGTTCCACCCGGGCCGCTAGCACAGCCTTGCACGACGATTGACATCAACAATACATTCAAGACGGAGGGCGGGGCGTTAAGTTTTTGCGCAGCCGCAAAACCATTGGCGAAATTCCAGCCGGACGCTAAATCCTGGATGCCCCATTTGATGCCCAGAAACATCATTTACCACTCCGCCATGGCGCGAAACGAGATGCAGGTTAGTGGAAAATGCAGCCCGCTGGGTTCTAACCTATGTTGGGATTTCCTACAATTAGGCTTATATTCCCTCTAATATAGAAGGTTAAGGCACGATTTGATTGAGCGTTTTAGGATTTTGAAAGGAATTAATATAATAGGTAGAGAGAAACCTTTTTGTGCTGCTGGGGGAATCTAAGACAAGGAGGCCGAACCTTAAATTCAGAGCCAGGTCATTCAAGAGGGAGAATAGGAAACACCTCTTTATCGCAAAGAGTGGGAGAAATGTGGAACTCTCTCCCATTAAAAGCTGTAGATGCTAGTTCAATTAATAATTTTAAAACTGAGATCAATGTTGTAATGAAGGCACAAGTAACAGAATTTTTTTTCTGTGATATCCACATTCAAGGAGAATAGTACTGTAGAGCAGTAATGTCGGAGTAAACTATGTACCTTTTGTCGAGCAGTAATGTCTTAAACTATGTACCCTTTCTGTATCCAATAACATTTCATATTGAAAAGGCACCTTTGAAGTATAGTCATCAGTTGAAACATAGAAACATAGAAACATAGAAAATAGGTGCAGGAGTAGGCCATTCGGCCCTTCAAGCCTGCACCACCATTCAATAAGGATCACTCCCTCAGTACCCCTTTCCTGCTTTCTCTCCATAACCCTTGATCCCCTTAACTGTAAGGGCCATATCTAACTCCCTCTTGAATATATCCAACGAACTGACATCAACAACTCTCTGCGGCAGGGAATTTCACAGTTTAACAGCTCTCTGAGTGAAGACGTTTCTCCTCATCTCAGTCTGAAATGGCCTACCCCTTATCCTAAGACTATGTCCCCTGGTTCTGGGCTTTCCCAACATCGGGAACATTCTTCCTGCATCTAACCTGTCCAGTCCCGTCAGAATCTTATACGTTTCTATAAGATCCCCTCTCATCCTTCTAAACTCCAGTGAATAAATGCCCAGTTGATCCTGTCATGTATTCAACCAGCATTGTAACCCAAGTATAAACTGACCTAAGTTGTACACTGTGAGAACAATGACCACTAGGTGGGAGACACTCCTAACCTGGACCTTCAGGTATAAAAGGGGAAGCTCCACCCACCTTCATCACTTGAGTGCTAAGGAATAAAGGACAGGTCACAGACTGACCTCTCAAGCATGGGCCTCGTGTGCATTTATACTGTGTAGTAAGGACGTATCAATGGCGACAAGAAACTGGGATTTAAACCACGCGAGCATGGCCACGAGCAGAACAGACGAGAGGTGCTGTGTTAAGGAATGGTTGGGACAGAGATTCAACATTGTTAAAGCAGCACACAGTTCTCCAGGCAGACAAGGGCAGTCAGGCATGCCCCAACATGTAGTCGAACCCAGAGGGGGAGTTTGACAGAGATAATGGCAAGCTTCCAGCGATTCACGCCATTGCAAGAGACAATGCAGCCAGTAATGGGGCCATCAACACCTGTTAATGGTGCACTCAAGGACAATAACAGGGGCAGTCAGGGACGATTGACTGGCAAGGAACCTTTTGTTTCAAACCGCAACTCATGCTGGAGGCGTGGAGGCATACATTCAGCCGGAGTTTGCAGAGATGAGCAAAATACCTGCAGAAATTGCAGAAATGGACACAGGGTGAAATCGCTGGAAGCTGAAGTTCAGCGAGTTCATGTGGAGCACGTATACAGTTCATACACCAGGCCGCCACCGATAATGATGAAAGTGCTCCTCAATGGCATCCCAGTATCAATGGAGTTAGACACGGGTGCCAGCCAGTCCCTGATGGGTATCAAACAGTTCGAAAAGTTGTGGGCATCCAAAGCCAGGAGGCCAACATTATCGCCGATTGACGCACAGCAACGGACTTACACAAAGCAGATCATTCCGGTGCTAGGCAGCGCCACGGTAGTCGTGACCTACAAAGATTTGGAGAACAGGTTGCCACTCTGGATTGTCCCAGGGGACGGTCCCGCACTACTGGGGAGGAGTTGGCTTGCTGTCATGAACTGGAAATGGGGCAATGTCAATGCAATTTCATCTGTGGAGCGAGTATCATGCTCACAGGTCCTGGACAAATTTGACTCATTATTTCAACCCGGCATTGGCACTTTCATGGGGGCCAAGGTATTGATTCACATAAACCCGGACGCCAGACCAGTACACCACAAGGCCAGAGCGGTGCCGTACGTGATGCGGGAAAAGATAGAAGGCGAATTGGACCGCCTGTTGAGGGAAGGCATCATCTTGCCAGTCGAATTCAGTGACTGGGCGAGCCTGATTGTGCCGGTGCTCAAGGCGGATGGGTCGGTCAGGATATGTGGCGATTACAAGGCCACCATCAATTGGGTGTCACTCCAAGACCAGTACCCGCTACCGAGAGCGGAGGACCTCTTTGCGACGCTATCTGGTGGCAAACTTTTTTCAAAATTGGACCTGACCTCAGCTTACATGACCCAGGAGCTGGCAAGTGAGTCGAAGAAGCTGACCACTATCATGACACACAAGGGGTTATTTGAGTACAACAGATGTCCGTTTGGGATTCGCTCGGCCGCCGCGATCTTCCAATGAAATATGGAAAGCCTCCTCAAGTCGATTCCAGGGACGGTGATTTTTCAGAACGACATCCTCATTACGGGTTACGATACTGAAGAACACCTCCACAACCTGGAGGAGGTGCTATGCAGACTGAACCGGGTAGGTCTGCGACTGAAAAAGGCGAAGTGTGTCTTCCTAGCTCCAGAGGTAGAATTCCTGGGGATGAGGGTAGCAGCAGACGGGATCAGCCCTACTGCATCCAAGACGGAAGCAATCCAGAGAGCACCCAGACCCCATAACACGATGGAGCTGCGTTCGTTCCTGGGGCTCCTGAACTATTTTGGTAACTTTTTTCCCAAATTGAGCACGCTGCTAGAGCCGCTACATGTGCTCCTACGCAAAGGTCGCGAATGGGTCTGGGGGGACAGCCAGGAAAGGGCTTTTAATAGAGCACGCAATTTGTTATGTTCCAACAATCTGTTAACGCTATATGACCCATGTAAGAAACTTGTGTTAACGTGCGATGCGTCGTCCTATGGTGTCGGGTGTGTGTTGCAGCATGTCAATGCCAAGGGTCAGTTACAGCCGGTAGCTTATGCCTCCAGGAGTCTGTCCCAGGCAGAAAGGGGCTACGGGATGGTAGAAAAGGAGGCGCTCGCATGTGTATATGCGGTAAAGAAAATGCACCAGTACCTGTTTGGCAGGAAATTTGAGCTGGAGACAGATCACAAACCCCTAACGTCCCTTTTGGCCGACAGCAAGGCCATAAATGCAAACGCATCGGCCCGCATACAGAGGTGGGCACTCACATTAGCTGCCTATGACTACACAATTCGGCACAGACCGGCACCGAAAACTGCGCCGATACACTCAGCAGGCTCCCACTAGCCACCACTGAGGGGGCTACCGAGCATGGTGCTGATGGTCATGGCTGTTGAAGCTTTCGGAAGCGAAGGCTCACCCGTGACAGCCTGTCAGATTAAAGTCTGGACAAATAGAGACCCGCTATTGTCTCTAGTCAAGAAATGTGTCCTGAATGGGGACTGGGCAGCCACGTACAGGGCATGCCCTGAGAAATTTAAACCATTTCACAGGCGCAAGGAGGAACTCTCGATTAGGCCGATTGCCTACTGTGGGGAAACCGCGTAGTCATGCCCCAGTTGGGCAGAGAGGTGTTCATCAGAGAACTCCACAATAGGCACCCGGGCATTGTCACGATGAAGGCAATTGCCAGGTCACATGTTTGGTGGCCAGGGATAGACGCAGATCTGGAACTTTGTGTTCGCAGGTGCAACATGTGTGCCCAGCTGGGCCGTGCGCCCAGGGAAGCCCCCCTTAGCCCCTGGCCATGGCCCGCCAATCCTTGGTCACGCATCTATGTGAACTACGCAGGTCCTTTCATGGGGAAAATGTTTTTGGTTGTAGTAGACGCCTACTCCAAATGGATCGAGTGTGACATTTTAAATTCAAGCACATCCTCTGCCACGGTAGAAAGTCTACGGACAATGTTCGCCACCCATCGTCTACCAGACATCTTGGTCAGCGACAATGGCCCGTGCTTCACAAGCACTGAATTCCAGGACTTCATGGCTGGCAATGGAATTAACCAAGTTAGAATGGCACCGTTCAAGCCGGCCTCAAATGGCCAGGCAGAACGAGCAGTGCAGATAATCAAACAGGGGATGCTCAGATTCCAAGGGGGTTCCCTACAAACCCGCTTATCACGCCTCCTGTTGGCCTATAGATCCCGACCACACTCGCTCACAGGGGTTCCACCCACAGAGCTATTAATGAAAAGGACGCTCAAAACCCGATTATCCCTATACACCCCACCATGAAAGAAATTGTCGAGAGCAGGCGCCAGTCACAATATCACTAACATGACAGGAATGCGAGGGCGCGATGTATTGATGTAAATGATCCTGTTTTTGTCCGCAACTACGCTGCAGGGTCCAAATGGCTCGCAGGCACTGTGGTTGCCAAAGAGGGAAATAGGATTCTGGTAGTTAAACTTACCAATGGGCAAATCTGCCGCAAACTTGTGGATCAAACAAAAAGGAGGTTCAGCAACCTCATAGAAGAAGCAGAGGAAGAACACGATATAGAGTTCACTCCACCACAGGTGACCGAACACCAGAACCAAAGGGAGGAGAGCCCAGTCACTGTGGGCAGTCCGGACAGGCCTGAGGCACTGCAAACAGCAGACACTCAGGCCAGCGCCCAACAACCGGAGCCCCAACTCAGGCGCTCTACAAGGGAGCGTAAACCATCAGAGAGACTCAACCTGTGATCCCAATAAGACTTTGCGGGGGGAAGTGATGTCATGTATTCAACCAGCATTGTAACCCATGTATAAACTGACCCAAGTTGTACACCGTGAGAACATTGACCACTAGGTGGGAGACACTCCTAACCTGGACCTTCAGGTATAAAAGGGGAAGCTCCACCCACCTTCATCACTTGAGTGCTAAGGAATAAAGGACAGGTCACAGACTGACCTTCTCTCAAGCATGAGCCTCGTGTGCATTTATACTGTGTAGTAAGGACATATCAGATCCAGTATCTCCTCATATGACAGCCCAGCCATCCCTGGAATCAGTCTGGTGAACCTTCGCTGCACTCTCTCAATAGCAAGAACATCCTTCCTCAGATTAGGAGACCAAAACTGAACACAATATTCCAGGTGAGGCCTCAAATAAAGCCCTGCATAACTGCAGTAAGACCTTCCTGTTCCTATACTCAAATCCCCTAGCTCTGAAGGCCAACATACATTTGCCTTCTTCACCACCTGCTGTACCTGCATGGCCACTTTCAGTGACTGATGAACCATGGCATCCAGGTCTCGTTGCACCTCCCCGTTACAGGATTTTTAGACAGGACAGTGAAGGGGGGGAGGGCGGGGTGAAAAGGAGAGTGGTTGCGGTATTGATTAAAGAAACTATTACAGCTGTGAGGAGGGATGATATGTTAGCGGGATCATCAAATGAGGCCATATGGATTTAACTTAAAAATAAAAAAGGGGCGATCACACTGCTGGGCGTGTATTATAGACCACCAAACAGTGGGGTTGAGATAGAGGAGCAAGTATGTAGGCACATTTCTGTGAAGTCCAAAAACCATAGGGCAGTAATAGTAGGGGATTTCAACTATCCTCATATTGTTTGGGCCAAATATAGTGTGAAGGTACAGAGGGTGTGGAATTCTTAAAATGCATTCAAGAGAACTTTGTTAGTCAGTATGTAACAGGCCCAACACGGGAGGGGATGGTTCTGGATTTAGTTTTTGGGGAATGAAGCTGGGAAGGTGGAAGGGGTATCAGTGGGAGAGCATTTGGGTGTCCGTGACCATAATTCAGTCAGATTCAAGGTAGTTATGGATAAGGACAAGGATAGACCAGGAATAAAAGTCTCAAATTGGGGAAAAGCTAACTTTGCTAAGTTGAGAAGTGATTTGCCACAGTGGACTGGAAACAGTTACTTGAAGGTAAATCAGGTCGGAACAGTGGGAGGCATTCAAGGAGGAGATCTGGAATGCTCAGGCCAAACATGTGCTCTTAAAGAAAAAGGGTGGGAATAACAATTCTCGTGCCCCTTGGATGTCTAGGGACTTACAGGGGAGGATAAAGAAAGAAAGGGAAGCTTATATCATATACCAACAGCTAAATACTGCAGAATCTCTGCAGGGATATTGGGCCCAAATTTGTCCCTCCGGTTTTTTCGGCGCATCTCTGAGCCCCTCGCCGACAGTTTACATCAGAAGCAGCGGCAAAAAAAATCCTTGCGATCATGGCCGATTCTCGGGCTGTCTGTGGAGCTGGTGAGGCACAGAACAAAGCACAGAACAAACAGTGCCGAGATCTCTGCACATGCGTGCTAGAGTCTGCACGCATGTGCAGTAGCTCCTGGCAAGCCATTTCTGCAAACGCACGCTGCAGGCTGTGTGGGAGGGGCCGAAGTACACCGTCCCTGGCCCTGGCCGAATGGGCTCCCTCATCGGCGGCCCGCTGCGTTCCCTGAGGTAGGACTTCTATTTTTTACTTGTTATTTACTGATTGATTTTGGTGCTTTAGGTGCAGGGTTCCTTCAATTTTTTTATTTTTTATTTATTGGCTGCTTATTACTTTGGTCTTGGTGCTTTCGGTGCAGGTTCCTTTTTGTGCTTTGTTTGATGCTTGGTGGTGCTTTAAATGTAGTTATTTGCACTGATTTCTTAACTGTAAGTAAGGTCTTTCTGTGCGGACAAAAGTGGACACATGCGCTGCCCTAAGTTAGTTTAGTACAACTTCTTTAAATAGTGTAAGTTGCTGGGAATGCCCCCTTTTGAAAAAAAACTGACCAAACAGAAAACCTAACTAACTCACTTACACTGGCGCAAATTAACTGGCCATTTTTGCAACTGAAAAGATAGAGAAAAATCAAGTTGCACCAAGAAAAACAGTGCATCTCATGGGGAAATCTGGGCGCATAGAAAGTTCAGAGGTAAAATTAAAAAGGATATTATGAATGCTAAGAGAGAGCATGAAATATTCTTGGCAAGTAAAATTAAGGAAAACCCAAAGGTGTTCTATAAATATATTAAGAGTAAGAGGACAACTAAAGAAAGGGTAGGGCCTATTAAAGACCATGAACATAAACTCTGTAGAGGCGGAAGATGTTGGCATTTTTCTGAATGAATACTTTGCATCTGTTTTCAAAAAGGAAAGGGGCAATGCAGATATTGCTATCGGGCAGGAGTGTGAAATTCTGGATGAAATAAACATAGTGAGAGAGGAGGTATTAAGCGGTTTAGCAGTTTTGAAAGTGGATAAGTCCCCAGGCCTGGATGAAATGCATCACAGGCTGTTGAGCGAAGCAAAAGAGGAAATAGCAGAGGCTTTGACCATCATTTTCCAGTCCTCTTTGGATTTAGGCATGGTGCTGGCCGACTGGAGGACAGCTAATGTGGTACCCTTGTTTAAGAAGGGAGAAAGGGATAGGCTGAGTAATTATAGGCCTGTCAGCCTAATCTCAGTGGTGGGAAAATTATTGAAAAAATCCTGAAGGACAGGGTAAATCTACATTTAGAAAGGTAAGAATTAATCAGGGACAGTCAGCATGGATTAATTAAGGGAAGATCATGTTTGACCAACCTGATTGAATTTTTCGAGGAGGTAACCAGGAGGGTCAATGAGGGTAGTGCATACAATGTAGTGTATATGGACCTTAGCAAAGCTTTTGATGAGGTCCCACATGGCAGACTGGTCATGAAGGTCTGGTCACCCATGGGATCCAGGGTAAAGTGTCAAGTTAGATCCAAAGACTTAGAGGTAGAAAGCAGGGCGTAATGGTTAATGGATATTTTTGTGACTGGAAGGATGTTTTCTGTGGGGTTCAGCAGAACTCAGTACTGTGTCCCTTGCTTTTTGTGGGATATATCAATAATCTAGATTTGAATATAGGGGGTATGATTAAGAAGTTTGCAGACGACACTAAAATTGGCTGTGTGGTTGATAATGAAGAGGAAAGTCATGGATTGCAGGAGGATATCAATCTACTGGTCAGGTGGGCAGAACATAGAACATAGAAACATAGAAAATAGGTGCAGGAGTAGGCCATTCGGCCCTTCAAGCCTGCACCACCATTCAATATGATCATGGCTGATCATGCAACGTCAGAAGCCCATTCCTGCTTTCTCTTCATACCCCTTGATCCCTTTAGCCGTAAGGGCCACATCTAACTCCCTTTTGAATATATCTAACAAACTGGCCTCAACAACTTTCTGTGTAGAGAATTCCACAGGTTCACAATTCTCTGAGTGAAGAAGTTTCTCCTCATCTCGGTCCTAAATGGCTTACCCCTTATCCTTAGACTGTGACCCCTGGTTCTGGACTTCTCCAACATCGGGAACATTCTTACTGCATCTAACCTGTCCAGTCCCATCAGAATTTTAGATGTTTCTATGAGATCTCCTCTCATTCTTCTAAATTCCAGTGAATATAAGTCGAGTTGATCCAGTCTTTCTTCATATGTCAGTCCTGCCATCCTGGGAATCAGTCTGGTGAGCCTTTGCTACACTCCCTCAATAGCAAGAATGTCCTTGCTCAGATTAGGAGACCAAAATTGCACACAATACTCAAGTTGTGGTCTCACCAAGGCCTTGTACAACTGCAGTAAGACTTCCCTGTTCCTATACTCAAATTTCCTCGCTATGAAGGCCAGCATGCAATTTGCCTTCTTTACTGCCTGCTGTACCTGCATGCCTACCTTCAGTGACTGATGAACCATGACACCCAGGTCTTGTTGCAACTCCCCTTTTAGTAATCTGTCACCATTCAGATAATAATCTGCCTTCCTGTTTTTGCCACCAAAGTGGATAACCTCACATTTATCCACATTATACTCCATCTGCCATGCATTTGCCCATTCATCTAACCTGTCCAAGTCCCCCTGCAGCCTCTTAGCATCCTCCTCGCAGCTCGCAATGCCACCCAGTTTAGTGTCATCTGCAAACTTGGAGATATTACATTCAATTCCTTCATCTAGATCATTAATGTATATTGTGTAAGGGGTTTTCACAGGGTTGTTGTGCCTTGGATGTCTCTCTCTGGGCTTCTGCCCTCACAGCTTATGCCTGGCCTGTGAGGTACCCTGAGTGCTGCAAGAGCACCCCTGGAGAGACTGTGTCCACAGCTTATGAAGGGGGTTTTGAGACTCGTGCGTCCCCACAGCTTATGCCTAGCCTGTGAGGCACCTGTGAGTGTCAAACACTCCTAACCCCTTCTTCCCTAGCCTGTGACACACAGTTGAGCGTTTTCGAGGTGCTCCTAGCTTCCCTTACACTGTTCTGACATAAGACTCACGATCAGGAGATGTAATACAATAGAACTGAGACAAGGTGATTCCAAGAGGAACTTTAGGCTTCCAATTTATTTGACAAGGTGCATCTCAACAAACAGCAATACACCAACAAAACAATCCCCCTAAATCCCACTAAACGGACACAACGAAAATCTTTACACCAGTTTAGCAGTACAATGCCCAACCTCCCACCTTTCCTGGCCTAACTGAGTTGGGAGTTCTGGGGACCAGAGGTTATACTCACTACTGTGCCTTCTGCAGTCTGGTGGTTTGTTTCTTCTATCTTCAGTGTCTTCGGACACTGGTTTTCCTTCCGTGTCGAGAGGCCTGTGGTTGTGGTTGTTGAATCACCAGGGCAGGGAAAATCATCACTCCTCTCTCTCACTACGTCAGAAACCCCTTTTTTTATAGCCAGATTATCCAGTCCGCCTCTCCTGCTGAAGTCGATTCTTCTCATTGGTGGACTTTTGATTTTGAAAAATACAACAGTTTGAGGTTTTTAGGTTTTTTCCCCACTGATCTTAACCTACTCAAGGTTTGAGTGGGTGTTGATTGCATTGGCCTCCTGTAGCCATTGTGCTAGTCTGGCCTGAGCCAGATATTTCTATGCCTGATGAAAAAGGTGTTGGAATATGTATGTGGCATTGTTTAAATGCTTAATGTTTTCAAGGGGCAAGTTTCGAGGGTATACAGTTCCCAGACAATTTGATTAGTTCCAATGTCCAAACTGGCCCTTTTGATATTGACTCCACCCCTTTTCTTGCAGACCTTTAAAAAAATCCCAAATTCGATTAAAGTTCGTAGTTTCTTCCATGTGCACTTTAGGATTTCAAACTTTCTGGTAGATAGTTCCAAATTAAATTCCCTTTCCTATGAGTCCAAACACTGGGGGGGGGTCTCCATTTGTGTCCCAAAGTTTTCCTTCCATCGGTTTCAATTCACAGCACAGACTGATCCCACAGCCCTTTTCCTTCTGGGTAAAATGAGAGGTTTTCGTCCTCCCCTACATAATCCCCCATCTGACACAGTCAGACACCACTCGAGTGTGTCAAAGTTCAGGGTGGTGAGAAAACTCTAGGTCTCCCAAATTGCCCAACTTTCCCCAGTTTAACTCTAAACTGATCCCGTCAATATATATCGTAATTCCTTTTAACGCTGTACTAAACACAGAAATCCAACAGGTTACAATACACGACAGCAACATACATATATGTACTTAAGGTTACAGCAGTAATTGTACATTGAGTCTCATTTCAGTCTCAAACGTATAACAAAAAAACCTGCCCTGCAAACTCCCCAGGAGCCATGTATGAAAACGCAGTCATCCCTGGAAATAACAAAACCGCCTAAGTGTCGCGGTCAAGCTTTGTTTACACACCTTGAGTGTTTAGCAACGGCTCTCCTGGCTGTGTAGTAGCCTGAGGAACTGCGTTCTTTTTCTTTTTCTCCTGAGCTTACAGCTTGTAACTAGCAGATAAACTACAATCAGGAGTTGGCCGATTACTAAGGCATGCGATCCCACCCGGATCCATGCAGGTATGTCTGCCCGTATTCCCAAATCCCACCATGCTGGGGGTTTAATCTGGGCAATCTCCCCTGCTAGAATTTCAGTTTTCTGCTCCATGGTGTAAAAATGTTTTTGAGACAAATCCACTGCCTGGAGGAGGGCTGTAAGTTTCTCAGGTAGTGGGGCAATGGGATAGCCAAACTGGGCGACATATTGTTGTAGATGGCTGAGGTTGTTTTGTACCGTGAGGTGAATTGTGGAAGGTTCAGGGATGGGTGCGATTCTGGTGTGTGCCACTTGAACCTCTGCCCTGGGTTTAAAGCAAAAGCTGCTGTACGGAATTGGACACCACCTTCCCGGTCCGTGTTCATACCGTTGGGCACTTGTGGTGACACAATATGTCCCACCGCCTACATATGCTACCTGTGGAGGCATATGGTTAGGGGCCATTACCTCCATTGTGCAATTGATAGGCTCTGCCCCAGCAGTGCTGAACCCGCATTGTGGTCTTGCAAAAGCGTTCAAGTGCTGGGGGCACAGGATTACCTGTGCTCCCCTGCTCCGACAACCCGAGAGGTCTGTACCTGTCACAGTGTGCTCCCACATTGTGACATCAGGTGGGACCTCTTGGAATCGAACATGCACCCCTCCACGAATGACTCCCACATTCTCCACTCGGTACAGGGGTGCTGGTCGTAGGGATGCCCCCATCACGGGCATCCTGACCACCACACCCATGGTGGTATGGTTTGACTTTCCACAGTCCACCGGTACCGGGTAGGCTTCCGATGCTACACGAAGTTGGCAAGGACTCAAAACATTATCGTAAGGGTGCAGTGCTGCTAAGTGCTGGTTGCTGATCCAGGAGGGGACCTGTCCCTGTCTCAGATCCTCGAGGTTACTCCGTCCCTCTCCCAGCAACCAGGCCCCATAGAGCACGCAGACCTCATTGGCTTGATCGGAGGCGTTTCTATCCTCCCGAATCAAGGCGTTTACAGCCCTGGCCTGCGCCTCCAATTGAGAGATAATCTCCTTTAAGTGAACTGTCATTGCCACCTCTTCGTGGAGCGCGGATCCCACCACGGTATTCTCGTCCCCCAGGACTTTGCGTAGCTGATTCTTTAACCCATTTATCTGGAGGGCCAGCTGCATGTTATCCAAACTGTTTATGGCGGACGCCCCGGTGTTAAACCCCGTAAGAATGTCATTTAAAGTGCCACGCTTCTGCCTGCCTGGTTCAGCCCGATCCCACTGTTTATACAAGTCTGTCACTTTGACATCCCCGAAGTCCAGTTCATAGAACTTCCGGAACATCTCCCGCAGCAGAGCCTGGTCTAACAGCTCGGTTTCCCGGGGACACCACGTGGGTAGGTGGACTTCTGTCAGATTTAGCACCACTGATGCCACTGCGTAGTGTACCCCCTGATAAAGTAGTTTCTCGGTAGGGACCAACACTAAACCATTCCCCGGCCCCTGGTTGTTGTCGGGCACTCGTGTGGGACGGTGGGCTTGGCCGTGGGTGGGGGCTTCCTTTCCCGAACTACAAGTTCAGTGGCATTTACTGGTACCCGGGGATTAGGGATCACACACGCCTCCCCGCTGCGATCCCATACCACCCCATCCCCGACATCCTGCCACCACCTATAGAAAGCAATGGAGACCCCCTCTGAACACCCGCGAGTGGATCCCCACATACACAAATAAATTCCTTGGTCGTACGCCCACCATTTCTCCCAGCACACCGTTACCCCGCCGGATGACCCCATGATGGTTCGGTAGGTATCATTATCCAGACGTTCCCAGTCCGAGTGTCGGTCTCTCATTTCCCTCTTGAGCTTTCTGAGCCACCACCACCGTCCCAGAGGTATGTCCCCTCGGCAAGTTAGGCATACCTTCCTGCCTTCTGTCACTCTCACTCTGGAAGTGGCCACAGTGATCTCCGGGCAGGGGATGGAGGCCTCTCCGTAGGTAAAGTCCTTATGGTTGGAGTACTTGGTGGAGTTCGATCCCAACCACCCAGGCCATTTCCCCTCGTGGGAGTAGGTGACCCGGCCATCCGCCGCCGGAGTCCCTTCTCCTGTGGTCACTGTCGGCGCTCTGCCCCCGGAGCATCCGAAAACCAGGGAGTCCTCGGTGTCCCCTCGGTGCCCGGTGCAGATCCTTAGCGATACCAGCATCACTAATGGCCAGTAGGGAGGTGTTGACATCTGAAAGGCAAGAAGAACATGGCCTTGCCTTGAGAGACCTCTCCAGGCTCAGCCCACTTAACATGTTCCAAACACAAAAATGCTGTACCCAACCGTCACTGCCTTACCTAAACACATATACACACAACACAAAGTAACAAAACAGGAAGTGAAAATATATACACCGCCACCCGTCCCCGGGTGGCCAGGCTATATCCTGTCACTGTACAGGCGTCGTCGACCACTTGGCTGACCGTACCCTGGGGACCAGGATGTCCTCCGCTGAGGGGCTCGTATGGTCCCCCTAAATGAGTCTTGTGCTGCCCTCCAAGGCCGTCCCGAGTTCCGGATGATCGGTGGGAGACCCTTGCTAGCGCAACAGAGCACCCTCCCTGTTGTCTTTCGCCTTCTCGGTCTGGGGCGGGGAGCTAAATAAACAGGGGACCACGGCGCCCTGGGCTGTGGCACTCTGTTACTCCTCCTTACTGTCGATGCAGAGTCCCACGTTATGGGCTGCAGTGCCATCTCCTCCACCTCTTGGGCTAGCCCCAGCTGATCCACCATGGGAGGTTCAGCTTCCCCTTGAACCTTGCTAATGGTAGAGCCTTTCTCCCTACTTCTGTTAGTGGGCTGGGAACCTCTACCCAGTGGTGGGATAGCCTTACTGGAGCAGTGAACCAGCCCCGGCTGTAGAGCTTCGGGGCCCGCTGCCTCCTCCGGAGCCTCCAAATCCACCGGGGCCTGTTCTTCCCCCAGTGCCTGATTCCCTTCCCTTGCTCGTCCCCTCTGTTTTTTACCTCTTTTGGGGTCAAACAATTTACACTGATTAATGTGATACCACTTCACCCGGCGAGGCAGTCGAACCGCATAGACCATAGGGCTAGCCTTGTCGACTATGCTGTATGGTCCCATATATAATGCTTCAAAAACCCCGACCCGAGCATAGTTCCTCACCATTACCTGGTCCCCTATCTCCCATTCGTGGTGTTTGCTGGGTTCTAGCAGCAATCGGTTACTCTGATGCTGTCTGCCCATGTTACTAGCAGCCTGCCAGTGAATCTGTTTCAGGTGTTCAAACAGGTTCCTGACAAACCGATCCCGGTTCACCTCTCGAAGCTGCCCTTCGGTGAGAACCGGCGCCAACACATGCACTGGGGTTCTCATGATCCGGCCCGTCATCAGCTCATGGGGTGAGTACCCTGTGCTCTTTGACTGACTGGCCCGGATTCCCATGAGGACCAACGGTAAGACCTCCACCCACTTGTTCGGTGAGTCTCCCGTCTCCTTGCGCAGCCTTTCCTTTAGGGTCCGGTTCAGGCGTTCTACGGGGCCTGAGGACTGAGGGTTGTAGGCGACATGCCATTTGGCTCTTATCCCCAGCACCTTTAGGGTGGCCTGCATCACCTGGCCGGTGAAGTGGCTTCCTCGGTCGGACTCCACGATTTGAGGTAGACCCCACCGAGAGAACACCTCCCTCACCAGGATTTTTGCAGTCCCCACCGCGGTAGCTGTTCGGCAAGGGAAGGCTTCCACCCACTTGGAAAACACATCCACCAGGACAAGGCAGTATTTATAACCTCCCTGGGCGGCCGGTAGGGGTCCGATGTAGTCGATCTGGATCGACTGCCATGGTCCCTCTACCCGCCTGACGTGTCCTATAGACGCCTTCCTTTTCTGAGGGTCTGGGTTGTTTGCAGCACAAACCAGACAGCCCGCACAGAAGTTGCGAACGTCTTCCCGGAGGCCTGGCCACCACCCTGCCTTTTCTACCCGTTGCCAGGTAGATTCTGGCCCAGGGTGTCCCGCACCTGGACCCTCATGGGCCAGCTGAAGGAATTCCCTCCGGTGTTGTGGCGGCACTACCCATTTGTCCCCTTTAAACAACATGCCTTCCCGCACAGCAATATCTACAGCACTGTATGGGCCCTCTGCCTTTTCCCCCCTTTTGATAGCAGCCAAGGCAGCCTTCAGGATCGGATCCTGCATCTGGACTACTTTACAGTCCGGGGCCGCAGCCGCCCCTACGCTCCCTTGTGTCCCTGGCTTGCTTCTTGCTGCTGCTATCCTGCCTGCCTCGTATGGGTCCCATGGGCGACCTGTGCGAGCACCTTCCTTTGCCAGCAGGTCTGCCTGCTGGTTACCTTCCCCCCGTGGCTCAGTTTTGGAGTGGGCCTTTACCTTATGGATATATACATCCCCGGTTTCTCCCACTGCAGCCACGATCTTTTCTAGAAGGGGTTTGGTCACAAGGGGCTTCCCATCTGCAGAGGTGTACCCCCGGCGTGACCAAATCGCCAGATACTCTGTACATGAATTGCAAGTGAACATGCTGTCCGAGCAAATCGTGTATGGGGTAGGGAATTCCTCGGGGTGTGTGACCACATACATCACCGCCGAGAGTTCCGCCTGCTGGGCGCTCAGGGTGCATGGGAGTTTAAGAGCCAAGGCAATTCCTGCCTTGGGATCCCAAACTCCGCAGCCCGTGAGTCTTGTACCCGCGGACACTGAACTGGAGCCATCAACATAGATCTCGCGGCCTGTGGGGTGTATCCCTGCCCGAAATCCAAAGTTAATGTCCCATACCCCCTCCACAGAGCATCGATGCGGCTGCCCTGGATAGATTAAATTTGCTGCGAGCCTGGCTCGCAGAGGCCCTTGACCTTTAAAGTCATTTGGGAGAGGAGGAGGGTCCAGCGAGTGATTCTAGCACTGCTCACTGTCCCGTCCTTAATCCTCCCGTCCAACAGCATCTGCGTCGGGGTATGATGGATGAGGAGTGTAATGGGGGATATTCCGGTAAAGATCTGAGCTCTCTTTACTGCCCAGTGGGTGGCAAGCAAGTGCCTCTCACAATTGGAGTATCCCTTTTCTACCTCCGTGAGGACCCTGGAGGAGTACACCACTGGTCTCAGCTGACCGTTTCGCCCCTGGAGCAACACTGCACTTAAGCTGTCACCACTGGCTGCCACCTCCAGGAAGAATTCCTCACCCCCATCAATTGCCCCGAGGGCTGGTGCTACCTGCAGGTCTCTCTTAAGACGGACAAATGCTGCCTCACAGCCCTCGTCCCATTCCCACTCGACCCCCTTATGTAGGAGTCTGAGCAGAGGGGCGGCAGTGGCTGCATAGTCCTCGATGAAGTCCCTACAGTAGCCAGTGATTCCCAGGAAAGACCTTACCCCCGACACATCCCTAGGGACAGGGAGTTCCTGCACTGCCTTTCTTCTAGCCTCATCAATGGCCCTTTCTCCTGCCCTTATCGTCAGGCCCAGGAATTTTACCTCTCCTAGACCTATCTGGGCTTTCTTGGGGTTAACTTTAAAACCCCCTTCCTTCAGTAATACCAGCAGTTCGGCCAGCAGTGGACCGTGTTCCTCACTGCTGTCTGTGAACAACAACAGGTCGTCCACATACTGGACCAGCTGGTGTGGCTGGCTGAAGCCTTTTAAGCAGTTCGCCATGCATTGGTGAAAGATGCTGGGACTATTATGAAAGCCCTGTGGGAGGCAGCTCCATGTATACTGCTGTTCCCGGAAGGTGAAGGCAAACTTGTACTGGTCTTCCCTCCGTACAGGGATAGACCAGAACCCGTTGGATATGTCCAACACTGTGAACGTGGTTGCGGATGCAGGGATTTCCCCTATCAGATCCGCAACCGCCGCTACTGTGGGGGCACAAGCTGGGATGTTTTTATTGAGCACCCTATAATCCACCGTAGCCCTCCAAGAATTATCTGGTTTCCTAACCGGCCAAAGCGGGGAGTTGACATGGGTGGCTATGGGTCTCAAAACACCCTGCTCGACAAGCGAGCTTAAAGCTGTCTCCAAGTCTGCTTCTGCCTCTCGGGGAAAGCCATACTGCTTTTGCGGGCGCGACATGGGATCCCCATCTATTCGAACCTCCACTCCTGTGACTCTCCCACAGTCGTGTTTATGGGTGGCAAATGCTGCAAGATTTGCTTGCACATAGTCCCGGTACTCGGCCGGGGTGTTACTGACCAGAACCTCCAGGTCGTAACCCCCTTTTGGCTTCATTGTACACAGAGTCCCTTTTCCCTGTTTCTTATCAATAACCATGACTTCTCCCTCTGCTCCCGTGCCCACTGTGCCCCATAGACAGTGATTCCTCAAGTCTACTAGGATCTGGCGAGCGATGATAAAATCAGCCCCCAAGATCCCTTTTCCCACCTGCTCCCAGTTCATCAGGACGCACTTCCATTGTGTTTGGAGTGCTCCTAAACGAACTGCAAGCGGGACTGAGAAAAACCCAGCCTTCTCATTACCTGTGAACCCAACTAGTTGATACGGCACCCCGTTTGATAGAGGTGAGGTTGCGGGGTCCTCCGAATGGACTATCGTGCTGGAAGCACCAGTGTCCAAAAGGTAGGCACCCAATACACCCTCAACCTCCATCTTGACCCAGGGTCGTCCCCAGGGGTCATATTCTAGTGGGCACAGGTATGCAGGCTGGGTCTGGGCTAGTCACGGTCTCTGTACTGGCAGGGTTGCTGGTGCTTCCCTGCCTGTTGCCGTGGCTACCTTCCCAGTCCCCTCTAGCGCTGTCCTCACTGCAGCTACTATCTGGTCAAGGGATAGTGAGGAGCTCACTCCACTTCCCCCACTCTGGGCGGCTCCTGGAGGACTTCTCCCCCCATATCTCTTTACTGGGCTCCTGCAATCCCTTTTAAAATGCCCAGCTTTCCCGCACCCGTAGCACACACCCTCCTTATCAATCGAGCGGCCACCCTCCTGGTGCCATTCCCTTTTGGGAATCGAGTTGGGCTTTACTTCATTTACCCGACCTTTGGAGGTTTTCTCCTCCTCCCCTCCTCCATTCCGTTGGACCAGTGCCAGTTGCCTGACCACTGCTTCCTCGGTGAGGTTGGGGTCCCGGGAATCGAACCACAGTTCTGCCCTGGCCTTGAGCCGGGGCAAGCAGTTTGCCACCAGCATCCTCAGCCAGCGGCCAGTCTGTACCGCGGAAAGATTCGCCCGGTCGAGGAGCTCCCCACAGGCTGCGTGGTATACCACCCACAGCCTGTCCGCAAACGCCTGCGGGGTTTCCCCTGCGAGCTGCCTTGTCCTTTTGACCCGTTCGAAAGGACTGCCGTCATCGAAGCCCATAGCCTCAAGGACGGCCCTCTGGACCTCAGTAAATGTACGCTGTCCTCTCCGGCATTCTGCCGGTAGGGCCTGGTACAATTTGCTGTCCAGAGAGAAGAGCAGCAGCTTGGCTGTCTCTTCCTCGTCGCACCCATTAATTTCCCCTGCCTGCATCACCTCCATGAAGTGGATAGACGGGTCCCCGCTGCGAGTGAGTTTGGCCAAATGGGCCACCATGGCCCTGAGTGATTGAACTCCATGGGGAATAATAAAGTCGCTCTCCAGCGCTCCCCGACCTTGGCCACCTGCCTGTGGAGGACCGTACTTGCGCTGCCTGACCGGGCACATCCGCCCTGGTTCAGGATCTTTCTGCGCTGGTCCCTCTACCTCCGGCTGTCCCACCATACCCGGTGCAGCAGACAGTGCCTGGTCGCCTGATCCAGCCTTTAACTGACCCTCGGCTGGAGCCTCACATCCCTGCTGCTGAGCGGGACACATTGGTCCTGCCCCCAGCCCTGGGTATGCTACTACCTGCGTGCCCCGCCCCTCCTGGTACCCCACCGGACAAACCACCGGTGCCTCAGGAGGCGGTCGGGCGTCTCTTGCCTTTGGATTCTCCTCTACCCCCCAATACTCTCCTTTGTCCCCTGTGGACCCTCCAGGTCCTATCAGGGCGACCATCCCCTTTGCCTGGGATAAAGCATGGGTGAGAGTTTTAATCCTCTCCTGGCAGGGACCGTGATCTGCGAACTCACTGCTACTGGCCACTTTATAGGCTGCCTGTACGTCTTTTAATTTATTCTCCAGTTCCCAAATTTTCTGGGTGTGCCGAGAATTCTGTTCCCGGAGGGACCCCTCACTACCCTTGGCCTCAGTGACCTGACACTGAAGATAGTCCCGGCTATTTCGGAAGGTCTCCTCCAACTGCCGGTTCCTTTGCTGCTCCCCAGCTAATTCGGCCAGCAGGTTGTCCCCAACCACAGCCCGGATAGCAGAGAGCTCCTCTGATTTCTGAAGACTCTGTTCCAAGTCCTTCACCCGCTGGTCGAGCTTTCGGACTTGGCGGGTGAGGCAGATAAGCCAGATGGCCTTTTCCACCTTGTGGTTGTGGTCCTTCCCTGCTGTCCACTGAGCAGCAGCATCCACTGGGCGCTCTGCCCGAGTGAGGGCTTGTACCCAAGGTTTGGTGAGGTTCACCTTGCCAAAAATGTATGAGGAAATTCTCTCCTCCATTTTAGTTTCCTCTCTTATCACCTCATCTGTTATATTAACATCTCCTGTTTGCTTATGTCCCATCTGGGTCGCCATGTTCTGTAAGGGGTTTTCACAGGGTTGTTGTGCCTTGGATGTCTCTCTCTGGGCTTCTGCCCTCACAGCTTATGCCTGGCCTGTGAGGTACCCTGAGTGCTGCAAGAGCACCCCTGGAGAGACTGTGTCCACAGCTTATGAAGGGGGTTTTGAGACTCGTGCGTCCCCACAGCTTATGCCTAGCCTGTGAGGCACCTGTGAGTGTCAAACACTCCTAACCCCTTCTTCCCTAGCCTGTGACACACAGTTGAGCGTTTTCGAGGTGCTCCTAGCTTCCCTTACACTGTTCTGACATAAGACTCACGATCAGGAGATGTAATACAATAGAACTGAGACAAGGTGATTCCAAGAGGAACTTTAGGCTTCCAATTTATTTGACAAGGTGCATCTCAACAAACAGCAATACACCAACAAAACAATCCCCCTAAATCCCACTAAACGGACACAACGAAAATCTTTACACCAGTTTAGCAGTACAATGCCCAACCTCCCACCTTTCCTGGCCTAACTGAGTTGGGAGTTCTGGGGACCAGAGGTTATACTCACTACTGTGCCTTCTGCAGTCTGGTGGTTTGTTTCTTCTATCTTCAGTGTCTTCGGACACTGGTTTTCCTTCCGTGTCGAGAGGCCTGTGGTTGTGGTTGTTGAATCACCAGGGCAGGGAAAATCATCACTCCTCACTCTCACTACGTCAGAAACCCCTTTTTTTATAGCCAGATTATCCAGTCCGCCTCTCCTGCTGAAGTCGATTCTTCTCATTGGTGGACTTTTGATTTTGAAAAATGCAACAGTTTGAGGTTTTTAGGTTTTTTCCCCACTGATCTTAACCTACTCAAGGTTTGAGTGGGTGTTGATTGCATTGGCCTCCTGTAGCCATTGTGCTAGTCTGGCCTGAGCCAGATATTTCTATGCCTGATGAAAAAGGTGTTGGAATATGTATGTGGCATTGTTTAAATGCTTAATGTTTTCAAGGGGCAAGTTTCGAGGGTATACAGTTCCCAGACAATTTGATTAGTTCCAATGTCCAAACTGGCCCTTTTGATATTGACTCCACCCCTTTTCTAGCAGACCTTTAAAAAAATCCCAAATTCGATTAAAGTTCGTAGTTTCTTCCATGTGCACTTTAGGATTTCAAACTTTCTGGTAGATAGTTCCAAATTAAATTCCCTTTCCTATGAGTCCAAACACTGGGGGGGGGTCTCCATTTGTGTCCCAAAGTTTTCCTTCCATCGGTTTCAATTCACAGCACAGACTGATCCCACAGCCCTTTTCCTTCTGGGTAAAATGAGAGGTTTTCGTCCTCCCCTACAATTGTAAATAGCTTGGATCCCAGCACTGAACACTGCGGCACCCCATTAGACACTGCCTGACATTCTGAAAAGGACCCGTTTATTCCCACTCTTTGCTTCCTGTCTGCCAACCAGTTCTCGATCCATGTCAATAGCTTACCCCCAATACCATGTGCCTTAATTTTGCACACTAATGACTTTTGTGGGACCTTTTCAAAAGCCTTTTGAAAGTCCAAATACACCACATCCACTGGTTCTCCATTGTCCACTCTACTAGTTACATCCTCAAAAAATTCTAGAAGATTTGTCAAGCATGATTTCCCTTTCATAAATCCATGCTGACTTGGATTGATCCTGTCACTGCTTTCCAAATGCACCGCTATTACATCTTTAATAATTGATTCCAACATTTTCCCCACTACCGATGTCAGGCTAACCGGTCTATAATTCCCTGTTTTCTCTCTCCCTCCTTTTTTAAAAAGTGGGGTTATATTAGCTACCCTCCAATCCATAGGAACTGAACCAGAGTCTATAGAATGTTGCAAAATAACGACCAATGCATCAACTATTTCTCGGTCCACTTCCTTAATTACTCTGGGATGCAGACTATCAGGCCCTGGGGGTTTATCGACCTTCAATCCCATCAGTTTCCATATTACAATTTCCTGACTAATAAGGATTTCCTTCAGTTCCTCCTTCTCACTAGACCCTTGGTCTCCTAGTATTTCCAGAAGCTTATTCGTGTCTTACTTAGTGAAGACAGAACCAAAGTATTTGTTCAGTTCATCTGCCATTTCCCTGTTTTCCATTATGAATTCTCCTGATTCTGACTGCAAGCGACCTACATTAGTTTTCACTAATCTTTTTCTCTTCACATATCTATAGAAGATTTTGCAGTCAGTTTTTATGTTCCCTGCAAGCTTACTCTCATTGTCTATTTTTCCTTCACCTAATTAAACCCTGAGTCCTCCTCTGCTGAATTCTAAATTTCTCCCAGTCCTCAGGTTTGCTGCTTTTTCTGGCCAATTTATATACCTCTTCCTTGGATTTAACACTTTCCCTAATTTCCATTGTTAGCCACGGTTGAGCCACCTTCCTTTTTTATTCTTACGCCACACAGAGATGTACAATTGTTGTAGTTCATCCATGTGATATTTAAATATTTCAGGGATCTGTGCTTGTCCACAGATCCCTGAAAGTAGCAGGCCAGGTGGATAAGGTGTTAAAGAAGGCATATGGAATGCTTGCCTTTCTTGCCTGAGGCATAGAATACAAGAGCAGTGAGGTTATGCTCAAATTGTATAATAGTCTGGTTAGGACACAGTTAGAATACTGCAGTTCTGGTCGCCGTATTATAGGAAGTACCGTGATTGCACTAGAGAGGATGCAGAGGAGATTTACGAGGATGCTCCCTGGAATGGAGAATCTTAGCAATGAGAACAGATTGGATAGACTAGGTTTGCTCTCCTTGGAACAGAGGAGGCTGAGAGGCCTGGATATAGTGGAGAGCAAGGGCCTATTACTCTTGGTGAAGGGGTCAATTACGAGGGGGCAAAGTTTTAAAGTGGTTTGTGGAAGGTTTAGAGGTGATTTGAGGGGAAACTTCTTCACGCAGATTGTTTGTGGGGGTCTGGAACTCACTGCCTAGAAGGGTGGTAGAGGCAGAAACCCTCACCACATTTAAAAGGTGGTTGGCTGGGCATTGGAAGTGCTGTAATCTGCAGGGTCCGGACCTGGAGCTGGTAATTGGGATTAGACTGGATAACCTCTTGTTGGCTGGTGCAGATACAATGGTAACATAGAAACATAGAAACATAGAAAATAGGTGCAGGAGTAGGCCATTCGGCCCTTCGAGCCTGCACCACCATTCAATAAAATCATGGCTGATCGTTCACCTCAGTACCCCTTTCCTGCTTTCTCTCCATACCCCTTGATCCTTTTAGCCATTAGGGCCATATCTAACTCCCTCTTGAATATATCCAATGAACTGGCATCAACAAATCTCTGCGGTAGGGAATTCCACAGGTTAACAACTCTCTGAGTGAAGAAGTTTCTCCTCATCTCAGTCCGAAATGACTTACCCCTTATCCTTAGACTATGTCCCCTGGTTCTGGACTTCCCCAACATCGGGAACATTCTTCCTGCATCTAACCTGTCCAGTCCCATCAGAATTTTATATGTTTCTATGAGATCCCCTCTCATCCTTCTAAACGCCAGTGAATATAGGCCCAGTTGATCCAGTCTCTCCTCATATGTCAGTCCTGCCATCCCGGAAATCAGTCTGATGAACCTTCGCTGTACTCCCTCAATAGCAAGAACATCCTTCCTCAGGTTAGGAGACCAAAACTGAATATAGTATTCCAGGTGAGGCCTCAGCAAGGCCCTGTACAACTGCAGTAAGACCTCCCTGCTCCTATACTCAATTCCCCTCGCTATGAAGGCCGATATACCATTTGCCTTCTTTACCGCCTGCTGTGCCTGCATGCCCACTTTTAGTGACTGATGTACCATGACACCCAGGTCTCGTTGCACCTCCTCTTTTCCTAATCTGCTGCCATTCACATAATATTCTGCCTCCCTGTTTTTGCCACCAAAGTAGATAACCTCACATTTATCAACATTATACTGCATGTGCCATGCGTTTGCCCACTCATCTAACCTGTCCAAGTCACCCTGCAGCCTCTTAGCATTCTCCTTACAGCTCACACTGCAACCCAGCTTAGTGTCGTCTGCAAACTTGGAGATATTACATTCAATTCCTTCATCTAAATCATGAATGTATATTGTAAAGAGCTGGGATTCCAGCACTGAGCCCTGCAGCACACCACTAGTCACTGCCTGCCATTCTGTTAAGGACCGGTTTATCCCGACTCTGCTTCCCATCTGCCAACCAGTTCTCTATCCATGTCAGTACATTACCCCCAATACCATGTGCTTTAAGTACTTCAGGGAATCGAATACAGCCAGAGTGATGTCCTAGAATGGTTGCCATTGCATGGATGGGTCGGAAAGGAATTTTGTCAGATTTTTTTCTCCAATTTGCCTGGGTTTTTATCTGTCTTTTGTGTCTCCCAGGAGATCGCATGGCTCCGGTTGGGGTGGAATGTAAAATGTTGCGATGCATGGGGTATTGCAGTTGTATGGGGCGGACTGGTTGGGCCGGGTGCTTTTTACCTTTCCGCCATTGTTCATTGTTCATAGGTTTATGTAATCTTCAGGGCTGCTGACCGAGGGCCGTGTGGTTCTTTGTCAACTGGCGCGGACATGATAATTCAAAATGGCCTCCTGCTGCGTTGTAGATTTCTACATTTCTATCGCTCATACTGTTGTGTATCTGTAAAGCATGCACTCCCACGTTCCGCCACCAGGGAGCGCATCCCGTGAGGTCCCAAGGGATCCCAGCATCCCTTGGGAGCACTGTATATAAGCCATCCCTAAGGCCTGTCCCTCACTCTGGAGTGTCTTATTAAAGTCTGAGGTCACTGTTTCTTTAACATCCCTGTGTGCAGCCACATCTGTGTTAGGAACACAATAACTGGCGATGAGAATACGAAGCTAATGCAAAGATGCAGCAAACTGTGGGCATCCTGGAGAAGTTCTCGGAGGGTGAGGACTGGGAAGCCTATGTTGAATGGCTAGACCAGTGCTTTGTAGCCAACGAGCTGGACGGAGAAGGAAGCGCTGCAAAAAGGAGAGTGGTCCTCCTCACAGTCTGCGGGGCACCGACCTACAGCCTCATGAAGAATCTTCTGGCTCCGGTGAAACCCACAGATAAGTCATATGAGGAGCTGGGTACACTGGTTCGGAAGCATCTTAACCCAGTGGAGAGCATGCTGATGGCGAGGTATCGGTTCTACACATGCCAACGATCTGAAGGTCAGGAAGTGGCGAGCTACGTTGCTGAGCTAAGGCGACTTGCAGGACAATGTGAGTTTGATAGCTACCTGGAGCAAATGCTCAGAGACTTTTTGTACTGGGCATTGGCCACGAGACCATCCTATGAAACCTTTTGACTGTAGAGACACCGACCCTCAGTAAAGCCATTGTGATAGCACAGGTGTTTATGTCCACCAGTGGTAATACCAAACAAATCTCTCAGCACACAAGTGCTAGCAATGTTCATAAATTAACTGGAACTGCGTTTGCGAGCAGAAATGTACAGGGCAGAACCCACGAGTCTGCAACTGCCAGCAAGCCCCAGATGACTCAGAGTCCCCAACAAAGGATGAATGCAAGGCAATTCACACCTTATTGGCATTGTGGAGGCTTCCATTCAGCCTATTCATGCCACTTCAAAGGTATGTTTGCAAGAGCTGTAGAACAATGGGGCACCTCCAACGAGCTTGCAAACGAGCTGCAGGCTCTGCAAAACCTGCTAACCACCACATGGCAGAGGAAGATCGGTCCATGGTGGATCAAAGCAATTTCAAGCCTGAGAGAGAGGAGGCAGATGCTGAAGTACACAGGGTGCACATATTTTCGATGAAATGTCCACCTATAATGTGAAACGTAAAATTGAATGGCTTACCCGTAGCCATGGAACTGGACACTGGCGCTAGCCAATCCATCATGAGGATCAAGATGTTTGAGAGACTGTGGTGCAACAAGGCACTCAGAGCAGCCCTGAGCCCCATCCACACGAAACTGAGAACATACACCAAAGAGTTTATCACTGTCCTGGGCAGCGCCATGGTCAAGGTCACCTACGAGGGCACGGTGCATGAACTGCCACTCTGGATTGTCCTGGGCAATGGCCCCACACTGCTTGGAAGGAGCTGGCTGGGCAAAATCCGTTGCAACTGGGATGACATCCGAGCGCTATCACATGTCGATGATGTCTCATGTACCCAGGTTCTGAACAAATTTCCTTCCCTGTTTGAGCCAGGCATTGGAAACTTTTCCGGGGTGAAGGTGCGGATCCACTTGGTCCCAGAGGCACTACCCATTCACCACAAAGCGCGAGCGGTACCTCACATGATGATGGAGAGAGTAGAAATCGAGCTGGACAGGTTGCAACGCGAGGGCATCATCTCCCCAGTGGAATTCAGCGAGTGGGCCAGCCCGATTGTTCCAGTACCCAAAAGTGATGGCACGATCAGGATTTGCGCCGATTATAAAGTAAGTATTAACCGTTTCTCGCGATAGGACCAATACCCGCTACCTAAGGCAGACGACCTATTTGCGATGATGGCAGAAGGCAAGACGTTCACCAAGCTCGACCTGACTTCGGCCTACATGACGTAGGAGCTGGAGGAGTCTTTGAAGGGCCTCATGTGCATCAACACGCACAAGGAACTGTTCATCGACAACAGATGCCCGTTGGAAATTCGGTCGGCTGCAGCGATCTTCCAGAGAAACATGGAGAGCCTACTCAAGTCGGTACCACATACGGTGGTCTTTCAGGATGACATATTGGTCACGGGTCGAGACACCGCCGAGCGCCTACAAACCCTGGAGGAGATCCTCCAGCGACTGGATCGCGTAGGGCTGCGGCTGAAGTGGTCGAAATGCGTCTTCCTGGCAACAGAAGTGGAGTTTTTGGGGAGAAAGATCACGGCGGACGGCATTCAACCCACAGACGCCAAATCAGAGGCTATCAGGAACGTGCCCATGCCACAGGACGTCATGGAGCTGTGGTCGTTCCTGGGACTCCTCAACTATGTTGGTAACTTCCTACCGGGGTTAAGCACCCTCTTACATGTGTTATTGCGCAAAGGTGAGAACTGGGTATGGGGAAAAAAACAAGTAATCGCTTTTGAGAAAGCCAGAAACATTTTATGCTCCAACAAGCTGCTTGTATTGTATAACCCGTGTAAAAGACTTGTGCTAGCATGTGACGCATCGTCGTACGGAGTCGGGTGTGTATTACAACAAGCTAACGTTGCGGGGAAGTTGCAACCTCTCGCCTATGCTTCCAGGAGCTTGTCTAAGGCCGAGAAGGCCTGCAGCATGATTGAGAAAAAGGCATTAGCGTGTGTATTCGGGATAAAGAAAATACATCAGTAACTGTTTGGCCTCAAATTTGAGCTGGAAACCGATCACAAACCCCTCACATCCCTGTTCGCTGAAAACAAAGGGATAAATACTAATGCCTCAGCCTGCATACAGAGGTGGGCACTCGCGCCATCAGCATATAACTATTCCATCCTCCACAGGCCAGGCACCGAGAACTGTGCGGATGCTCTCAGTCAACTACCCTTGCCCACCACGGGGGTGGAAATGGCGCAGCCTGCAAACTTGTTGATAGTGGCGCAGCCCGCAGACTTGTTGATGGTCATGGAAGCATTTGAAAATGATAAATTACCTGTCACGGCCCACCAGATTAGGACTTGGACCAGCCAAGATCCTCTGCTGTTCCTAGTAAAAAACTGTGTACTGCATGGGAGCTGGGCCAGCATCCCCATTGAAATGCAAGAGCCAATCAAGCCGTTCCAGCAGCGAAAGCACGAGCTGTCCATTCAGGCAGACTGCCTGTTGTGGGGTAACCGCGTAGTGCTACCAAAAAAGGTCAGGAAGACGTTCATCTTGGATCTCCACAGCACACACCTGGGTATAGTAATGATGAAAGCGATAGCCAGATCCCAAGTGTGGTGGCCCGGTATCGACTCTGACTTCGAGTCATTTGTACGGCAATGCAGCGTATGTGCTCAGTTGAGCAACGCACCCAGAGAGGCACCACTAGATTTGTGGTCCTGGCCCTCCAGACCATGGTCGAGGATCCATGTCGACTGTGCGGGCCCGTTTCTCGGTAAAATGTTCCTGGTGGTGGTGGATGCTTTTTCAAAATGGATTGAATGTGAAATAATGTTGGGAAGCACCGCCACCGCCACCATTGAAAGCCTGAGGGCCAGGTTTGCCACCCACGGCCTGCCTGACATACTGGTCAGTAACAACGGGCCATGTTTTACCAGTGCTGAATTTAAAGAATTCATGACCTGCAATGGGGTCAAACATGTCACCTTTGCTCCGTTTAAATCAGCCTCCAATGGGCAGGCAGAGCGGGCAGTACAAACCATCAAACAGAGTCTTAAACGAGTCACAGAAGGCTCACTCCAAACCCGCCTGTCCCGAGTACTGCTCAGCTACCGCACAAGACCCCACTCGCTCACAGGGGTGCCCCCGGCTGAGCTACTCATGAAAAGGACACTTAAAGCCAGACGCTCGCTGGTTCATCCCAACCAGGTAGAGAGCAGGCGGCAGCAACAAAATGTAAACGATGGTCGTGCCACTGTGTCACGGGAAATTGATCTGAATGACCCTGTGTATGTGCTAAACTATGGATATGGTCCCAAGTGGATCGCGGGCACGGTGATAGCTAAAGAAGGGATCAGGGTGTTTGTTGTCAAACTAGACAATGGACAAATTTGCAGAAAGCACCTGGACCAAATGAGACTGCGGTTCACAGACTGCCCTGAGCAACCCACAGCAGACACTACCTTTTTCGAGCCCACAACACACACCCAAAGGATCAACGACACCACCCCGGACCAGGAAATCAAACCCATCCCGCCCAACAGCCCAGCAAGGCCAGGCTCACCCAGCAGCCCTGCAGGGCCAACAACACACCAGACCAGCGAGGGCACAGCCAACACACCAGAACAGACATTTGTACCGAGGTGGTCCACCAGGAAAAGAAAGGCTCCCGACCACCTCACCTTGTAAATAGTTTTCACTTTGACTTTGGGAGAGGGAGTGATGTTGTGTATCTGTAAAGCATGCACTCCCATGTTCCGCCACCAGAGAGCGCATCTCCTGAAGTCGCAAGGGATCCCAGCAATGCTTGGGAGCTCTGTATATAAGCCGGCCCCTAATACCTGTTCCTCACTCTGGAGTGTCTTATTAAAGACTGAGGTCACTGTTACTTTAACCTCCCTGTGTGCAGCCTCATCAGTGTTAGGAACACAATATATACCTCCACATTTCTGATGCACAGGGCATTCGAAGATTGCGCTTCAGAAAAGAAGTGCTGACAGAGATATGCCAGCTCCTCTCGGCTGACCTACAGCCTACCAGTGTCAACAGGACTGCGCTGCCCGTCGAGGTGACGGTTACAGTGGTGATGGCTTTCTCTGCTTTCGGCTCCTTCCAGGCAGCAGCAGGGGATATATGCAGCATCTCACAGCACGCTGCACATTGCTGCATTTGCCAGGTGACAAGGGCACTGTATGCACGCAGAATGGACTTCATAAAGTTCCCAATGAGCAGGGACAGCCAGAATGAGAGGCCTATAGGGTTTGGTCAATTTGTAGGCTTCCCTAAGTTTCAGGGTGCCATTGACTGTACACACATCGCCCTGCGAGCATCAACACAGAATGCATAGATCTTCCACAACCGAAAGGATTACCAATCCCTAAACGTTCAGCTGGTCTGCGACCACACTCAGCACATCCCCACAGCCAATGCCCGCTATCCAGAGATCACACATGATGCTTTCATCTTGCGTGAGAGCAGTGTCTCACAAATGTTTCAGCAGCAAAGGCAAGGTTAGAGCTGGCTGATCGGGGACAAAGGATACTGCCTGGCCACCTGGTTCATGACCCGTCGCTGGAACACTGCCACAGAAGCCGAGCCACAGCATAATGACAGACATGCAGTCACGCACAACATCATTGAACAGACAATTGGTGTGCTGAAGCAGCGCTTCTGGTGCCTGAAACGCTCTGGAGGCAGCCTTCAATAATTCCCTCAGCTGGTCTCCGAGTTCATTGTCGTGTGCTGCATGCTACACAACTTAGCGAACAGGAGGGGACAAGCATTGGCAATAGAGATTGCAGGACCACCTCAGGAGGAGGAGTGTATGGTGTTTGTTTTTACACTCTACCTTGATTCGTTTGACCTCGGGAATTATAGGAAAAAGGATTACACGTGGCACAAAATGTAGGCTCACCCCAGTGTCAGCTTTATTAAGCAAAAAACTAACTAAAACTACAGAACTAGATTCCGGAGAGAATTGACTGAAGACACACAATCACCCGTCTAGTTTATCGCTGTCATCGTGGATTGTAGGTTTGTGCTCGTTGGTTCCTTGACCGGATGTTTCCTTTTCTAGCTGTTCTTTTCAGTTCTGTTCCTTCTGTGTTCATTCCATACTTTGCTTCGCTTCCGTACTGTTGTGTATCTGTAAAGCATGCACTCCCATGTTCCGCCACCAGGGAGCGCATCCCCTGAAGTCCAAAGGGATCCCAGCATCCCTTGGGAGCACTGTATATAAGCCGGCCCCTAAGGCCTGTTACTCAATCTGGAGTGTCTTAATAAAGACTGAGGTCACTGTTACTTTAACCTCCCTGTGTACAGTCTCATCTGTGCTTGGAACACAACAACTGGCGACGACTACACGAATCCAACGCAAAGATGCAGCAAACTGTGGGCATCCTGGAGAAGTTTTCGGAGGGTGAGGACTGGGAAGCGTATGTCGAATGGTTAGACCAGTACTTTGTAGCCAACGAACTGGACGGAGAAGGAAGCGCTGCAAAAAGGAGAGCGGTCCTCCTCACGGTCTGCGAGGCACCGACCTACAGCCTCATGAAGAATCTTCTAGCTCCGGTGAAACCCACAGATAAGTCATATGAGGAGCTGTGTACACTGGTTCGGGAGCATCTTAACCCAAGGGAGAGCATGCTGATGGCGAGGTACCGGTATTATACGTACCAGCAATCTGAAGGTCAGGAAGTGGCGAGCTATGTCGCCGAGCTAAGGCGACGTGCAGGACAATGTGAGTTTGATGGCTACCTGGAGCAAATGCTCAGAGACTTTTTTGTACTGGGCATTGGCCACGAAACCATCCTATGTAAACTTTTGACTGTAGAGACACCGAGCCTCAGCAAGGCCATTGCGATAGCGCAGGCGTTTATGTACACCAGTGATAACACCAAACAAATCTCTCAGCACACAAGTGCCAGCAATGTTCATAAATTAACTGGAACTGTGTTTGCGAGCAGAATTGTACAGGGCAGAACCCATGAGTATGCAACTGCCAGCAGGCCTCAGGTGACCCAGATGACTCAGAGTCCGCAACAAAGGATGAATGCAAGGCAATTCACATCTTGTTGGCATTGTGGAGGCTTCCATTCAGCCTATTCATGCCGCTTCAAAGGGTATGTTTGCAAGAGCTGTGGAAAAATGGGGCACCTCCAACGAGCTTGCACTCGAGCTGCAAGCTCTGCAAAACCTACTAACCACCACATGGCAGAGGAAGATCGGTCCACGGTGGATCAAAGCAATTTCAAGCCTCAGAGAGAGGAGGCAGATGCTGAAGTACATGGAGTGCACATATTTTCGATGAAATGTCCACCTATAATGCTAAACGTAAAATTGAATTGCTTACCCGTAGCCATGGAACTGGACACTGGCGCTAGCCAATCCATCATGAATAAAAAGATGTTTGAGAGACTGTGGTGCAACAAGGCACTCAGAGCAGCCCTGAGCCCCATCCACACGAAACTGAGAACATACACCAAAGAGCTTATCACTGTCCTGGGCAGCGCCATGGTCAAGGTCACCTACGAGGGCACGGTGCATGAACTGCCACTCTGGATTGTCCCGGGCGATGGCCCCACACTGCTTGGAAGGAGCTGGCTGGGCAAAATCCGCTGGAACTGGGATGACATCCGAGTGCTATCACATGTCGATGAGGCCTCATGTACCCAGGTTCTTAACAAATTTCCTTCCCTGTTTGAGCCAGGCATTGGAAACTTTTCCGGGGCGAAGGTGCAGATCCACTTGGTCCCAGAGGCATGACCCATTCACCACAAAGCGCGAGCAGTACCTCACATGATGATGGAGAGAGTGGAAATCAAGCTGGACAGGTTGCAACGCGAGGGCATCATCTCCCCAATGGAATTCAGCGAGTGGGCCAGCCCGATTGTTCCAGTACCCAAAAGTGATGGCACAGTCAGGATTTGCGGCGATTATAAAGTAAGTATTAACCGTTTCTCGCGACAGGACCAATACCCGCTACCTAAGGCAGATGACCTATTTGCGATGCTGGCAGGAGACAAGACGTACACCAAGCTCGACCTGACTTTGGCCTACATGACGCAGGAGCTGGAGGAGTCTTCGAAGTGCCTCACCTGCATCAAGATGCACAAGGGACTGTTCATCTACAACAGATGCTCATTGGGAATTTAGTTGGCTGCAGCGATTTTCCAGAGAAACATGGAGAGCCTACTCAAGTCAGTACCATGCATGGTGGTTTTTCAGGACGACATATTGGTCACAGGTCGGGACACAAAACCTGGAGGAGATCCTCCAGCGACTGGATCGCGTAGAGCTGCAGCTGAAGTGGTCGAAATGCGTCTTCATGGCAACAGAAGTGGAGTTTTGGAAGATCGTGGCGGACGGCAGTCGGCCCACAGATGCCAAGACAGAGGCTATCAGGAACGCACCCAGGCCACAGAACGTCACGGAGCTGCGGTCGTTTCTGGGACTCCTCAACTATTTTGGTAACTTCCTAACAGGGTTAAGCACCCTTTTAGAGCCCCTACATGAGTTATTGCATAAAGGTGAGAACTGGGTATGGGAAAAAAAACAAGTAATTGCTTTTGAGAAAGTCAGAAAAATGTTATGCTCCATCAAGCTGCTTGTATTGTATAACCCGTATAAAAGACTTATGCTAGCATATGATGCGTTGTTGTACGGAGTCGGGTGTGTATTACAATAAGCTAACGTTGCGGGGAAGTTGCAACCTGTCGCCTATGCTTCCAGGAGTTTGTCTAAGGCTGAGAGGGCCTACAGCATGATTGAGAAAGGGGCATTAGCGTGGGTGTTCGGGGTAAAGAAAATGCATCAGAACCTGTTTGTCCTCAAATTTGAGCTGGAAACCGATCACGAGCCCCTCACATCCCTGTTCGCTGAAAACAAAGGGATAAATACTAATGCCTCAGCCCGCATACAAAAGGTGGGCACTCGCGCTATCCGCCACAGGACAGGCACCGAGAACTGTGCGGATGCTCTCAGTCGGCTACCATTGCCCACCATGGGGGTGGAAATGGCGCAGCCTGCAAACTTGTTGATGGTGGCGCAGCCCGCACACTTGTTGACGGTCATGGAAGCATTTGATAATGATAAATCACCTGTCACCGCCCGCCAGATTAGGATTTGGACCAGCCAAGATCCTCTGCTATCCCTAGTAAAAAACTGTGTACTGCATGGGAGCTGGGCCAGCATCCCGATTGAAATGCAAGAGCCAATCAAGCCGTTACAGCGGCGAAAGGACGAGCTGTCCATTCAGGCAGACTGCCTGTTGTGGGGTAACCGTGTAGTGCTACCCAAAAAGGGCAGGGAGACTTCCATCTCGGATCCCACAGCACACACCCGGGTATAGTAATGATGAAAGCGATAGCCAGATCCCACGTGTGGTGGCCCGGTATTGACTCTGACTTAGAGTCCTGTGTACGGCAATGCAGCGTGTGTGCTTAGTTGAGCAATGCACCCAGAGAGGCACCATTAAGTTTGTGGTCCTGGCCCTCCAGACCATGCTCGAGGATCCATGTCGACTATGCGGGCCCGTTTCTCGGTAAAATGTTCCTGGTGATGGTGGATGCTTTTTCAAAATGGATTGAATGTGAAATAATGTTGGGAAGCACGCCACCTCCACCATTGAAAGCCTGAGGGCCATGTTTGCCACCCATGGCCTGCCTGACATACTGGTCAGTGACAACGGGCCATGTTTCACCAGTGCCGAATTTAAAGAATTCATGACCCACAATGGGATCAAACATGTCACCTTGGCCCCGTTTAAACCAGCCTCCAATGGGTAGGCAGAGTGGGCAGTACAAACCATCAAACAGAGCCTTAAACGAGTCACAGAAGGCTCACTCCAAACCTGCCTGTCCTGAGTACTGCTCAGCTACCACACGAGACCCCACTCGCTCACGGGTGCCCCCGGCTGAGCTACTTAAGGAAAAGACACTTAAAACCAGAATCTCGTTGGTTCACCCCAACCTGCATGATCAGGTAGAGAGCAGGCGACAGCAACAAAATGTAAACGATGGTCGTGCCACTGTATCATGGGAAATTGATCTGAATGACCCTGTGTATGTGGTAAACTATGGACATGGTCCCAAGTGGATCGCGGGCATGGTGATAGCTAAAGAAGGGAGTAGGGTGTTTTTAGTCAAACTAGACAATGGACAAATTTGCAGAAAGCACCTGGATCAAACGAGGCTGCGGTTTCACAGACTGTCCTGAACAACCCATCGCAGACACCACCTTTTTCGAGCCCACAACACACACCCAAAGGATTAACGACACCACGTCGGACCAGGAAATCGAACCCATCACGCCCAACAGCCCAGCAAGGCCAGGCTCACCCAGCAGCCCTGCGGGGCCAACAACACGCCAGCCCAGCGAGGGCACAGCCAACATGCCAGAACAAACAGTTGTACCGAGGTGGTCCACCAGGGAAAGAAAGGCTCCCAACCGCCTCATCTTGTAAATAGTTTTCACTTTGACTTTGGGGGAGTGATGTTGTGCATCTGTAAAGCATGTACTCCCATGTTCCAAAAGCTTGTATCAAATCAAGTTAATCAACTTTTAGTTTATGGCTTCGTTCTGTGCTTTCTGGAAAATGTGTAACCTTACAGGAGGATGAGAAAGACGAGGAAGAGGAGCTAGCCGAGGAACCCATACTGTGACCACCACGACCACAGAGGAGGCAGCGTGGAATGAGACCACCTCCCATTTCCCTGGAGTCACTCACTTTCCGACGGAGCAGGGCCTTAGCAACCGGCACACAATGTTTATGAACAACTTGCCCGCGGGACAGTGGGGAACGCAGAGAGTATGGTAGCAGACATGGACTGCATTACCTGCCCAAGCTGAAATAAAGCTTGTGCTGTGCCCGAGTTTGCGGTGTGATCAATGACACGTGCCAGACACTCTAGAACTCCACTGTTGCTGCTTGAGGCCACCAGCCTCTGTGTGTGGGCAATGATGACCTCGCTGGACTCACGACTCGCAACGACAATCTGTGAAGCTGCCTCCGCAACAGTCGCAGTGAGCTTGTCAGTGCTCGCTGGGATCCGGCCCAATGCGTCAATAAGGTCACGGTGCATTACTGTACTTTCCCTGGACACTTCCACCAGGTCCACTTCAATGTTTGCCTGTCTGTGAGCAGAGCGACTTTGTTGCCTCACCTTCCGCAGAGCTGGCCTGCAGGATTCCACCCTGGCACTGCGTTGCTGTTCGCCACTGGGGCCAGGAGCGTCCGATTCCTCAAAGCCTGGGAAGTCAGTATCATCGGCAGAAATACTTAATCCAGATTGGGCAACTGGTGGGCTTGGATGCTCCGCCGGAGCAATGTTCTCTAGTGCCTCGTCGTCGGCCGCATGGCCTGAAGTGGAGGCCTCCCTCGAGGGATGCTGCGCCTCTGGTTGGTCATCTGGAAGTAGAAAACAACAGATGAGTGGTTAGCAGCAGTCGAGGAGGCAGGGTGACCTGAGGAAGGTGGCATAGCATTTGAGGGTCATAGCAACTCTATAATATCTTTCCCCTCTGACAATGTGGTGCTCCCTCAGTACCGCCCCTCCGACAGTGCGACGCTCCATCAGTACCGCCCCTCCGACAGTGAGGTGCTCCCTCAGTACCGCCCCTCCGACAGTGCAGTCCTCGGCAGTGGGGGGGAGAAGAGGGTGGGGGGGGGGGGGAAGAGAGAGGAGGGGTTGCAGGGGAAGAGAGAGACGGGGGGGAGAGAGAGAGGCGGGGGTTGGAGAGAAAGGCAGGGGAAGCGCTGCATTGTCAGAGGGGGTACTGAGAGAGCACCGCACTGTCGGAGGGGCGGTACTGAGGGAGTGCCTTACTGCGCTGTTGGGGATGCCATGTTTCGGATGAGACATCAAACCGAGGCCCTGTCTGCTCTCAGGTGGACGTAAAGGATCCCATGGCACCATTGCAAGAAGAGCAGGGGAGTTATCCTTGGTGTCCAGGGGCCAATATTCATCCCAAAAACACAGACGATCTGGGTCATTAGCACATTGCTGTTTGTGGGAGCTTGCTGTGCGCAGATTGGGTGCTGCATTTCCCACATCACAACAGTGAGTGCACTCCAACAAAAAAAGGTGCGTCATTGGGCTGTGAGGCACTTTGAGACGTCCCGAGGTGGTGAAAGGCGCTATAGAAATGTTGTCTATGCTGCACCTGCCCGCCCCGGCGGGGGGCCACGGCTCAGTGGGCAGCACTCTCTCTCCCCACCCACACACCCCACTCTGCGGAGTCAGCAGGTCGTGGGTTCAAGTCCCCCCAACCCACCTCCCGCCTCTGCCACACGGGACTCGAGCGCGTAATCCCGCCGCGCTATAGTGGGATCTTACTGTACAGCAGAGCGGCGTGACAAATGAATAATAATGTGAGAAGCAGGCCGCGGGGCTCCTCCAGCCTCGCTCCGCTCCCCACAACATAAAAAGATAAGAAATAGGAGCAGGAGTCGGCCATACGGTCCCTCGAGCCTGCTCCGCCATTCAATACGATCATGGCTGATCCGAGCATGGAATTGGGTCCACTTCCCTGCCCACTCCCCATAACTCCTTATTCCCTTATCAGTTAAGAAACTATCTATCTCTGTCTTAAATTTATTCAATGTCCCAGCTTCCACAGCTCTCTGAGGCAGCGAATTCCACAGATTTACAACCCTCTGAGAGAAGAAATTCCTCCTCATCTCAGTTTTAAATGGGCGGTCCCTTATTCTAAGATTATGCCCTCTAGTTCTAGTCTCCCCCATCAGTGGAAACATCCTCTCTGCATCCACCTTGTCAAGCCCCCTCATAATCTTACACGTTTCGATAAGATCACCTCTCATTCTTCTGAATTCCAATGAGTAGAGGCCCAACCTCCTCAACCTTTCCTCATAAGTCAATCCACTCAGCCCTGTAATCAACCTAGTGAACCTTCTCTGAACTGTCTCCACAGCAAGTATATCCTTTCATAAATATGGAAACCAAAACTGCACGCAGTATTCCAGGTATGGCCTCACCAATACCTTATATAGCTGTAGCAAGACTTCCCTGCATCCATCCCCTTTGCAACAAAGACCAAGATTCCAGCCCTCGAACCTCCCCTGTCATTCAGAAACCTGTCCAATCGCGCGCGTGTGTGTGTGTGTGTGTGTGTGTGTGTGTGTGTGTGTGCGTGCGCACGCGACGGCCCGTGAGGGTTGCTGGATAAATGAACGTCTGCCCCGGAGATGGAGGGGGGCCGATGGAACATTGAGCACCCAGCGAGAGCAGATTACGTTTCAAACTGCTGCCTTTGTTTGTACATTTTCTTTTTTTAAACGCCCTTCTCCGTTTTATTCAACACCGTCTTCGGAAACACTATTTTATCTCTTCAAATGTGCAATTTGAAGCCCGGATTTCCCAGGCGAGGAATCACAGACTTGCCATGGTTGGTTAAAATACTGGTCAGGCCACCCCTCTACCATGTTAATTAAATGCAGTGATCTGACCAGCACCCACCCTCCCCTTCTCTAATTAATCGCCGGGCCCTGGAACATCATGGGCCACCCCGACCCATGGGAGAACACCACCTCAGGTCAGGACTATAAATAGAGCTGGAGCACCAGGCTCTGGAACATCATGGGTGGAGGTACGGCGAATGAGAATACGGGGGCCCAGAAGAGGCGTGGGCCCAGGGGCAGCATGGGCCAGTCCACAATGCGATATGTGTGTGCACTAGGTCCGTGCAGCAGAGCAGGTCTCCGGTCGTCCTGGTTAATCCTTGCCACTGGATAAAGGCCGAGTTCTGTCAAGCCCGTGTGGTGGCTGGGGTGCAACGGCCACCACATGTTAAAAAAGTCCATGCACTGGCATCTTCCACCCCCTCAATTGGAATTCAGGACAGGAACATCGGGTCCTTCATCGAAACATCTGCGAACTCTTGTGGAAGCAAGTCATTTTCGTTCGAGGGACCACCGTGATGTGATAATATCTCCCAACGCAGTGTATTCAGCTGCACAATCTATTTACATATCCTCACCACCCGAAGGGGGTTCAGCATCACTACCGGCAACTTTCCGACTTGGGACTCCAATGAGCGTAGAGACCCTCTCCTCTACGTCTGTCAGAGGAATTGTTTAAGGCGGACCCCCGCCTGTCCGTAGCTGCTCCGTCCTGTTGTGGGAGTGCTTTGACTGCAAAGAGTAAATAGCAAGAGTTCAAAGAGGGTTTCTCTGCTGTTGTGCCACATATGTCTGCCACAGTTGAATAGGTGACACTGTGTGAATGTTCTAGAGGCCTCCGTTCAATTTGTTTGAATCTTGCATGTGCTTCATCAGTATGTATTTGCAGGTTAGAGGCATTTAACATGGGGGCTGTAAGTGATCTTTCAGGAAGCGATCCGTGCAGTTAGAATGCATTGGGAGGGACGGTCTCAATGATACAAATTATATGCATAGACCATTAAAAGCTAATTGGTGCCGAAGTAAGCCTTCATCTTTGTTATGCATTGTGAAAGGCACCCCACTGAGTGTTGAGAGGGACCAGATACATGAAAAACTTCACATAGTGTGTGAGATTAATGTTACATGCATTGATGCAAATGGAACCCAGCCTGACAATTTGCAATATTTTTCAATTTTTTTCTGCGAAAGTGCATGACTTCACACTTTCCAACATTATACTCCATCTGACAAATTTTTGCCTGCCTATGTCATTTTGCAGATTTTTTGTGCCCTCCTCACACATTGCTTTTCCTCCCATCTTTGTATCATCAGCAAACTTGGCTACATTACACTCGGTCCCTTCTTCCACATCGTTAATATAGATTGTAATTAGTTGAACTTTTTTCAGCACTGTGTGCCAGTCCTGGGCATAGTGTCTGCAGCAGACACCTCCTGCGCAATCTCCCTCCATATTCTCTTAAACACAGGATGGAGTCATCTGGCTCCCCCATAAGATGGAGTGAGTCCCACCTCCTCTCCACCACACTCACCAAGGGCTCACTAGCCTCCTGGCTGAAGCGCCTGGCACGTTGCCTTCCCTCCTGCTTCTCCATCTCAGCAGAAGTGGCTGAAGTGGGTCGGTTTAAATGTGCATGCACGCAGGAAGCTGGCATGCCCTGCATTTGCATTTGTGACCGGAAAAGAAACCAAGAGGAAAAAAAAAAAATTCAACACGCAGGCACAAAATGGTCACCTCCTTCAACACCGAAAGTTTCGGCCCTGGCGCCGAAAGTCAGTCGTGTAACACCTGGCTTAACGTCAACACTCGCCCAGATCACTTTTTTGCCGAAAATTCCTGAAATCCTGAAAGCCGAAAATCCAGCCCCGCGTATCTCAAGCTTTTTCCATGTCGTGTCACTGGATTCCTGCTGACGATGTGGCAGGTGTCTGCCAGAACACTGTATAATTTCTTCCCCGAGTATTCTTAAGATAAGTATAAGGCTTTCTTGCCATTTTGTTTTTTAATTTTATGCTGGCATTTAGGCATTCAGGAGCCAGTTACCATTAATCTTTTTCGGCCACTAGCCCCCTTTACTGGTGAGCTTGCCAGCAGAGATCATCTGAGTTGACATGTTTGGGGGAAAGAGGAGAATCAGCAGGGAATGCCAGGCTGCTCAGCTGCCTAAGAGGTGCTCTGTGTCGTCTGTCTTACAGGCACCTGCACCTTTGCATCAGCAGAAAGAGGTGTTAAAACAGTGTTAAACCATTTAGAACTGACTTACAAGAGAAGACGAAAGCCTAGGAACTCAGCTACTTACTGTCTCCAGTATGGCCCATTTCTTGAAAAGAAAATGGCAGATGTCTCACTTCCACCCACCCCTCACATGGGATTTGGCGGCTGCCATTTTGGTGAGGGCCATAGCACTGCCGTTAGCAGCGCTGGCCCGAGAAATGCAAAATAGCAGAGCGTGATGTCAGTCGAAGTACAATGTCAATCTGACACCATGCTTTGCAAATTTGGACCTTTATGCTAACTTTAATGATGTGTCCTAAGCTTGCTCTGAAAAGCGAGCATGCAGCAGACTGACAAAGATGCTGTCAGTGCTACCTAAAGGGACACACACACCTTTCAGGTAAGTTTGTACTTAAGCTTTTCGACTGGATTTTTGGGGGGTAAAGTTCAGTAATGCCCTGATTGGTGCGTTAAGTTTTTGAAAAGTTAGCTCCCGACAAAATGACTTCCAAAATTATGGGAAATTGGGCATTTGTGCCCCAGGGGTGAAGGGGAGGCGGTAAATGAGGTGCTGATGGCCTGGGGCGCTGTCGGGGCGCTATTGCCAGAGAGTTACCCAATTTCAGCTGACCTGCGTTCAGCAATCAGCCTTCAATCCTTGCCTCTATCTCATTCCAGCCCTTTAAGAGGAGGTCATTTCAAACTGCTGCTGGTCATTTTCAGCATTGCTGCACTTGAGTCAGACCTCTCAGCAACTGAGGCACCTTTGTGCGATGGCTGGTGCGAATCCTCCTGCATCTCTTTAATAATGTGGCGTTGGAGACATTGGTGGGGGCAGTGGAAGGAAGGAAGGATGAAACCCAGATAGACCCTTTCTTGCTGGGGTATCCAGGCTGGTGTGCAACGGCCACCCCACGTTAAAAAAAACCCATGCACCAGCATCTTCCACTCTTCAACATGTAGTTCAGGACCTGGAATTTTAGGTCCTTCATTTGAAACACCTGTGAACTTTTTGACATGTAAGCAAGTCATCCTCGATTCGAGGGACTGCCTATGATAATGATGATGGTGATCCAGGATGCAATCATCTACCAGTGGTACCAGTGACCACAAGCTCAATTTCCCTTTCAACGTTTGTCTCACACTTTACCGCCCCTCTATCACTGACCATCGCAGCATTCTCTCGGCCACAATGCTGAAATAAAAGCACAACAATAGAAACTTTCCAATCCAGCTTCATCTAGATAGCATCAAGAAATCAACCAATCACCCATGTGCATTCCCAGGTGACTACCTTTGCTAATCCTACTGATATCATGCAGTGCTACCCCAGTGGCTGTAGCATAGTTGGTGGAAGGCTGCTGATTTTCAGTGGGGGAGACTGCAGATGGCCTTGCAGGACGACCTCGCGAAGCTGGTGGCTGGGTGTGTCAAATCAAGTGGCGATGTTTCTTCTTCTTCTTCTGCTTCTTCTTTACTCTCCTGTCCCTCGTCTTAGTTAACTACTGGCTGGGCAGGCTGCATTTCTTGGGTGTATGAAATGAGGAAGTTGCAAGTGTGGAGTTGTGGTGAGGGGAGGCTGGGAAGGTAAGAAGTACATGTGAAAAGGAGGGTAACGTATGAGGATCCCAGATGTTGTATCCTTGCAGCCCAGCCGTTGGTCAATGGCTCAGCACCGCCCCCTGCCAAGAATGGCCTGCACCATCTCCTCCAAAGGGATGAGGTGAAGCTAGGAATGGGAGGTGTGCCTTGTGTTTGGTACAATGAATGGTGGGAGGTGGTCGTGCTATGAGTAGTGTGCGAGGCTAGTGGTGTAGTTGATAGGAGATGGCTTTTGCTGACCTTGACCACTGTCTGAGGTTACAAAGCTTCTTTGGGCACTGGAGCTAGGTCATGGGGGTAAGACTGCTGGCATTGACGGCCTCGATGATGTGGTCCCACGCCTTTCTTTCTGGAGGGCCTCCTGGCCCCTGTGGGTAGAGGATCCCTCTTGCAGTGCTGATCCCTGCACAAAGCTGGAGTGCTGCGTGTGAGACCCTGGTTGCCCCTTCCCTGGATTGTTGAGCCATTTGTGTTTGTGCTGAAACACTTTTACCATTTTTTTAGGTACAGAAGGCAATTAATTCAGCTTTAAGAGCTGGAGACTGCCATTTGTGAATTATTTTTAATGTTTTTATTTCAGAAGGCAGTTGGGGCTGGATTTTCAGTTGGAGGCTTCTTAGGGTGCTAATCACAGCAGGTTGTTAAATTTTGTGCCGGAAAATGGTTTGTGATGGCAGCCAAAAAATTCGGTTGCTGTGCCCTGAGAGTGGAGTGAAGCACTAAGGGAGGCATTCCACACCTCTCTTAGGGCACTAGGCCTGGTGAGCAACTGAAAATCTGTTGCTAAAGAGCTGGCTTCAGAGCACCCGAAAAGAGGCCAACCTGCAACAACAAAAAATTAGCACAATAAACACAAAAAACATTCCTGATAAAGTACTGCCCCCAAATAAGGGTGAATCGACAGCTTTTAAAGTTTTAGCCCGATAATCCATATTATGGTCATAATTCTCCAGATGTTATATCACTTTAAGCTCCGTCAGTTGGTAGGATGACATTTCTTTTGGCTCATTTGTGGGCCTGAGCTGGGTGCCGCAGTCAGAGATCAGGCCTCAAACTGGTGTTCCAAGTTCAGCTCGGAATTGGGCTTTGGGTCTCATTAGCATTATTTGGGTGAACTGCCGGCACTTGTTGAGCCTCCACAGACCCAAAGATAAGTGCTGGAATGGGGGTTGATGGGGGTGGGTAGTGGAGCAGCAAGGTTGGGGGGAGGTGAGGGGATCATGGAGTACCATGGAGTCTGGGGAGCACACCTGCTCCACCTGGCTCCACAAAAATGTATTATATTATATTTTAAAAAGAAAACTAACTATTTGGTGGCACCCTCTGAAGAATCTGGATTGGAGCAGACTCGACTCCAGCAATGTCCATTTTCGGCGAGGGGACCTAAAACAGGCATCAAGCCCCTCAGTTACATCAAGCCCCTCATTTACAAATGTTTTAGATGGCTGCCAGGAATGCCTAAAAAATGGCCCGACCCAATATTGTGTCGGATGTATTACAGGCGTCATTTGGGCTCCGGGATGTTGGTCCCTGAATTTGGCCTTTGTAGTTCCCATTTTACACCCCTAAAACATGCACAACAAGATTCAATTTGTACCCCGATAGATCACAAATTAACAAATGGCGCTTAATAATTTGTGAGTTACAATTACTTAGCACAGATACACACTCAGGTAATCTACATGAACACAGGTCAATGAACTGGAGTTTCCTTTCTCTGGGCAATAAAGTGTTAGTCTTCATCACTAATGTTAAACACTAAATTAAAATAAGAAAATATCTTCTTGCTTTTGTTCTGCTGGTGCTTTTAGGCCAGGAGTGTAACCACCACCAGCTTAAAACAGAGGGGAAGAGTAGTCTGCCCAACCAGACTGCAACCAGGTTAAGTTGTTCATTGTAACTTCTCTGTTTGAGTTGATATTTGAGGATATTTGAACACACTGCTGGCATTCTTGCATTTTAAGCGTAGTGGAGACTAGGTTAAAAAACAGAATTGAAACTGGGGAAAAAAAAATACTGTTGCCCCATGTTCAATTACAACATTCCAATCCTTTAATTAGTGAGGAATTAGCAGCAGGAGCAAAATGCTTTTACCTCTTACTCTCAATTTCCACCAGATAAGAAATATTCAAGTATTTTTGCTTTCTTCATATGATGTTTATTTTACTGGGCTCTGAATCAGTATGACAGTGCTGCAAAAAATTTCATTTTGCTGCAGTCTTGGAATTAGTTTAAAGTAGTGCACCATGCTGTTACAGCACACATAGCACGACTAGCAATAAGGTATGATCCTAGCTGTTTGCATGTGAAAACAAATGTTAAAGATGCTTGTTAAGTCAATACGATAATAAATGTCATGCAGCACAGCAACATAATATGCATCATTGTTACATCTGGTTATGGCTGGCTTCTTCATATGTTAAATACTGTTGAGCACATCTACTTGAAAATAACACATTTGTAAATCTGATAGATTTAATTATCTTAAGAAATCTTTATAATCTTAGCAGCAAGCTTTAAAAATAGGTTTATAATTAGCGAACTTGGAATTATCATTAAGGTTCATGAAGTAATTTTGTTGTGATTAAATTAGCTGTACATCCTGTGGGTAGAGAAAGCATTTAGAAAACGAAAATATTTCTTATATGTATTGCAAGATTGCAAGATTATCTGGAGTCTCATCTGGCTTGAACAGTTAGCTTGAGCAGTTACAGTCGGGTGTTGTTAGCAGTCCTTTTCATGATCCTTACAAACACCTTTGTGTGGGTTGTAATTACATATTTTAAGATAATTGTGACTGAAGCTTATGAGTCCTGCTGGGGCAACGGATATAAATCAACAGACTCCACTTGGGGATTCTGCTAACTGACCTTTCTGGTATCATGCTGCGTTTTGAATCATCTGTCATGTTTTGTCCAACCTTCCCCCATGAAATTGGCTTCAAGTAGGCATTCCAGTTCAGGAAGTCACATTGAATAATATTTGCTGGCCAGAGAAAATTTTCTAGCTCTGTGATAATGAAGGTCTGCAGATAATGGGAAAATCTATAGTATCATTAGCAGCAATAGTACTGGCAGAGTAAATATGTAATTTTGTTCTACATTTCTCAGCCTCTTCCCATTAAGACTATGCTGAACAAACATTTGACTTAGCAAAGTCCTCACCATATAGCCTAAAGGCTCAACATCAGGACTTGATCTTGCTGTAATAATCCTTGCATTTATGCTTTGCCACTTCAAAATAGCTCAAAATGCTACACACAATTAAATAACTTTTGAAGTGCAGTGCCTGTTGTTACGTATGAAAATCTATCTATTACGCTCTTTTTAGGCAACAGGTGGGACCAATGTTAGTCTTGGCTGTTGAAACCGAGATAAGTACAACAACAATATTGGCCGCCCAAGTCCACAAGTGCTGAACACAGCCTGTGGCCAAGTTGCAGGTGTAAGTTATAGCTGGGATTGGATTCTCACCCACTGGCAATGGGATAAATTAATGCTGCTACAGGTCTTAAAGGACACAGTAGCTTAAAGGGGCATTGGTGTTCTGGCACAAAGGGCAAAGAGACTTACAGCTATTTTTCTGGCATGTCATCAAGTATTTGTATGAGTGGCAGGGTACCTTGCTATTCCAATAGGAAATTCACCCCACAGATACATTAGCCTAGATTTTCCAGTATAAAGTTTAGCCTTGGATGGCTAGAAACAAGTACCAAACTCACCTGGAGTGCAGTGTGTTTTGATCACAATTTCCTGTGGTCAGCTGATTATCATTATTATTTACAGTTTCAGTTGCAGCTTTGGAGATGTATAGGGAGGTGTTAAGGGGGCACTTGTTTTAAAGTTTTACAAAAATAGTTGTAGAGGGAGGTGGCCTAGGGAAGGGGCCAGAAAATCGCAATTCAGTTGAAATTTAAAAGTATGGGGACACTTAGAGGGAAGTGGCAGAATACATGACTAAAAATTATCTTTGAAAGGGCATAAAAGACATTTGTACCCCTTGACAGCCATTACCAAGGCTAAAGTGTGAGAGGAGCAATAAATGGCAGGCAAAAATAAAGTGAAAGGAATTCCAATGAGTAGACTTAAGTCTGTAGGTGAGTGATGGACAGCTCAGCATACAACCCCCAGTGTGATGGGTGCTGAAGTGGGAGTGGTACTGCATGAGGTGGTTGCAAGGAAGGTGTTATATATGCAGACTATAGATATACTCTCTGTGTAGTCAATGCATAGTTGCGTAAGATGGAGACTTGTTTACCTGGTGTACTTTCAATAAGGTTTACACTGTGTATATACTATGCTGGCACCACTAGAGGGTGCAACTGGTGGAGACCGGGGTTTCCTGCCCTGGTGGCAGAGGCTGTATAAAAGGATAGCTACCATGCGGCTAGCTCACTCTGGAGTTCGGATTAAAGGACCAAGGTCACTACAGTTTGAGTACAACACATTGCCTCGTGGAGTCATTCATAAGTACATTACAGACATAACAGAAAGTGTCCCTGTTTGTCATTCCCATGCACCCTCCTCATAGGGCAACATTGCAACCTGCCTGGCAGGAGGTGTTGATCTCCAAAGGAAGTGATTTCTCTTTGATTTCATTAAACCCACCTCTATGCACACAACACGAGCAACAAGGATTGGCAAAAGCAGCTGAAATACATGAGGAGTCAAATGATTTGTTTGAAAGAAAGGGAACTTCAATTCTGCTTGAATGCACAGCTATCAAAAATGGCTTTAGCAAATTCATGTGATTCACAGTACAGAACTGGCTAAAGAGGAATGAAGAGGCAATGGCTGGATTGAACTTACTGCACACAGGTGGAAAAGGGCTCTATTCCTAAATTGCAATTGGGAGGGATTAAGAAATTCTGAAAACTCTGACTAATTTGTGGTGTGATCATGATTATGACAGTATAAAAGTAACACTTACCAATCTCTTTCAACCCCCAAAAATGTTCGGGCCTGGAAATTGCAGTTGGAGGCGTATGCCTTCGAAACACAAGAAAACTACGTACTTACCTTGTGAAGCTTTGGACTCTTGCAGTCCTGAGACTGCAGGCATATGTCTGTGTAAAGGCCCATGCATCCTAGGGGTGCAAGCAGTTCATAAGTATCCCTGGATCATATGGCCTGGATCCTGCAGGGCACTTACAATGGCGTGCACGGTTATAGGTTCCATAGGTTCCGGGCCGTTATATATGAAGATATTCTCTTTCTTAAGGCTCAACAAAATATGAAATAGACTGGATTGTTGTGTACATGGCAGTCATCAGTGAAGTTTAAATTCAAGAATGTAGATAGTGAGCTCCAAACATAGGTTATCAAAGGTTCTGCTTCAAAGTTCTGTCAACTTGGATGGAGAAAGACCGTGAATTGAATGACATGCTAAAGATGAGCCAGCAGTTGAGCTTCACTCTTCAGCCACTGGCCGCTGGCCCCACTCAACGGCGGAGTCTCTGTCGTGCATGTGATGTGCACAATGGCTGCGGTAACTTTGATCTATTTGACCTCTCTTCCTCCCACAATGTGGACCTCTGACCTTCCCAATGCCTGCCCTCAGCCAGGCCTCGGTTTTCTCACCACCTCACCGAAGGGCGCTGCTCAGCACCGAGCTTACGGCTTGCATCCCGCCACTAGGCCCATTCAGCAGTGCCTGGTCTCCAGTTGTCTTGGACCCCCTTGCCACTGGACCAAGACCTTGCTCTGCTAAGCCCGTGTCGTTGCCGCTGTGCAATGGCCACCCCACGTTAAAAGAACTCACGCACAGGCATCTTCCACCCCTCAAAATGAAGCTCGGGGCTTGGAACGTCAGGACCCTGATGGACAACTCCAATAGCGACAGACTGGAACGCCGCACTGCCATCGTTGCCCTGGAACCTAGACGCTTTGATGTCGACATCGCCGCCCTAGGTGAGACCCGGCAGGTAGGGGAAGGCCAGCTCAAAGAAAAAGATGAAGGTTATATCTTCTTCTGGAAAGGCAAACCAGAGGAAGAACACCACCTCCACGAAGTCGGTTTTGCTATCAAGAATGAGCTGGTTGACCGCCTCAGAGACTCCCCTTGTGAGATTAGCGAACGTCTCATGACTCTCCGACTCACCCTAGCCCAGAACCAGTGTGCCACAGTTATCAGCACATAAGCCCCTATACTCAATGCAACAGATAAGGCCAAAGAGAGATTTTACTCCCGCCTCGAACAATCCCTGTCCTACGTCCCTACGGACGACAAACTGATCCTCCTCGGCGACTTCAACGCCAGAGTCAGTAAGGACACAGCCCTCTGGGGAGGCGCGATCGGCAGAGAAGGGGTAGGGAAAACCAACTCCAGTGGTGCCCTGCTCCTGAAAAAATGCCTAGAACATGACCTTGTCATCACCAACACCTTGTTCCGCCAGAGGGACAAGTACAAGGCATCGTGGCAACACCCTCGCTCCAAACACTATCACCTGCTCGACTGTGTCATCGTCCGAGCCAGGGATCACAAGGATGTGCGCATCGCCCGCGCCATGACAGGAGCTGACGACTGCTGGATGGACCACCGCCTAATCCGATCCACCATTGACATCAACATAGCCCCAAAACGGCGACGGCAGCAGAAGCAGTGCCGCAAAAAAATGAACACCGGGGCACTCAAAGACCCAGCTAAGAGAACCCTATACAGCCAGCGCCTCACAGCTAACCTGGCGGCCCTTGATGACCCTGAGACGCAGAATGCCCACAGCGCTTGGTCTGCCCTCCAGGCCCCCATAACCAGTGCCTGCAAAGAGACGCTCGGTCACTCAACCAGGAAACACCAGGACTGGTTTGATGAGAATGACCAGGAGATCCAAGAGCTAATAAATCACAAGCGCAGAGCATTTCTGAACCTAAAACAACAACCCAAATCGGGAGCAGCAAAGCAGCTTTACTGACGGCTGAAGGCCGAGGTTCAACAAAAAACCCACGACCTAAAGAAAAGATGGTGGGTGGAGAAAACTCAGGAGATTCAGCAGCTGGCCGAGAGTCATGATGTGCGAGGATTCTTCACCGCAGTCAAGTCCACCTACAGCCCAAGCAGCCAAGGCACCACCCCGCTGCTGGCCAAGAACGGCGAGACACTCATCAAGGCCACTGAGGCAGTCAGGACCCACTGGAAGGAGCACTTCAAAGATCTCCTTAACCGAGACTCTGCCTTTGACTCGAGTGTCCTCGACTCCATCCCGCAGCATGCTACCTGCCACCATCTCAGCAAAGCCCCAGCCCTGCACGAGGTAGGAAAGGCTATCCGTCAGCTCAAGAACAACAAGGCAACGGGAGCGGATGGAATCCCTGCTGAGGCACTAAAGTATGGCGGAGAGGCACTGTTGGAGCGAATACATGACCTCATCTCTCTCATCTGGAAGGAGAAGAGCATGCTGGGAGATCTCAGAGATGCAGTAATCATGACCATCTTTAAAAAAGAGGACAAGATCGACTATGGTAACTACAGAGGAATCTCCCTGCTATCACCATTGGGAAGGTCATCGCTAGAATCCTCCTCAACCATCTTCTCCCTGTGGCTGAGGAGTTCCTCCCAGTCACAGTGCGGATTCCGTCCACTACGGGGCACAACGGACATGATCTTTATGACGCAACAACTGCAAGAGAAATGCAGGGAACAACACTAACCCTTGTTCATGGCCTTCTTTAACCTTACAAAGGCCTTCGACACTGTTAACCGCGAGGGACTATGGAGCGCCCTCCTCCATTTCAGCTGCCCCCAAAAGTTTGTCGCCATCCTCCGCATGCTCCACGATGACATGCAAGCCGTGATCCTGACTAATGGATCTATCACAGACCCAATCCACGTCCGGACCGAGGTCAAGCAGGACTGCATCATCGCGCCAACCCTCTTGTCGATCTTCCTCGCTGCAATGCTCCACCTCACATTCAACAAGCTCCCCGCTGGAGTTGAACTAAACTACAGAACCAGTGGGAACCTGTTCAACCTTCGTCGTCACCAGGCCAGATCCAAGACCGTCCCATCCTCTGTCGTCGAGTTACAGTACGCAGGTTACGCTTCAGAGACTGAACTCCAAGTCATAGTCAACATCTTCACCGAGGCATACGAAAGCATGGGCCTTACACTAAACATCCGTAAGACAGAGGTCCTCCACCAATCTGACCTCATCACACAGCACTGCACCCCAGTCATCAAGATCTGCGGCGCAGCCCTGGAAAACGTGGACCACTTTTCATGCCTTTGGAGCCTGTTCACAGCAAGGGCATACATCGCGACGAGGTTCAACACAGCCTCCAGTGCGCCAGTGCAGCCTTCGACCGCCTGAGGAAGAGAGTTTTCAAAGATCAGGCCCTCTAATCTGCCACCAAGCTCATGGTCTACAGGGCTGCAGTGATACCCATCCTCCTGTATGGCTCAGAGACATGGACCAATACAGCAGACACCTCAAATTGCTGAAGAAGTATCACCAACGATTTATCTCCGCAAAATCCTGCAAATCCCCTGGGGGGACAGACGCACCAACGTCAGTGTTCTCGATCAGGCCATCATCGCCAGCATCGAAGCACTGACCACACTCGACCAGCTCCATTGGGTGGGCCACATTGTTCGCATGCCCAACACAAGACTCCCAAAGCAAGCGCTCCACTCGGAACTCCTACGCAGCAAGTGAGCACCAGGTGGGCAGAGGTAATGTTTCAAGGACACCCTCAAAACCTCCTTGATAAAATGCAACATCCCCACTGACACCTGGGAGTCCCTGGCCAGAGCCAACCCTAAGTGGAGGAAGAGCATCCGAGAGGGTGCTGAGCACCTCAAGTCTCGTTGCTAAGTGCATGCAGAAAGCAATGGCAAGCAGCAGAAGGAGCGTGCGCCAAACCAGACTCCCCACCCATCCTTTTCTTCAACGACTGTCTGTCCCACCTGTGACAGAGACTGTAATTCCCATATTGGACTGTTCAGTCACCTAAGAACTCACTTTCAGAGTGGAAGCAAGTCTTCTTCAATTTCAAGGGACTGCCTAATGATGATGATGATGATGATATCAATAAACAGGATAGAAAATGTGGAAAATAAACCAGTCAAGAAGCGGAATCCAAAACAAACCACCACACAAGCTCAAGAATATTATATGTGTGGAGTGCATATTCAAATCTAGCTGTCCAGCAAAAAGAAAAGCATGCTGATCCCATGGGAATAGGAGCCATTTTTACACTCCTGTTATTTACAAAGTTAAAATGCAATAAAGAATCTAATAGCTAAGCTGAAACTACAAACCTTTCGTGAACGAAAGGAAAAAACTCAACATATCAGAAATATATCAGAGGTCATCATCATCATAGGCAGTCCCTCGGAATCGAGGAAGACTTGGTTCCACTCATAAAATGAGTCCTTAAGTGGCTGAACAGTCCAATACGAGAGCCACAGTCCCTGTCACAAGTGGGACAGATAGTCGTTGAGGATAAGGGAGAATGGGACAGGTTTGCTGCACACACTTTCCACTGCCTGCGCTTGATTTCTGCATGCTCTCAGTGATGAGACGCGAGGTGCTCAGCGCCCTCCCGGATGAACTTCCTCCACTTAGGGCGGTCTATGGCCAGGGACTCCTAGGTGTCGGTGGGGATGTTGCACTCAGCAACTGAAACTCTCGTGCTGTCCTTGGGCACCAGTTCTGACTCTCTCCTCCTTTAATCCTTGCTGTAATATATCAAGCTTTGGCAGATGTGTCTGCCAAACCAGGCCAACATCCCCAGCATTGAAGTACTGACCACACTTGATCAGCTCCGCTGTGTGGGCCATATTGTCCACATGCCAGACACGAGACTCCCAAAGCAAGCGTTCTACTTGAAACTCCTTCACGGCAAACAAGCCAAAGGTGGGCAGAGGAAACGTTACAAGGACACTCTCAAAGCCTCCCTGATAAAGTCCAACATCCCCACCGACACCTGGGAGTCCCTGGCCATAGGTCATAGCCAATAGTAGCTCAAGAGACGAAATAGGAAAACAAGGAGAAAATAATTGATAATGGTGCTACAGACTGAAGGTGTACCAGTGAAATTAGTGGTTATTTCTACATGCCCATGACACATTATTAAGGAGTTTGGTTTCAAGGGTATTAAGTAGAATGTTTGCTCAAGACTGGGACTACAGAAAATCTTAGATAAGCTGTTTTATATTGTTCTCACACATCTGCCAAAGCTTGATATATTACAGCAAGGATTAAAGGAGGAGAGAGTCATAACTGGTGCCCAGGGACAGACGAGAGTTTCAGTTGCTGAGTGTAAGTAATAGAATTAAAAGATAAAAGAAAGTAAGGCATTTCCAAATTTGAAGTATATGCAAGTGAAACTATCCAGAGATTAATTCATGCAGCCCATCACACAATGACTTGGAAAACTTCCATTCATATTCAAGAAGAAAATTGTGAAGGAACTAAAAGGCAAAAATTGTATTTGTGGACAAGTGGTGCAGCCACAAACTGGGCGCAAGGGAAAGAAAAACCAAGGGCAGAGGCCTTATGCCAGATATGTGCCATGAACAATCTGCCCAAGATTTTCTGCCTATTGAGGGAGCTCAAGACTCACTTTGCTCATTACAGGCCTTAATCTTATATTTTGTGTGCAGGACTATCCAGCCACACAAATCCTGCTCATTCATGCCAATCACCTCTGTGCGCCTGTTTGGCAGCCAGCAGTAGGCTATTCTTCAAACTGTGCTGGTAAATTATTCAAACAAAGTTTGGGGTAATTTGGGGGCTTACCTGGGTTATATTACTCTAGTTGTGTTGTGTTTTTTTAATTGCACTTTAATTTATCCTTTTATTTTAGTTTTTTTGTCTCTTTTTACCAGTTGACATTCAAGGGAATTTGACTCATATTGCCAACAGCCTCCTTTGTCTGGCATGAGCATTCCTTTAAGAATTTATCTTGCCCTTAGGAAGCTGTAGAATGAGGAGTATTTCTACAGCTATGACCAGAAGCAGGTGGGATTGCATTGGAGGAGGGCTCATTGGACCCATGTCTATCTAATCAGCAATGTGTACGGACCCCACCATATTTACTTGGACATGTCTAAGGAGCTGTCTTTACCGTTTATGATTCGCTAGAAAGGCAGTCACGGAACTTTGCTGTCTCCTGCAGCTAGACCATCAAACCACCTCTATGACTCAGACAGATCTACCCATGACAGTGAGAACTACCACTGCTTTGAACTTCTTTGCTGTTAGTTCCTTTCAGGCTGCCATGGGAGATAGCTGTCATATCAGCCGATACACAGTAAACCGTATACAACAGGTAAATGAAGAATTGTTTGACAGAGCTGCTATAAGATTGCTGGAGTCCTGTGGTGGGTTCCTGTCTAGATAATTTACCCAGAATGGTGAACATTAAAGTAATTGGCCAACAGAATCACAAGCAAGTCCTCAATTGACCTCTTGGGAAACCCCTTCAAAAGGTACATCACTTAGAACACCAATGAATGGAATGACTTCCCCAACTCTCCATTTCTTTACAAAAGCAAAATACTGCAGATGCTGGAATCTGAAATAAAAACAGAAAATGCTTCAAATCTCAGCAGGTCAGGCTGCATCTGTGGAGAGTGAAACTGAGTTAACGTTTCGGGTCAATGACCTTTCGCCAGTTCTGACGAAGGGTCATCGACCTGAAACGTTAACTCTGCTTTCTTTCCACTTCTTTATCCAGGGAGTGGTAAGTATGTGGAATTTGCTACCACAAGGAGTAGTTGAGGCAAATAACATGGATGTATTTAAGGGGAAGGTAGATAAGTATATTAGGGAGAAAGATATAGGTTATTCTGACAGGGTTCAATGAATGGGGTGGAGGAGACCCATGTGGAGCATGAACACTGGCACAGACCAGCTGGGCCAAATGGCCTGATAATGTGCTGTAAATTCTACGTACTTCTATGTGATTTTCGAGCAGTCAGCTGGTAGACCATGCCAACCGACCACCCAATAGTGCCGGTGGGACGTTCGGCCCATGGGGTAGACCTCCCTTTGGGCAGTTGGGCAGCAGAGGGCATATCAACAGCAAATACACTCACAAAATGGAAGGAGAATACATTTTTTTATTTCTTACATCAATTCCATGCAGCCACCTGTAAAAGAGAGAGGGGGAGAAATTTGGGAGCTCCCCATTTGGGGCGTGAACTTTTGAAAGTTGAAAAAATTATTTTCAGCTTTTAAAAAATGTGGTATTTGTGCTCCAGGAAGGAAGTGGAGTGCTCAGCCAAGCGCCTGCATCCTCTAGCACTCCAGGAATGAAGTGGAGCGCTGGAGGACACAGGCTCGGCAGTAGCTGCACAATGGGCCTTGCAGCGCTGCCGTGTTCCGTGGCTCCTTCCCTCCCTTAAAGAGAACGGCCATCGCTGCAGGCTTTGCATTGGGACCTGTGATCTTGTCCCTGACGGCAGCCGTGACCTGGCCCGATCAGCCCCATGCACTCCAGCAAAGTGCCGGGCTAATCGATCACAGCCCAGGAGAATTAAAAAAAATTGAAAAACACGATTTTATACATTTTGCTACTTACCTCGGGAACCTCACCTTTAACCTTTGCCCCTGAAGTGCCCGGCCTCCCAAACAATGCCTCCGGCAGTTGTCAGGGTTTTCACCCAGTGATGCTGCAGGGAATAGAGCCGAAGTTTGGGTCCGGGGCGCGACCAGGGCAATGCGCACGGCAATGACATCACGATCTACGGGCGAAGAATATCGGAGCGTGAAGTCTTACCGCCGCCGCAATACTCTCGCCGAAGTTAGCGGGATTCGCTCAATTCGCCACACCGGGTCAGTAAGTCATTAGCATCCTATTATCGCCCCCCTCCGAGATGATAATGGGAGGGACTAAGGAGGCCAATTTCTAGGCCAGAGATTTTTAAATCAGAAAATAAATCTGAGGGTGAACTGTTATTAGAGAATAATAAAACTTTTAATTTACTGGAGAAAGAAAAGGATCTACTTAAGTTCCTTTTGCTCTCAAATTAAACAGCATGGAGTGAGCACAAATCCAGACCAAAGCAGCAAGTACAGCTGAATGTGTTGTATTCAGAACCAAGCTAGACTGGTTAAAAAAAATGTTTTCAACCTATATCTAATTTGTGGAGAAACAGTAACAGCACATGACATTTTTCCTTGTCTCATGAGATTTCAGCAGTAATGGGATGATATTGCTATATAATCATTCCACAACAATAATCGCAGAAGGGATTGTTAGAAACATAGAAACATAGAAACATAGAAAATAGGTGCAGAAGTAGGCCATTTGGCCCTTCGAGCCTGCACTGCCATTCAATGAGTTCATGGCTGAAAATGAAACTTCAGTACCCCATTCCTGCTTTCTCGCCATATCCCTTGATCCCCCGAGTAGTAAGGACAACATCTAACTCCTTTTTGAATATATTTTGTGAATTGGCCTCAACAACTTTCTGTGGTAGAGAATTCCACAGGTTCACCACTCTCTGGATGAAGAAGTTTCTCCTCATCTCGGTCCTAAATGGCTTACCCCTTATCCTTAGACTGTGATCCCTGGTTCTGGACTTCCCCAACATTGGGAACATTCTTCCTGCATCTAACCTGTCTAAACCCATCAGAATTTTAAACGTTTCTATGAGATCCCCTCTCATTCTTCTGAACTCCAGTGAATACAAGCCCAGTTGATCCAGTCTTTCTTGATATGTCAGTCCCGCCATCCCGGGAATCAGTCTGGTGAACTCCCTCAATAGCAAGAATGTCCTTCCTCAAGTTAGGAGACCAAAACTGGACACAATACTCCAGGTGTGGCCTCACCAAGGCCCTGTACAACTGTAGCAACACCTCCCTGCCCCTGTACTCAAATCCCCTCGCTATGAAGGCCAACATGCCATTTGCTTTCTTAACCGCCTGCTGTACCTGCATGCCAACCTTCAATGACTGATGTACCATGACACCCAGGTCTCGTTGCACCTCCCCTTTTCCTAATCTGTCACCATTCAGATAATAGTCTGTCTCTCTGTTTTTACCACCAAAGTGGATAACCTCACATTTATCCACATTATACTTCATCTGCCATGCATTTGCCCACTCACCTAACCTATCCAAGTCACTCTGCAGCCTCATAGCATCCTCCTCGCAGCTCACACTGCCACCCAACTTAGTGTCATCCGCAAATTTGGAGATACTACATTTAATCCCCTCGTCTAAATCATTAATGTACAATGTAAACAGCTGGGGCCCCAGCACAGAACCTTGCGGGACCCCACTACTCACTGCCTGCCATTCTGAAAAGTACCCATTTACTCCTACTCTTTGCTTCCTGTCTGACAACCAGTTCTCAATCCATGTCAGCACACTACCCCCAATCCCATGTGCTTTAGCTTTGCACATTACCTCCCACTCCCCGTTGAGCCGGTGATGCATGACAAAGCGCCATCTACAAATTACACCTTAGAATATTAATTAAAAAGCAGGAAGCATTCATTTTCATTTTAAGCCTCAAATGTTAGTTTCACAAAGGCTAGAATCAACTCCAAGTAAAGTTTTACCTCTCAAACTCTGGAGGCCAACGTGTTTGTCAAGGAAATATGAAGTGTCAGATTCAGATTAACCTAAAGCTTCTGAACATAAGAACATAAGAACATAAGAATTAGGAAAAGGAGTAGGCCATCTAGGCTCTCGAGCCTGCTCCGCCATTCAACAAGATCATGGCTGATCTGGCCGTGGACTCAGCTCCACTTACCCGCCCGCTCCCCGTAACCCTTAATTACTTATTGGTTAAAAATCTATCTATCTGTGATTTGAATACATTCAATGAGCTCGCCTCAACTGCTTCACTGGGCAGAGAATTCCACAGATTCACAACCCTCTGGGAGAATAAATTCCCTCACAACTCGGTTTTAAATTGGCTCCCCCGTATTTTGAGGCTGTGCCCCCTAGTTCTAGTCTCCCCGACCAGTGGAAACAACCTCTCTGCCTCTATCTTGTCTATCCCTTTCATTAGCTTAAATGTTTCGATAAGATCACCCCTCATTCTTCTGAACTCCAACGAGTAAAGACCCAGTCTACTCAATCTATCATCATAAGGAAACCCCCTCATCTCCGGAATCAGCCTAATGAATCGTCTCTGTACCCCCTCCAAAGCTAGTATATCCTTCCTTAAGTAAGGTGACCAAAACTGCACGCAGTACTCCAGGTGTGGCCTCACCAATACCCTATACTGTTACAGCAGGACCTCCCTGCTTTTGTACTCCATCCCTCTCGCACTGAAGGCCAACATTCCATTCGCCTTCCTGATTATCTGCTGCACCTGCAAACTAACTTTTTGGGATTCATGCACAAGGATGAGCCGCCTCGGGGAAATCCCCTCCGTGCCTTTCAGTTCCGCGCGGAGGGGTTTCCTGTACGGGCTGCTCATGCACACCCTCAACTTTGCCATCCTCGCCGGCCGTCCGGACACGCCATGGCGTACCATCTTGCCGTCCGGAGGAGGCGGGGATCCCCGATGGAGGGCACTCTACGCGGGGGTCCTCCCACTATTCATCGGGGACTTGGCCTGGAGGGTGGTGCACGGAGCAGTGCCGTGCAACAAATTTTTAAGCCGGTTCACGGACTCCCAGGCCGCCTGCAATTTCTGCGGTCTGGAGGAGTCCGTGTTCCATGTTTTTATTGGGTGCACAAGGTTGCAGCCCCTGTTCCATTATTTGAAGGGGCTGCTCCTGAAATTCTGGCTGCACTTCAGTCCCACTCTCCTGATCTTTGGGCACCCTGTGCGGAGGGGAGCGGGTAGGTCCGAAGGCCTCCTCGTAGGACTGCTCCTGGGCACGGCCAAGGGTGCCATCAGCCGGTCCAGGCAGCGGGCGGTCGAGGGGGTCGTTCAACCTGACTGCCTGCCTCTCTTCCGCTCTTACATCTGGTCCAGGGTGTCCTTGGAGATGGAGCACGCGGTGTCCACCGGTACGCTCGCGGCCTTCCGCGAGAGGTGGGCACCGGAGGGACTGGAGTGCATCATCACGCCCGGCAACCAAATTTTAATTTGATTTTACGTTTTAAAGTTAATTTGTTTTAATTGCCGGTGCTTTTAGTGTCCCCTTCCCTTTTATAGGGGGCACTGGGGAAAAATTGTGATTTTAGTGCCCAAAAAAAAAAAACAAAAAAAAAAAGAAAAAACACAAAAAAAAAAACACAAAAAAGGGGGGAAAAAAAAAATGGGCCTTGTAAATGTCTGGAGTGTCACCCAGGTCGGGTGGCACCGTTTAATGTTTTATGTTTTCACAGATAAACTCAAAAGAGTTTCATGCACAAGGACCCCCAGGTCCCTCTGCACTGCAGCATGTTGTAATTTCTCCCCATTCAAATAATATTCCCTTTTACTGTTTTTTTTTCCAAGGTGGATGACCTCACACTTTCTGACATTGTATTCCATCTGCCAAACCTCAGCCCATTCGCTCAACCTATCTAAATCTCTTTGCAGCCTCTCAGTGTCCTCTACACAACCCACTTTCCCACTAATCTTTGTGTCATCTGCAAATTTTGTTACACTACACTCTGTCCCCTCTTCCAGGTCATCTATGTATATTGTAAACAGTTGTGGTCCCAGCACCGATCCCTGTGGCACATCACTAACCACCGATTTCCAACCCGAAAAGGACCCATTTATCCCGACTCCCTGCTTTCTGTTAGCCAGCCAATTCTCTATCCATGCTAATGCATTTCCTCTGACTCCGCGTACCTTTATCTTCTGCAGTAACCTTTTGTGTGGCACCTTATCGAATGCCTTTTGGAAATCTAAATACACCACATCCATCGGTACACCTCTATCCACCATGCTTGTTATATCCTCAAGAATTCCAGTAAGTTAGTTAAACATAATTTCCCCTTCATGAATCCATGTTGCGTCTGCTTGATTGCACTATTCCTATCTAGATGTCCCGCTATTTCTTCCTTAATGATAGCTTCAAGCATTTTCCCCACTACAGATGTTAAACTAACCGGCCTATAGTTACCTGCCTTTTGTCTGCACCCTTTTTTAAACAGAGGCGTTACATTAGCTGCTTTCCAATCCGCTGGTACCTCCCCAGAGTCCAGAGAATTTTGGTAGATTATAACGAATGCATCTGCTGTAACTTCCGCCATCTCTTTTAATACCCTGGGATGCATTTCATCAGGACCAGGGGACTTGTCTACATTGAGTCCCATTAGTCTGTCCAGCACTATCCCCCTAGTGATAGTGATTGTCTCAGGATCCTCCCTTCCCACATTCCGGTGACCAGCAATTTTTGGCATGGTTTTTGTGTCTTCCACTGTGAAGACCGAAGCAAAATAATTGTTTAAGGTCTCAGCCATTTCCACATTTCCCATTATTAAATCCCCCTTCTCATCTTCTAAGGGACCAACATTTACTTTAGTCATTCTTTTCCGTTTTATATATCTGTAAAAGCTTTTACTATCTATTTTTATGTTTTGCGCAAGTTTACTTTCGTAATCTATCTTTACTTTCTTTATTGCTTTCTTCGTCATTCTTTGCTGTCGTTTAAAATTTTTCCCAATATTCTAGTTTCCCACTAACTTTGGCTACCTTATACGCATTGGTTTTTAATTTGATACTCTCCTTTATTTCCTTGGTTAATCCATGGCTGGTTATCCCTTCTCTTACCGCCCTTCTTTTTCACTGGAATATATTTTTGTTGAGCACTATGAAAGAGCTCCTTAAAAATCCTCCACTGTTCCTCAGTTATGCCACCGTTTAGTCTACTTTAACCAACTCTGCCCTCATCCCACTATAGTCCCCTTTGTTTAAGCATAGTACGCTCGCTTGAGACACTACTTCCTCACCCTCAATCTGTATTACAAATTCAACCATATTGTGATCACTCATTCCGAGAGGATCTTTTACTCGGAGATCGTTTATTATTCCTGCCTCATTACACAGGACCAGATCTAAGATCGCTTGCTCCCTTGTAGGTTCTGTAACATACTGTTCTAAGAAACAATCCCGTATGCATTCTATGAATTCCTCCTCAAGGCTACCCCATGCGATTTGATTTGATTCGATTTGACCAATCGATATGTAGGTTAAAATCCCCCATGATTACTGCTGTTCCTTTTCCACATGCCTCCATTATTCCCTTGTTTATTGCCCGCCCCACTGTGTAGCTTTGGTTAAGTTAATTGATTTGCTGAAGTGGGATTAACAGTAGAGCTGATAGGATTTTTAGGGTTTGAGAATGTGATATCTGTTGTGTATGGAGAAAGAGTCAGATTGAACACTGTGAGCTCAAAGTAAGGTTTGACCTTAGTCTTTTATTGCAGGTCTCCAGAGTGCCTATCCAACCTGTGAAACCTCCTTAAATACCTGTGCTCTGAAGGGATTATGGGATCTCTTGGGACTCCAGGGGATGAGCCCTCTGGTGGCTGTACAGAGTAAATACAAGTATACATATATAACAACACTCCCTGTCGCCCCAAAGTCAATAGTGTAATTATTTACGATCTGGGGCCCTTCTTGCCCTGGTTGATCATCTCGAGGTGAAAGCTGGTGTTGTTGAATCATTTGTTGGGCCCTCGCTGGGCTGCTGTACAGCTGGCCTTGTTGGGCTGCCTAGTGTGTTGGGCCCTGCTGGGCTGTTGTAGATGATGGGTTCTACTCCGTGGTCAACCGTGGTGCCGGTTGCCACTGGTGTGTATGTTGGGGGATCAAAAAAGGTAGGGTCCAAGGTGGGTTGCTCAGGATAGTCCGTGAATTTGAGTTTGATTTGGTCCAAGTGTTTCCGGTGAATGTTTGACCTGAAACACCGTGCTCCCCTCTTTGGCTGCGACAGTGCCGGGAAGCCACTTGGGACCTTGTCCATAATTTAATACAAATACAGGATCATTGATTTCAATCTCGCGTGACACATTTGCGCTATCATGGTATGCACTTTGTTGAAGCCGCCTGCTCTCTAACTGTTCATGTAGATCAGGGTGAACTAACGAGAGCCTTGTCTTAAGTGCTCTTTTAATGAGCAGTTCAGCAGGTGGTATCCCAGTGAGTGAGTAGGGTCTCGTGCGGTCGCTAAGCAGGACTCGGGATAGGCGCGTCTGCAGTGACCCTTCAGTTACCCTCTTCAAGCCTTGCTTGATGGTTTGCAGTGCTCTCTCTGCCTGATCATTGGATGCTGGTTTAAACGGGACAGATGTGACATGTTTGATCCCGTTACGGGTCATGAATTCTTTGAACTCAGCACTGGTAAAACATAGCCCGTTGTCGCTCACCAGGATATCTGGTAAGCCGTGTGTGGCAAACATGTCCCGCAGGCTTTCAGTAGTAGCAGCGGACATGCTAGCCGACATTTCCTCACATTTAATCCACTTGGAGTACGCAGCTACAACCACAAAGAACATTTTACCAAAGAACAGGCCTGCATAGTCAACGTGTACCCTAGATCACGGTTTGGAGGGCCAAGACCATAAACTTAGCGGCGCCTCCCTGGGTACATTGCTTAACTGCGAGCATGTATTACATCTGTGAACGCAGGACTCGAAGTCCGCATCGATACCGGGCCACCACACATGGGATCTGGCTATTGCTTTCATTATTACGATGTCTGAGTGGGTACTGTGGAGGTCATTGATGAAGGTGTCTCTGCCCTTCTTGGGGACCACTACTCGATTGCCCCACAGAAACCAGTCTGCCTGTATAGACATTTCATCTTTGCCGCGCTAGAGTGGCTTTATCTGTTCCGGCATTTCCACTGGGACACTGGCCCAGCTCCCGTGAAGCACACAGCTTTTGACGAGAGATAATAAGGGGTCCTGGCTTGTCCAGATCTTGATCTGCTGGGCAGTGATGGGTGATTGCTCACTCTCAAATGCTTCCATAACCATGGCGAGATCTGCGGGCTGCGCCATTTCCACCCCCGTGGTGGGCAATGGCAGCCTACTGAGAGCATCGGCGCAGTTTTCTGTGCCTGGCCTGTGGCGGATGACGCAGTTGTATGCGGATAGCATGAGCGCCCATCTTTGGATGCGGGCCGATGCGTTCATATTTATCCCTTTAATTTTGGAAAACAAGGATATAAGTGGCTTATGGTCAGCTTCCAATTCGAGTTTTAGCCCAAACAGGTACTGATGCATTTTCTTTATCCCATAAACACACGCTAACGCTTCTTTTTTAATCATGCTGTCGGCTCTCTCAGCGTTATACAGAGTCCTGGATGCAAAGCAACCGGTTGCAGTTCCCAAAATCATTAGCTTGTTGCAATACTCACCCGTCGCCATATGACGACGCATTGCATGCTTGTATCAAAGACTTACATGGATCATACAACACAAGCAATTTGTTTGAGCATAACAATTTTCTCGCTTTTACAAAGGCACTTTCTTGGCTTTTGCCTCAAACCCATTCATCCCCTTTTCGTAGTAAGACATGCAGTGGTTCTAACATTGTGCTGAGACCCGGTAAGAAGTTACCAAAGTAGTTCAGGAGCCCCAGAAACGACCGCAGCTCCGTCATGTTCTGTGGACTCGGTGCATTCTCGATTGCCTCCGTCTTCGCATTGGTGGGCCTGATGCCATCCGCCGCAATCCTCCTTCGCAGGAACTCCATTTCTGGCACCATGAAAACGCACTTCGAGCGTTTTAACCTGAGCCCTACGCGGTTGAGTCGACTAAGTACCTCTTCCAGGTTCTGCAGATGCTCGGCTGTGTTCCTACCTGTGACCAAGATGTCGTCCTGGAAGACCATGGTGTGCGAGACTGACTTCAGTAAGCTTTCTATGTTTCTCTGGAATATCGCCGCCACCGATCGGATTCCAAACGGGCATTTGTCATAAACAAAAAGACCTTTGTGCGTGTTGATGAAGGTGAGGCCCTTCGATGATTCCTCCAGTTCCTGCGTCATGTAGGCTGAAGTCAGCTCCTGCTTTGTGAACATCTTTCCTCCCGCCAGTGTTGCAAAGAGATCGTCGGTCTTTGGTAGTGGGTATTGGTCCTGCAGGGAGAAACGATTGATAATTACTTTGTAATCACCACAGATTCTGATGGTGCCGTCTCCCTTGAGGACTGGGACGATAGGACTAGCCCACTCATTGAACTCGATCGGGGAAATGATGCCCTCTCTTTGCAGCCGGTCTAGCTCGATCTCTACCCTTTCTCTCATCATGTATGGTGCTGCTCTTACCTTGTGATGGATGGGTCGCACCCCCGAAATTAGGTGGATCTGCACTTTTGTTCCTTGGAATTTACAATGCCTGGTTCGAACAGCAAAGGAAATTTGTTTAAGACCTGGGCACACGACGTGTCGTCAGCGGGCAATAGCGCTCGGACGTCATCCCAGTTCCAGCGTATCTTTCCCAGCCAGTTCCTGCCGAGCAGCGTGGGACCATCGCTCGGTATCACCCAGAGTGGTAGCTTGTGCACTGCTCCATCGTCGGAGACCTTTATGGTAGCACTGCTGGTTACAGGAATCAGTTCTTTCATGTAAGTTCTTAGTTTCATGCAAACTGGAGTTGAGACTGACCTTGAGTCCTGTCATGTTTGTAACTACAATGTAATCCACTGCATTACTGTATACACTCAACTTAGATGCACACCTTGACCACAGAGGGTGAACTTGTGGGAGACACTCCTTACCTGATCACACAGATATATAAAGGGAGGTCCCACGCAGGGTCATCACTTCTGGAGTCCTGTAATAAAGAGTTAAGGTCACAGAGTGGCCTTGTCCCTGGAATGTGCCTCGTGTGGTTTCATGCTGTAGAGTAAGGACTTTACATTGACGACGAGAAACGGGAATTCACGACCCACGAGAATGGCCACCGGTAGCACAGAGGAACGGTACTGTGTTGGGGAAGAATGGGACGATTTTGTCGAGTGGCTTCAGCAAAGCTTCGTAACTAAAGACTGGCTAGGGGATGCAGCGGCCAACAAGCGACGGGCTCATCTCCTGACCAGTTGCGGGCCAAAGACTTATGCGCTCATGAAGGACTTACTGGCACCCGAAAAGCCGTCGGAAAAAATCTTTGAAGAGCTCAGCAAACTAATCGGGGACCACCTCAAACCGGCGAGCAGCATACACATGGCTCGACACAGATTCTGCACCCACCGATGTCGTGAAGGACAGAGCATACCGGACTTTGTAGCGGACCTCCGGCGTTTGGTCAGCCTCTGTAAGTTCACAGACGCCTGCAGGGGGGAGATGTTAAGGGAATTCTTCATCGAGGGTATCGGTCATGCAGGAAATTTTCAAAAGTTAATTGAGACCAAGGACTTGACCTTGGAAGCGGCAGCGTTGTTAGCTCAAACTTTCATGGCGGGGGAGGAAGAAACAAAAATGATTTACGCGTGCAATTCTGCCTCTAACGCGGCGATGGATTAGGGAGTCAACATCATAAATGCTACTCAGAGCCCCGCAGGCAGGCAGGGGCAGTCCAACATCTACCAGGCAGCAATAGATCCCAGAGCAGGATCTCAACAGAGACAATGGCAGGCTGAACGGACATTCACGCCATCACAGTGGACAATGTGGCCCAGGATGGGGCCATTGACACCCACTAGTAGGGTACTTAAGAGCAGTCAAAGGAACAGTCAGCACAGAATTTCTGGCCATAGTCCCTTTGTCCCCAACAATGGAAACTTTAACTCATGCTGGACGTGTGGCGGAAAACACTCAGCCGGATCTTACAGATTCCAACATTTTGTCTGCAGGACCTGCAATCACAGTGGCCATTTAGCTCCAATGTGTAGAAAACCTGCAAACAGACTGATATATGAGACAGAGGGACCAGAATGGGGTTCTGTGAGGCAGGATGACTTTTGGGGCAAATCGATGGATGCCGAGGTTCAGCGGGTCCATGCGGCGAATATTCACAGTTGTTAGGTTCGAAAATCCACGGCTGCATTTTATTGGAACATCCTAAGGACAAGAAAACCAAGATGGGATCGTCCTATACATTTTAAATGAATATTTTTGGCCAAATAGAATCCTCAGACCAGGCAGACTGGGAAACGTGTGGGCGGATACAGACATTGTGGAGTCTGGCTCACAAACGAGACAGATGCACTGGCCAATGGGGGAAAAGTGCATTCTGGCAGGCCAATCAGGGGTCAAATCGGGCCTGAAGTGGGGAAATCCTCAGCCAATGGGGACTACCCGCCCCAGTTCGAAAATATGACTCACCCCTAATCAAATTATGAATGTGGACCATCATCTACCTAATTAATATGGACAGTGGACAATAGTCCTGAGATCACTGCGGTGATGGCCCATCAAAAGAGAGGCCCAAACCGATTGACTCCCAGGACTGTTACAATGGACCAGCAGACTTTGATGCACCAATGTGCACTGAAACAATACCCCTGTCCTTACACCTAACTGTATCTGTGACATCTTCTGATTAAATATTTAAAGCTATCTCCCCGCCCAAACTTACACAATGGACCACCAACTGAGTTTGGTCGCGAAAAGGCCAGAACTAAATTGGATACAAATATAGGACCTATGGAACCACCAGGAGGAAGAAGCAGCTGGATAAGTAGGAGAAGGAGTCGAGGAGCAGTAGCAGTCACAGACGGACAGAAACTGAGAGAGAACAGAGATGGACTGTTACCGGCTGGGAAACCTACCATCGAACGGGCCCTGGACTCGACTTGTGTGCAGAATATACAACCCAACTTCCGAGAGATCCAACATTATTTCAAGAAGCCGAGCCACACACTGAGCAACGCTCCGAGGTCAACCAGCTGAAGAACCGGAGACCAAAGTAACTGGGAGAGGCAACATTCACTCCAGCTACCCCGTAAACCAACCATCCTAAAGCTAAAAAAATAACTGTCAAAAGGGATCGTAAGTATTATCCTGGGGTTTCTTTTCCCAACTGTCAACCTAGGTCAGTCAGGTAAAAAGCGGGGTGGGGGTGGTGTTGGAAATGTCTTGAAAAGATAAAATTGTGTAAGGTTTTCATTGTGTCCGTTTCTTCCCATAGATTTTCATAGTTTATAAGTGTGTGTCAGATTTGTGTTTTGATGAAGTTTGTCCTTGTTGGAAACTTACCGTGGTTAATAAATTGGACTTACCCGTTTTTTCCGTACCAAGGACCACTTGTCTCTCAGTGTTTGGTTTTCCCTTGTAGAAGCTCATAATCCACCAAAATTCTGAGGTTAGAACCAGATAGGGGTGCTAGGGCGGTTTGAAACCGCCAGTTTAGTGGTCAGCAAGCCATAAGCTGCCGGACCATCCCTAGAAGGGACAGAGAGGCCCAATACTCCAACAGCCACCAAAGACCCCTGTAATTGGGCAGAGCAAAAACCCCTTACACAGTTCAGACACCAAAATGCCACCAATGATGATGAGGGTTTTGTTGAACGGCATTCCAGTACACATGGAGCTGGACACTGGGGCCAGCCAGTCACTCATGGGCGGTCAGCAATTCGAGAAGCTATGGCCGCTCAAAGCCAGTCGAAGCAAATTAGAACGTATTGACACACAATTACGGACTTACACCAAGGAAATCATTCCAATGCTAGGCAGTGCAATGCATGCTGTCACACACAATGGGCTAGTGAACCGGCTGCCACTCTGGATTGTCCCGGGCAATGGTCCCGCTCTTTTGGGGAGGAGCTGGTTAGCCGAGATGAACTGAAAATGGGGGGATGTTCACGCAATGTCCTCGGTGGAGCAAAGTTCGTGCTCACAAGTCCTACAACAATTCGAGTCACTATTTCAACCGGGTATTGGGACTTTCTAAGGCACTAAAGTAGTGATACACATCACCCCGGACGCTAGGCCACTGCACCACAAAGCCAGAGCGGTGCCGTATGTGATGCGGGAAAAAATCGAGAGCGAATTGGGCCAGTTGTTGTGAGAGGGCATCATCTTGCCTGTTGAATTCAGTGACTGGGTAAGCCCCATCATTCCCGTTCTAAAAGCAGATGGCTCTGTCAGGATCAGTGGCGACTACAAGGCCACCATCAATCGGGTGTCCCTACAAGACCAATACCCGTTCCCAAGAGCGGAGGACCTTTTCGCCACACTGGCAGGCGGCAAGCTTTTCACCAAGTTGGACCTCACTTTAGCCAATATGACCCAGGAACTGGCCGACGAATCCAAACTACTGACCACCATCACCACGCACAAGGGACTGTTTGCGTATAACAGGTGCCCGTTTGGCATTCGATCAGCAGCCGCGATTTTTCAACGTAACCTGGAAAGCCTGCTTAAATCCATTCCGGAAATGATCGCATTCCAGGAAGACATCCTCATCATGGGTCGAGACACCGAGGAACACCTCCATAACCTGGAGGAGGTGCTACGCCGACTGGACCGGGTAGGCCTGCGATTCAAGAAGTCTAAATGTGTGTTTTTAGCTCCTGAGGTTGAGTTTCTGGGCAGGAGGGTTGCTGCAGATGGGATTCGGCCCACCGAATTCAAAACAGAGGCAACACATCAGAGCTGCGTTCATTCCTGAGACGGTTGAACTATTTCGGGAACTTTTTGCTGAACTTGAGCACGTTGTTGGAGCCGCTACATGTGCTCCTGCGTAAGGGTTGCGATTGGTTTTGGGGGGACTGTCAGGAACGGGCTTTTGATCGGGCACGAAACCTACTTTGTTCAAACAAATTGTTGACCCTGTGCGACCCCTGTAAACATTTAGTTCTGACTTGTGATGCATCAGCCACAGGTTGTAGCTGACCCTCAGCAGGGTAATGCTGAGGGTCAGCTACAACCTGTGGCTTATGCCTCCAGGTTGCTCTCTCAAGCAGAACGGGGATATGGCATGGTTGTGAAGGAAGCGCTTGCATGTGTCTATGGTTGCATCAGTACCTCTTCGGCAGGAAGTTTGAATTAGAGACGGACCACAAGCCACTCACATCCCAGTTGTCAGACAGCAAGGCTGTCAATGCCAATGCATCAGCTCGCATACAGCGGTGGGCCCTCACGCTAGCTGCTTATGACTACTCCATCCGGCACCAGCCCGGCACTGAAAACTGCGCTGACACACTCAGCAGGATCCCATTGGCCACCACCGAGGGGGCAGCTGAGCAAAGCGCTGAGATGGTCATGGCTATCGATGCCTTTGACAGTGTAGGCTCCCCCATCACAGCCCGCCAGATCAAAATCTGGACAAATAGAGATCCCCTCCTATCTCTGATTAAGAAATGTGTCCTGACTAGGGATTGGGTGCCCGCACACGGAGCATGCCCTGAGGAGGTCAGACCGTTCCACAGGTGGATGGATGAGCTCTCCATCCAAGCCAACTGCCTACTATGGGGCAGCCGGGTAGTCATGCCCCAGAAGGGCAGGGAGGCATTTATCAGGGAACTCCACAGTGAGCACCCAGGCATTGTGATGAAGAAGGCCATTGCCCGGTCACACGTTTGGTGGCCTGGAATTGATTCAGACCTGGAACACTGTGCTTGCAGGTGCACGACATGTGCCCAGCTGGGTAATGCCCCCAGGGAGACCCTGCTCAGCCCGTGGCCCTGGCCCACCAAGCCATGGTCACGCATTCACGTTGACTATGCGGGCCCGTTCATGGGGAAGATGTTCCTCATTGTAGTAGATGCATACTCGAAATGGATCGAGTGCATCATCCTGAATTCATGTACGTCATCCACCACTGTGGAAAGCCTACGTGCAATCTTTGCAACCCATGGCTTGCCGGACATCCTGGTTAGTGACAATGGCCCGTGTTTCACGAGCTATGAATTCCGGAAGTTTATGTCGGGCAATGGCATCTACCACTTCAGGACTGCGCCGTTCAAGCCGGCCTCCAATGGCCAGGCGGAATGGGCAATCCAAATCATTAAGCAAGGTATGCTCAGGATTCAAGGACCCTCCCTACAATGCCGCCTATCGCGCCTCCTGCTGATCTATAGATCCCACCCGCACTTGCTCACGGGAGTCCCGCCCGCAGAGCTACTAATGAAACGGACATTCAAAACTCAGTTGTCCCTCATCCACCCAGTCCTGACCGACATAGTTGAGGGCAAGCGCAAGTCACAAAACGAGTACCATGACCGAAATTCAAGGGGGAAATGTATAGAAATAAATGATCCTGTCTTAGTCCTCAATCACGCCATGGGTCCCAAATGGCTTGAGGGTACTGTAATTGGCAAAGAGGGGAATAGGATCATCGTGGTAAAACTCAACAATGGCCAGATATGCCGTAAGCATCTGGACCAAGTAACAAAAAGGTTCAGCATGGACATGTAGGAACCTGAAGAAGACCGTGAGATGGAGCTCACACTACCGCCAGCAAAAGTGCAACAAGAGCAATCGGAAGAACGTACAGTCCCTGAGGTCAGCCCGGATAGGCCAGAATCCCCACAGGTGACAGACACTCACATCAGCGTCCAACAACCAGAGCCCCAACTGCGGCGCTCCAAGTGGGAGCGTAGACCACCTGAAAGACTGAACCTATGATCCCAGTAAGACTTTGTGGGGGGGAGGTGATGTCATAGAAACATTGAAACATACAAAATAGGTGCAGGAGTAGGCCATTCGGCCCTTCGAGCCTGCACCGCCATTCAATGAGTTCATGGCTGAACATGAAACTTCAGTACCCCATTCCTACATTCTCGCCATACCCCTTGATCCTCCGAGTAGTAAGGACTACATCTAACTCCTTTTTGAATATATTTAGTGAATTGGCCTCAACAACTTTCTGTGGTAGAGAATTCCACTGGTTTACCACTCTTTGGGTGAAGAAGTTTCTCCTCATCTCGGTCCTAAATGGCTTACCCCTTATCCTTAGACTGTGATCCCTGGTTCTGGACTTCCCCAACATTGGGGACATTCTTCCTGCATCTAACCTGTCTAAACCCATTAGAATTTTAAACGTTTCTATGAGATCCCCTCTCATTCTTCTGAACTCCAGTGAATACAAGCCCAGTTGATCCAGTCTTTCTTGATATGTCAGTCCCGCCATCCCAGGAATCAGTCTGGTGAACCTTCGCTGCACTCCCTCAATAGCAAGAATGTCCTTCCTCAAGTTAGGAGACCAAAACTGTACACAATACTCCAGGTGTGGCCTCACCAAGGCCCTGTACAACTGTAGTAACACCTCCCTGCCCCTGTACTCAAATCCCCTCGCTATGAAGGCCAACATGCCATTTGCTTTCTTAATCACCTGCTGTACCTACATGCCAACCTTCAATGACTGATGTACCATGACACCCAGGTCTCGTTGCACCTTCCCTGTAACATCACTGTATTATTGTATACACTCAACTTAGATGCACACCTTGACCACAGGGGGTGAACTTGTGGGAGACACTCCTTACCTGATCACACAGATATATAAAGGGAGGTCCCACGCAAGGTTATCACTTCTGGAGTCCTGTAATAAAGAGTTAAGGTCACAGAGTGGCCTTGACCCTGGAATGTGCCTCATGTGGTTTCATGCTGTAGAGTAAGGACTTTACAAGGCCTTATTGCACCACAACATTTCGAAAGTCTTTTTGCCCATGGTGGACTGGCTCGCACCTGTGTCCAGCTCCATTGACACCGGGATTCCATTTAATTCAACATTCAGCATTATCGGGGAACAATTCATGGTGAATGTGTGCACCCCATGTACCTCTGCCTCCTCGATCTGAAGCTCTGGTTCGTTGTGATCCTCCGTGGATCTGTCCTCCTCTGCAACGTGGTGATTTGCAGGTTTAACCTGCTTTGCAGCTTGCCTGCACACTCGTTGGAGGTGTCCCATTGTTCCACAGCCCTTGCAAATGTACTCTTTGAATCGGCATGAATGGAAATGATGATCACCCCCGCAGCGCCAACAAGGTGTTAATGGCCTTGCATTCATCACCCTTGATGGTGGACTCTGAGACATCTGCGGACGGTATGTGTGACCTGCCCTGCACGTTACGATTCGAAAACAACATCACTTTGTTCACAGTACTTGTAGCAGCACTTGTGTGATGAGAGATTTGCTTCATATTGTCACTGGTGGCAATGAACACCTGGGCTGTCGCTATGGCCTTACTCAAGGTTTGGGTCTCTACAGTCAAAAGTTTGCGAAGTATGGTTTCGTGGCCAATGCCAAGTACGAAAAAGTCTCTGAGCATGTGCTCCAAATGTCCTTCAAATTCGCAATGTCCTGCCAGACATCTTAGCTCGGTGACATAATTCGCCACTTCCTGGCCTTCAGACCTTTTGTAGGTGTAGAACCGGTACCTCGCCATCAGAACGCTTTCTTTCGGGTTCAAATGCTCTCGGACCAGTGCGCACACATCGTCGTACAATTTCTCCGTGGGTTTCGCTGGAGTGAGCAGATTCTTCGTGAGGCCATATGTTGGGACCCCACAGTCGGTGAGGAGGAGTGCCCTTCGTTTGGCAGCACTCTCTTCCCCATCTAGCTCGTTGGCCACGAAGTATTGGTCGAGTCACTCCACAAAAGTTTCCCAATCATCTCCCTCCGAGAATTTCTCCAGGATGCCCACTGTTCTCTGCATCTTTGGGTTCGCTATCTGTATCTTGTCACCAGTTGTTGTGTATGGAGAAAGAATCAGACTGAACACTGTGAGCGCAAAGTAAAGTGTGACCTTAGTCTTTTATTGCAGGTAACCAGAGTGCCTCTCCAACCTGTGAAGCCTCCTTAACTACCTGTGCTCCCAAGGGATTATGGGATCCCTTGGGACTCCAGGGGATGAGCCCTCTGGTGGCTGTACAGGGTAAATACAAGTATACATATATAACAATATCAAAAGAGATGGACTATTTTTAAATATTTTAGCGTTGGTTAAAAGGGTGCAAATTAAATCAAATTGAGCAACCAAAGCACTTCAAGTTTACTTATTTTCAGGTAGGCATTTTTAAACTAACTTTCTACTCAGCTTCCGTACGACATGGAGGCAACTTATTCTCTTCGCCTGATGTAGCATCACTTTTTGACTATTAATTAAAACTTAGAAACAGCCGTGTGAAAAATAACATTTCTAACAAATACTGCTGTATATTAACAATTCTTTTAAATATTACAATTAAAAAACATAGAAGAGCCGTAAATAACCAGCTAAGTATGCAAAAACACAAGGATTGAGAACGCTGTATAAAATTAGTATTGAAATGTAAAATGTATCAATGCATTTGTCTGAAAATTCCTTTGTCTTTTAATTCATTTTTAAAATGTTAATTAAGGCATTAAATCCTTTGCTTCATTCAGGGCATTTTATATAATTTATTAAAAAGGAGCAGGAGTAGGCCATTTGGCCCCTCGAGCCTGATCCGCCATTTAATAAGATTATGGCTGATCTGATCATGGACTCAGCTCCACTTTCCTGTCCGTTCCCCATAAACCTTTACTTCCTTATCACTCAAAAATCTGTCTATCTCCACCTTAAATATATTCAATGACCCAGCCTCCACAGCTCTCTGGGGTAGAGAATTCCACAAATTTACAACCCTCTGAGAGAAGAAATTCCTCCTCATCTCAGTTTTGAATAGGCGACCCCTTATTCTGAAACTATGCCCCCTAGGGCATGAAGGTTTGAAGTGGCAAAAATCACCACAACAGTTTCCAATGATGGACTGAATTCAGAAATAGAGTGAAAGCCTGCTTTTTTAAATAATATTTAATTCCAATTTATGGATTCTGGACCCCTCTTGCTGACATGCAGTGCTTAGCTGTGAAACATCAAAGGGTGAAGTTAATTGTCTTTATAGCAGCTTACAGAGCAATCCAAAGTATAGTTCTAACCCTGCAGTTGGTCTTCAGTGTTCATCATCCAAATCGACAGTGAAATAGCAATGAACCATAATGTATCTGGTACACTGTACCTTCTGGGGCTGAAATTATTTCTGCTATGTGTTAAAGGGTTTTCCACACTGACACCAATTAGATTTTGGACAGCAGGTGTATAAATGATGTACTCACCAATCACAAAAAGGCAACTAAGGAGCTTTCAGCACTGATACTTCATGCCAGACAAGGTCCGAGACACTCTTTTTCCATAAGATTTAGTGGCATCACTGTATAAGAAAGGATTTAAGTAATGAGAAGATGTAAAGAAGGTACTCAAGGCTTTCTGTAAAAGAGTTCCTGTTTATCATATGTTTATATTTAAATTATATTAATGCTAACAGCTCTCCATAGCAAATAATTTCCACCCATCTTGTGATAATCATTTTGAATTGAAACCCTATTGATTATTCGGTTAATAGAAGTAAATGGTTTAAATGAAAGAAATGTATTTAATGTTGTTACTAACAATACAATGGCTTCCCCTAAAAAAAACTGTACACGTAAGTCTGAGGCCTGCAACATGCTTGAGGCGCTCAGTATGAGCACAAAGGGGGAGCCTGGCACAAGCTGTGCACTAAGCTCATTAGTGCTCACGACTTCCCTGTTAATTTGGCAGCTACCGCATAATGCATGTGGAGTGCCTGAGCAGTGCCCCAGCCACACAGTGTCCATCTGGAACAGACACTGAAGGGAAGGCTGCCACCAAATGTTATTTAAAAATATCAGGTGCCGCTGCCCTTTAAACCCTTTGCAGGTGCTCCACTTTTGACCACCACCTAGGAAAGTGTCCAGTGCACAACAATTAGCCAGAAACCATTCACAGGCCTGATAATGCTGCCCCAGTGCTCCTAATGCATCATGAGTGGAGCGCCTTGAGCACCAATAAACTATTTGTTTGGGCTGGCCCTGCATTTTCAGGTGCATTCAACCCATTTGTTAGCAGGTGCAGGCAGCATTTCCTTTAAGTTGTCTGATGAGTATCACCACTTTTACTTAACACTGGGGGATTGTCTGCTCTCAGATGACTCAGAAAACAATATTCTAGTGGTGAACTAAGGTCTCAGGGGCTGATAATGAGATGTTCGATGGCTGCAGCACTGCTGTTCCATATTATTGGGTGCTGAGGCCTGCTTAACATGTTCGCTGAGCTCATTAAGGCCCAAAAATAAGAAAAGAAAGAGGTTGCATTGCCTGAATGTGCAGCTGTTCTGGAGCACAGGTACAGAAGCATGAAGATTGATGTCTGAAACCTTGCCTAATAGTGCACATTAGGACATATAAATAAACAACCATTTCTTCACAGCTATCTTGTTCCTAAATGAAGGAACACAATGCATTACTTTACAAGTTAAGCCAAATGTTCTTTTTTTAACAGTGTGTGGTACAAGTGAGTTAAGTATATTTATCACTAGTGCTTTTTTGGAACAGTGATTACATTTGATAGCAGACACATAAGACACTTGTAGCAAAGATAATAACACATGGAATTAAAGGGAATGTAGCCACATAAATAGAACAATATTAGACTGATATATTATATAAGCTTTTAGCTTAGTGGCAGCATTCCCACCTCTGAATCAGAAGGTGCCGGAATCAAACCTAGCTCCAGACAGCTTTGGAGAACGAAGACTATAGAGCTTCTCTTAATTTTGAGTTGCCATCCAGCAGGGCACTCGCATCTGCTGAGTAGTGGTGCCCCTCCTCACCTCCACTCACTGGGCTGAATTTTCATAGAATCATAGAATGGTTCCAGCACAGAAGGAGGCCATTCGGCCTGTTGAGTCCGTGCCAGCTCTCTGCAAAAGCACTTCAGTTAATCCCACTCACCCACCCTTTCCCCATAGCTCTGCAAATTGTTTTTCCTTCAGGTACTTATCCAATTCCCTTTTGAAAGCCACAATTGAACTTGCCTCCACCACCCTCTCAGGCAGTGCATTCCAGATCCTAAACTCGCTGCATAAAAACGTTTGTCCTCATGTCACATTTGGTTCTTCTACCAATCACCTTAAATCTATGTCCTCTGGTCCTCAACCCTTCCACTAATGTCAACAGTTGCTCTCTATCTACTCTGTCTAGACACCTCATGATTTTGAACACTCCTATCAAAACTTCTCTCAACTTCCTTGCTCCAAGGAGAACAATCCCAGCTTCTCCAGTCTATCCAAGTAACAGAAGTCCCTCATCCTTGAAACCATTCTTGTAAATCTTTTCCGCACCCTTTCTAAGGTCTTCACATCCTTCCGAAAGTGTGGTGCCCAGAATTGGACACAATACTCCAGTTGAGGTCGGACATGTGTTGTATATAGGTTCATCATAAATTCCTTGCTTTTGTACTCGATGGTGCTGGATTTCCAGTTTTTCATGTTTCTGGGCACAAGCCGCGGCGGAGCACAAAATTTAGCGTCAGGATAATGTTAGCGCCAGAGAGAGGAACTTTTGCCGAAGCAGTTCAGCCATTTCAGAAGAGATGATGGAGGAGGAGGAGGGAAGGCAGCATGCTAGGCGTTTCAGCCAGGAGGCAAATGATGCTTTCGTGGGGACAATGCATTGGAGATGGCAGAAATTGCATCTTCGGGGTGGTTCAAGACCACTGCCCGCTATATTTAAAAGGACTTGGAGGGAAATAACAGAGGAAGCCTCTGCCTCGAACACAGTGATCAGGACTGGCACACAGTGCCAAAAGAAGTTTAATGATCTGACAAGGGTCAGCAGAGTGAGTACAATTTTAATTCATGCACTCCTTCATTACTACAATTATAAATCTGACACACTATTTGTTCTCATGCTGTTGGTGCCTCTCAACACTCTGTGGGTTGCCTGTTACAATGCACGACACATAGGTCGGCTTGGTTTGGCACTCTATTTAACATGAATGATCTTTACACATTATTAAGATCGCTTTTTGAAAGATGTCATAAGAGCAGGGAGGTTATGCTTAAATTGTATAATACACTGATTAGGCCACAGCTGGAGTACTGCATGCAGTTCTGGTCGCCGTATTATAGGAAGGACATGATTGCACTGAAGAGGATTCAGAGAAGATTTACGAGGATGCTGCCTGGAATGGAGAATCTTAGCTATAAGGACAGATTGAATAGGTTGGGTTTGTTCTCCTTGGAGTGGAGGAGGCTGAGGGGGGACCTCGTTGAGGTGTATAAAATGTTGAGGGGCCTGTATATAGTGGATAGCAGGGACCTATTTCCCTTGGTGGAATGGTCAATTACGAGGGGGCATAGGTTGAGGGTGGCTGGTGGAAGGTTTTTTAGAGGGGATTTGAGCAGAAGCTTTTTCACACAGAGGGTTGTAGGGCTCTGGAACTTGTTGCCTGGAAGGGTGATAGAGGCGGAAACCCTCACCACATTTAAAAGGTGCTTGGATGTACACTTGAAGTGCCGTAACCTGCAGGGTTATGGACCTAGAGCTAATAAGTGGGATTAGACTGGATAACCTCTTGTTGGCAGACACGATGGTAAGTACTGCAGAGAATCGAATACAGTCCTGGACTAGTTTTGGTCGCCTGGATGGGTCAGAGGGGAATTTTCCCAGATTTTTTCCCCAATTGAACTGGTTTTTTATCTGGTATTTTTTGCCTCTCCCAGGAGATCGCATGGCTCCGAGTGGGGTGGTGTGTCAAGTTTTGCGATACATAGAGTATCACGGTTGTGTGGGGCGCACTGGTTGGGCCGGATGCTTGTTGCCTTTCCGCTATTGTTCATTGTTCATAGGTTTATATGTCACATTCAGGGCTATTGACCAAGGGCGGTGTAGCTCTTTGTCAGCCGGCGCGGACACGATGGGCCAAAATGGCCTACTTCTGTGCTGTAAATTTCTATGTTTCTATGGCTCCTCTCTTCGACGTACTCCTGATGAACCATGTGCAACACCCAAGGCCATTAAACAGAGGACTCTCGTACATTCAGACAGTATGGCATAAGTGCTTTGGTAGCTCTCTGTGTCACAAGAGCTGATAGACTCTCTTGTAACCATTCCCATTTTCATCTTTTCAGGCTAAGAAATCACACAATTGGTGTGAGTAGCTGTGGACAGGCGGCAGTCACCTCAGACCCGGCCACTGGCAGATTTGGAGGAGAGAGTGGCAGGCCTGATCGGCGTCACTGGTCAGATAATTGCTGGGGCGGTGCTGAGTTCCCTTCTGACACTGAGGGGAAGCAAATAGATTGCACAACTCAAAACACTACATTGAGAGATATAATGGAGTAATGCAGTAGCGGCAATCCTTCAAATGAGCCTGTGCTCTGCAACGTTCCTCATTTCACCCTGCCTCCTCTCTTCCCCTGCTGCTAACCACTCGTCTGTTGCTTTCTATTTCCAGATGACCAGCCACAGCCACAGGCACCGCATCCCTCAAGGGACCCCTCCACGTCAGGCCATCGTCTGAAGGAGGAGGAGGAGGATGAGGCGGACATGGAAGCCATGCAGTAGCGGCAATCCTTCAAATGAGCCTGTGCTCTGCAACGTTCCTCATTTCACCCTGCCTCCTCTCCTCCCCTGCTCCACCATCGGGACTCAGCTCCTCTGGGGATGATGTTCTGTTCTTGGATTTGAGGATTGGGAGGCACCTGGGCCCAGTGTCGTGCAGCAACACAGTGCTGGGGTGGAATACCGCAGGCCAGCACTCCAGAGGGTGAGTCGGCAAAGTCGGTCTGCTGACAGACAGGCAAACGTGGAACTGGACATGGTGGAAATCTCCAGGGTGAGCATACAAATCAGCCATCAGCTTCTTGAGGTTTTGGGATGGATTCCCATGAGCATTGACAGTCTGAAAGTGACAAGTATGGAGGTAGGGCCGCAGATTGTCGCTGCGAGCTGTGATAACAGCGAAGCCATCATTACACACACTTAGAGGCTGGTGGCCTCCAGCAATGACAGTGGAGTCCCGGAGAGTGTGGCGCATGCCCTTGACCACATTGCAGACTCGGGCGCATCACACTAATGCAGGGCACAGCCACTTCCTGTGCACATGTGCATCCGGAGCAGTTCAGCCATTCCAGAAGAGATGATGGAGGAGGAGGAGGGAAGGCAGCATGCTAGGCATTTCAGCCAGGAGGCAAACGATGCTTTCGTGGGGGCAGTGGATCAAAGATGGCAGGATTTGCATCTTCAGGGTGTTTCAAGACCATTGCTCGCTATATTTAAAAGGACTTGGAGGGAGATAGCAGAGGAAGTCTCTGCCTCAGACACAGTGACCAGGACTGGTACACAGTGCCGAAAGAAGTCGAATGCTCCATCAAGGGTCGTCAGAGTAGTGTTTCCGCTTGGGCAGGTGATGCAGTCCATGTCTGCCTTGATACTCTCCATGTTCCCCACTGTCACGTGGGGAAGTGACTGTTATGTATTTAACCCCTTGTAACCTGTATTACATTACCACCAGAGGACCTACCTGTTGGAGTCCCAAGGGATCCCAGCATCCCATGGGAGCACGGTATATAAGCACCCACCCACGAGGTACCTGCACTCTGGAGTCTTAGTAAAGGAGCTAAGGTCACACTTGCTCATTGTACACAGTACTCAGTTTCATCCTTTGTTGTGAACGTATCAATTGGCGACGAGGTAACGAACAACCGCGCAAAAATGCAAAGAACTGTTGATATCCTGGAGAAGGTCTCAGCAGGGGACAATGGGGAAGCCTTCATGGAGAGACTCGACCAGTACTTTGTGGCCAATGAGCTGGAAGGGGACGTGAACGCTGCCAAACGAAGGGCGATCCTCCAAACTGTCTGTGAGGCAACAACCTATGGCCTCATGCAGAATCTCCTAGCTCCGGCAAAACCAACAGAGAAATCATATGAAGAATTGTGTATGCTGGTCAGGGAGCACCTAAATCCTAAGGAAAGCGTTTTGATGGTGATGGTCGGAGGGCCAGGATGTGGCGAGCTATGTCACCGAACTAAAGCGCCTCACAGGACATTGCGAATTTGAGGGATTCCAAGAACAAATGCTTAGAGACGTTTTTGTACTGGGCATTGGCCATGTGGTAATCCTTTGCAAACTGTTGACTGTTGAAACTCTGAATCTAAGTAAAGCCATAACGATTGTTGTAGGCATTAGGCACCTACTGAATATATCAAAACACTAGGCATTAGGCAAGTGCTGAATATATCTAAACTCATATAGATTTAAAGTGGCCACATATAAAATGGCTGCCCAAGCATGATGAGAACTCCGTTAGTCAAGTAATGAACTGGGGCTGACCGAGCAATGACCGAGCAATGACCCTGTGAGGCCCACTACCGGGAATGCCTTAGCTCACTCACTTGAGACAAGATAACTATAAACGAACCATTATAGTACCTGATGTGGAATGTCCTTTGACTAAGGACTTCACACAGCAGAGCCCGAGGAACAGAGATAAGGGCGGGGGGGGGCCACCTCACATAACGAGGTCATTAATCAGCCCGAGCTGACAAAAAACGAACATACAGCCCCTGAGGTATCAGGGGAATTCTATTGGGTTAAAGAAACCTATATGTAATCTATAATCGTTATGGATTGTGTCCAGCCGAAGTGGGCTGAGTAACTGTAAAGAACTATTGTAAAACATATAAATATCGATGAATTTCTTTGTTCGTTGGAGAGAAGTGCCTGGATCCAGTTCTGAGGCTTCCTCCCCGCCGGCGAAAATAAAGGCCGCATTGGCGTTGGAACCGACTCTGAGTGTTGAGTGATTCTTCCGAGAAAACATTCATGCTAACAGTGGCATCACGAACAGCATTTTGAGGTCGCTGAACGCTCTTGGAGAAACCGGGTGGGTATACCTTAAACAAAATTTTATAACGGGTGCGTAAGGTGGATGCTGGTTGATCGACATGAGGAGACGGTCCAATATCTCAAACACCTAGCCTGAGCCTGAATTAAGAGGACTTTAGTCCCACGTGATGGCCAGGAACTAAGTAGGTGCCGGGAACACACTTGGACCGTGGGATCGTGATACCGAGAGACATCTTCTGGACCCAGTAGTGTGATTTGAAATATACCCCGGGGTAGAACCAAGCGGTGTACAGCGGCTAACGGAATCCAAACCTGTGAACAGGGTCGGACCAACGGGCAGAGCGGTGGTAGGTAGTCGTTAAGGATACGTAGGGCACTGCGGGAATTGCTTAAACGCGTTTTAAGAATTGTATAAGTTTGTGTAACAGCAGAACTTGTGACCTGACAGTAGCCAGGAGACGGTCTACTAAAAGTTATGCTAGGTAGCAAGCGGACCTCTGAGAGTAGATTCCTAACGGTTCTAGTCCTACCCAGGAATGGCCAATAAAACAAATAACCTCGAGTGGGGGCCAGAAGGGTCCCTTACCCGCCACCTGGCGGAAAAACAAAAGAAACTAATTGAGAAGATGATTAAGTCAGGATAGGACCCCCAGGAACTGCCAGCAAATCAGCAGGAATGGTGGGAGAAGGAAAAGAAAGATAAAAATGAAAAGGCTGTGGTCTTGATACTGCGAGCCCATGTAAAACTAACAGAGGAAGTAAATCAATATGTAAGAAATTAAAAAAAAACCTGATAGTGATTATCTTAAGTGAAGTATGGATCCAAGAATAGAGCTGGCAAAAAAAAATTAATAAGCTTTGTTGAATGAAGAGAGACTTTTGTGAATGTTTGTCGTTGAGAGTCCTTGTGTGATTTTTTGACTGCGGAATGAATTTTTTTTATGTTTTCATGTTTCCGAAAGCCTGGTTGGAAGAGGAGTGCAACTGTCTGTTTATTTTAGCTCCACCCACTTTTCCAAACAGAGTGAAAGTTTTTTTAACCCTTTGTAGTGTTGTCCTGTATGTGGGAAGTGTTAAGACATTTTAAGTTAGAAACGCAGGTGTGGATTTATTCGGATGATAAGTTACGGAGCGAGGAAATATACAAAGGATAGGTTTGTTGAGCAAAAAATAAAAAATACATGTTCCCGGTGGTTAAAAAAAATAATAATTTATTTGACACGCTCACTTATTTGTCGAAAGAAAACACGCAATCATTGATTACATTGGGTTGAAAGACATAAATTTAGTCTAGGAATGAGGTAAAGAATGCCTTTTTTTAAAAAAAAAGCTTCTAGCTCAAAAAAAAAGAGTTTTAAATAAAAATTAAAATTACAACATTTGAATTGGGATTTTGAGATATTAAGCAAAGGCACAACAAAATACTGAGATGGATTCAACAACAAAAAAAAAATTATTTAATTATTAAATTAAATCCCTTAAAGAAAAAAAGAGAAATAAAACTAAAAGGTTTGGAAACAATCTCGAAATACCTTCACGGATCAGATCAAACTCCTGAGCGAGTGGCGAGCTATCTGCGAAGGTGTAAAAGGGACTTTTGAAAAATGTTGGAACAGCAAGCTTTAGCAGTTTAGAAAAAATATTTGAAGAAAGGTGATCTCAAAAAAAAGAAGTAACGCACTAATTAGGTGTTGAAAAAAAAAAGGGTGGTGTTTGTGATGGAAAAAGTCATAACTTACTAAATACTAGTTGATATTGACTGTGAAAAAGATATTGGTTTAATTGGAAAAAATATTTTTTGGGAGGAGGTAAAAGACACTCTACATTGATAATGATTTTAAATTATGAGAAAGTTTCACTGCATTTTGAAAGATTTCCAAAATGGACAGTGTTTATCAAGAAAAGTCCCGAACAGTCTAAACAAGCAGGAGAGTTTTGAAAATAACGAGGAGAAAAGATCTAAGCTATGCGAACTCAGCACAGAAAGAAAAAATGGAACTGGCACAGAAGTTTAGATTTTGTGCTGAGAGAGAAATTTTTAAAAAAAAATTTAATTTCAGTAAACAAAATAGCTATTAAAAATGTGTGGTCTCATTTTAAATCAATTTTTAAAAAAATTATTTGGCAAGTACTTGAATTAGAAGTTAAGAAAAAATTGGAGTTTAATCTAAAATGCTGTTATTCCCGATGAGAAGATTTTTATTATGACCACTTTACTAATGATTTCTGCTGTTTTAACGGATTCCTAATTTCTAAGCAAGTTTTGAAGGCACAAAGACTTAAAAAAAAAGAATTTTTCGGATGATTACGTGAAGTCACGTAATGACATCAGGCTTTCTTACAAACCTGTAAAAGAGTTAACCCTTTCCATTGACAGCTATTTTATACTGGACATTATTAATTTGGATTTCTTAATAAAATAAAGAAGACTCACCTGACAGACAGAGGAAATGGTGGGATATTCAGAATAAAAATAAAACGGAACTAGCTGGTCAAGAGTTAAAAGCTAAGATAAACAGGCTGGAAGAGATGTTTTAAAAAACGGGACTAGACGGATAGTGCAGTGCGCAGCCATAACACCATGACCTATGGCAATAGAGCCAATGTACCCCACGGTGGGTAGGTGTAGTCCACAAACCCAACCTAACGGTAAAGCAGACAGCGATGTTTGGAGGAATAATGGTGGCATTGGTGTTGATTGGAATTTGGATAATATTTAGATGGGTCATTGTGCAGGCTCGAGCACAGCAGGCTCAAATGCAAAACTGACGGCAGCCCAGACAGGTACATGAAGTGATAGAGATACGACTATAAAGAATGTGGTTAACCTAATCCTTACCTCCGATTCCACAGAGTGACCGCGACACAAGTAGACCAGAACCTAACACCTGGTGACGACCAGGCTATCTGTTTAAAATTTTCAGATAAAACACTCACCAAGATGGGACCGCAGTGGTGACTTCGACTCTGGGGACTCATGATACTGGGAACCTCAAGACCCATGCAAACACTGGATGATACCAACGGATTGCAGCGCACTCAGGAAATAAACAACAACATGAACTATGGAGTCTTGTTTAATTTAACGGATGGAATGTGCATCCCAGCAGCCAAGGACTGGAGCAAGGACAGGACTTATTTTAATGCATGGTTACAAGTGAATCCTAATAAGAACCGGATATGTGTACAGTGCTCCATGGGTATAAGGAGCAGCTGCATTAAACGGAGGGATGTCAAAAGGCCCAATGAATGTACTTTCGGCATAATTTGTGCGCCTCCGGGACAGTCCCAGCAATCAGTCATCCGCAAAAAGGGAGTGGGGCTGTGTGGGTACTACAAGGAGGTGGGGGCGGCTGCAATATCATTGTATGTTTGCTTCTCACCCCCTCCGACACCGCGCCCCATAAGAACCACTACATTGCCCGAGGAACTGCCTTGTCCCATAACTACTAAGGGACCAGAAAATGGGATTGTAATGTACAACGAAGGGGAATTATTGTATGATAATGTTAAACATGAAATTGTGCCTGTCCTGATCAATATTTCAGGCATCCAGATGCCGGAATACTGTACAGAACAGTCAAGGAAAATGTAGAATGTATTACGTAGAGTTGTAATGCAGCAGGCTGCCGATGCAATGGGTGCCAGTAGATTCTGAGGACAGGGGTCAGCCCCCAGGATAAAGAGGGGAATAGTTAATGATGGGACCTCCGTAGTGAACTTGATAGACATACAAGGGTTAAACGAGAGGGTGGAACAGCTTAGAGGGGTGATGAAGGGGTTATTAGAAAGGGTGGAGCAAAACCAGGAAGACCAAGCCAACCTAGGAAAGGAGGATGCCGAAATCCAGTTGGATGGCATCTCAGTCCTGGAAGCTCACGCCAAAACCATCAATCACCTCATTGATAGAGAAAAAGAAGATACCGGAAAGCAAAGACAGGGGCAACTCTGTCACGCTTATGGTCTGTGGATGGTGGGACAGATCCGCCACAATCTCGACCAGATCCAAGGCGGGGAAGTACCCGATTGGATAGACAGTTCACATTTGGCTCAGTTGGCTAACCAAAGGGGGACACTGGATAATTGTACTCTGAAGGGACTGACCCGAGTATACCCAGCAATTCCAGATTGCCAGATGGGTAACTATACTGGGATAGGGATAGTCCTGATGATCCCTATAGCCACGCCAGACTCAGGGCCCTTCCCCCTGTACCAACTAGAGAATATCAGAGTAATACGGGAAAATGTCTCCATATGTTACTATCTGACCACCACCTCCGCCGTTCACCGAAACGACATACTTACCGGGATTTTCCGAACAGAATGCAAGCAAAGGGGGGAGATCACAGTATGCCCTCACCCGGTAGGCCGAGGTGAGCTAGACGAGTGCGGGTTTAACCGAACCGACGGGTGTGTACTAGAAATAGTGCCCGCACACAGGCACTTCGCGAGGGCAGGCTACGGAGGGAAGGGAAGATACCGCGTCTCTACCACAGAGCGTTCATACCAGTATAATGACCTGCAGTGCCCGATACCACAGCCGAACTTTTGCTTTGCGCCGCTACGACCTGTCGCAATCGGGCAAGCGCATATCACCCAGGTTAGGCGCCGGAAGCCCAAAGTTTTTGATGTAACCGATCAGCTCCACGATCATTTGCAGGATTATGATGAGCCAGATCAGGTCCCTATCCCACATCTAACCAAAGTATTACGAGAATTGAGGCTCAGGGTGGGTCAATCCGTAAAGCTCTACCACCAATTGCAAACTAAAATCAAAGTACTGGAAGAAGATATCGAAATAGACTTACAAAGTCAGAGTTGGTGGAGAAAGGTCTGGGACTGGGGAATAAATGTGAACATCCATCCTTGGATTCGAATAATTTCACACATACTGGTCGGGATACAATTGATCTTAGCAATAACATGGGGCATAATGGCCTGCCAGGCATGCAGGCACCACGCACAGCGAAGAGGGACCCATGACCGGTCCCCAAATACTAAACAAGCCTGTCTAATAAAGGGGCAGGAGGATTTGGCCTTTGTCAATTTGATTTAAGCAACCGGGACTCCTGAAACCGCGTGACTGGCCAGCACGTTGAGGCAGGGAGTACCGGGCCGTGCACAAAATCTAATAAAAGTAGGGCGGTCGGTTAAAGGGGGACTAGGACTAGTCCCTTTACTGAAAGGGGGGAATTGTTGTAGGCATTAGACACCTGCTGAATATATCAAAACACTAGGCATTAGGCACGTGCTGAATATATCTAAACTCATATAGATTTAAAGTGGCCACATATAAAATGGCTGCCCAAGCATGATGGGAACTCCGTTAGTCAAGTAATGAACTGGGGCTGACCGAGCAATGACCGAGCAATGACCCTGTGAGGCCCACTACCGGGAATCCCTTAGCTCACTCACTTGAGACAAGATAACTATAAACGAACCATTATAGTACCTGATGTGGAATGTCCTTTGACGAAGGACTTCACACAGCAGAGCCCCGAGGAACAGAGATAAGGGCGGGGGGGGGCCACCTCACATAACGAGGTCATTAATCAGCCCGAGCTGACAAAAAAGAACATACAGCCCCTGAGGTATCAGGGGAATTCTATTGGGTTAAAGAAACCTATATGTAATCTATAATCGTTATGATTGGATTGTGTCCAGCCGAAGTGGGCTGAGTAACTGTAAAGAACTATTGTAAAACATATAAATATCGATGAATTTCTTTGTTCGTTGGAGAGAAGTGCCTGGGTCCAGTCCTGAGGCTTCCTCCCCACCGGCGAAAATAAAGGCCGCATTGTCATTGGAACCGACTCTGAGTGTTGAGTGATTCTTCCGAGAAAACATTCACGCTAACGATAGCCCAGGCATTTATGTCCACCAGCGACAACACCAAACAGATTTCGCAGAGTAAAGAAGTTTCGGCCAGTACTATGCATAAAGTAATGTCGTTTTCGAGCAGGAATATACGTGGCAGAACGTACACACCGGCTGCTGCTGCCCGATCTCAGATGACCCAGAGTCCGCCATTAGATATGGCCCTTACGGCTAAGGGGATCAAGGGGTACGGAGAGAAAGCAGGAAAGGTGTACTGAGGGAATGATCAGCCATGATCTTATTGAATGGTGGTGCAAGCTCGAAAGGCCGAATGGTCTACTCCTGCACCTATTTTCTATGTTTCTATGTTTCTATGTTTCTAATCGTTAATGCGAGACAGTTAACACCTTGTTGACGCTCTGGAGGTGATCATCGGCCCTATCATTGTCGTTTCAAGCTTTATATGTGCAACGGCTGCAGAACAATGGGACACCTCCAGCAAATGTGCAGGTGAGCTGCAAACCCTGCAAACCACCGTGTTGCAGAGGAAGTTCGATCCACTGTGGATCAGGCTGAATTGAAGGCTCATACTAAGGAGGCAGAAGTGTACGGGGTACACACATTCACCACAAAATGTCCACCAATAATGTTGAAAGTTGAACTGAACGGAATTCCAGTATCTATGGAACTGGACACAGGTGCGAGTCAGTCCATAATGAGTAAAAAGGCCTTCGACAGGCTATGGGCAAAAAGGCACACAGGCCTAAGCTCAGCCCCATTCACACCAAACTAAGGAATTACACCAAGGAACTAATCCCTGTAATTGGCAGTGCAGAAGTCAAAGTATCCTATGATGGAGCAGTACACAAACTCCCGCTGTGGATTGTGCCAGGGGATGGTCCCATATTGTTTAGCAGAAGCTGACTGGGAAAAATCCGCTGGAACTGGGACGACATCTGAGGGTTTTCGTCTGTCGACATTGCCTCATGTGCCCAGGTTCTGAGCAGGATTCCATCGTTGTTCAATCCAGGCATTGGAAGCTTCTCGGGGACGAAAGTACAGATCCATTTAGTTCCCGGTACGCGACCCATCCACCACAAGGCACAGGCGGTACCATATATGATGCGTGAGAAAGTGGAAATTGAGCTAGGCAGGCTGCTGCGAGAAGGCATCATCACGTCGGTGGAATTCAACGAGTGGGCTAGTCCGATTGTCCCGGTACTTAAAGGTGACGGCACGGTCAGAATTTGTGGGGACTATAAAGTAACAAGTAACCGTTTTTCGCAAAAGGACCAGTACCCGCTACCCAAGGCAGACGACCTATTTGCGACCCTGGCTGGAGGGAAGACGTTCAACAAGTTGGACCTAACCTCAGCCTATATGACGCAGGAGCTGGAGGAATCTTGGAAAGGCCTCACCTGCATCAACACGCACAAAGGTCTGTTCATCTATAACAGATGCCCATTCGAGATTCGGTCGGCCGTGGCAATCTTCCAACGGAACATGGAGAGCCTGCTAAAGTCGATTCCTCGCACCGTGGTTTTTCAGGATGACATACGGGTTACAGGTCGGGACACCTTTGAGCACTTGAAGAATATGGAAGAAGTTCTTAGTCGGTTGGATCGCGTGGGGCTCAGGTTGAAAAGCTCAAAGTGCGTTTTCCTGGTGCAGGAAGTTGAGTTCTTGGGAAGAAGAATCGCAGCAGACAGCATCAAACCCACAGACGCCAAGACAGAGGCCATGAAGTACGCGCTGAGACCACAGAACGTGACGAAGCTGTGGTCGTTCCTGGGACTCCTTAACTATTTTCGTAATTTCTTACCTGGGTTAAGCACCCTGCTCGAACCCCTGCATGCGCTATTGCGCAAGGGAGACTATTGGGTATGGGGTAATTCACAAGGGACTGCCTTTAAGAAAGCCAGACATCTGTTGTGTTCAAACAAACTGCATGACCCTTATAAAAGATTAGTGCTGGCTTGCGATGCATCATCATACGGGGTTGGGTGTGTGTTACAACAGGCTAACGAATCAGGGATTTTGCAACCGATTACTTATGCATCCAGGAGTTCGTCCAAGGCCGAAAGGGCCGACAGCATGATTGAAAAAGAGGCTCTGGTGTGCGTTTACGGGGTAAAAATAATGCACCAGTACTTATTTGGCCTCAAGTTTGAGCTTGAAACTGACCATCAGCCGCTCATATCGCTGTTCTCTGAGAGCAAAGGGATTAACACCAATGCCTCTGCCCGCATGCAAAGATGGGCGCTCACGCTGTCGGCAAACAACTATGTAATCCGCCACAGACCAGGCACAGAGAACTGCGCAGATGCTCTCAGTCGGCTGCCATTGCCCACCACGGGAGTGGAAATGGCACAGCCAGCGGACTTGCTCATGGTAATGTATGCATTCGAAAACAAAAAGTCCCCCGTTATGGCCTGCCAGATCAGGACCTGGACCAGCCAGGATTCTTTAATGTCCTTGGTAAAAAACTATGTCCTCCATGGGAACTGGTCCAGTATTCCAGCAGAGATGCAGGAGGCGATTAAGCCGTTCCACAGGCGTAAAGACGAAATGTCCCTGCAGGCGGACTGTCTGTTGTGGGGCAATCGCGTGGTCTTGCCCAAGAAGGGCAGAGATACGTTCATTTGTGAACTGCACAGCACCCACACAGGTATTGTAATGATGAAAGCCATAGCCAGATCGCATGTGAGGTGGTCCGACATCAACTCAGATTTAGAGTCATGTGTGCGCCAGTGCAACACTTGTTCTCAGCTGAGCAATGTACCCAGCGAGGCACTGCTAAGTTCGTGGTCGTGGCTCTCCAAACCATAGTCGAGAATCCACGTGGACTATGCCGGCCCATTTCTAGGCAAAATGTTCTTGGTTGTCGTGGTAGCTTACTCAAAATGGATTGAATGTGCAATAATGTCTGTAAGCACGTCCACGGCCACTATTGAAAGCCTACGAACCATGTTTGCCACGCATGGCCTGCCTGATGTCCTAGTCAGCGACAATGGGCCGTGTTTCACCAGTGCTGAATTCAAGGAATTAATGACCCGCAATGAGATCAAGCACGTCACATCTGCCCCGTTCAAGCCCGCATCCAATGGCCAGGCAGAACGGGCAGTTCAAACCATCAAGCAAAGCCTGAAATGCGTGTCGGAAGGCTCCCTGCAGACCCAACTATCCCGAGTGCTGCTCAGCTACCGCACCAGACCCCACTCACTCACCGGAGTTCCCGCAGCTGAGCTGCTCATGAAAAGGGCACTAAAAACAAGGCTCTCTCATGTCCACCCTGATCTCCATGATCATGTGTAGGTCAGGCGGCATCAACAAAGTGTGTACCATGACCGTGCAAATTTGTCACTCGATACTGAAGTCAATTATCCTGTGTTTGTACTCAATTATGGACATGGTCCTAAATGGCTCGCTGGCACGGTCATAGCCAAAGAGGGGAGTAGGGTGTTTCACATCAAATTGGCCAATAGACTAACGTGCAGAAAACATTTGGACCAAATCAAATTGCGGTTCACCAACAGCTATGAACAACCCAAAGAAGACACCACCAACTTTGACCCACCAACACATACACAAGTGGCAACTGACATCATGGTTGACCACGAAGCCGAACTCACCATCCCCAGCAGCCTGTCAAGGCCGGTTGCCCAGCAGCCCTGTGAAGAACTAACTAACTCACCTGCATCAGCATTTGTACCGAGACAATCGACAAGGGATCATCTCACCTTGTAAATAAGTGTACTGTTGACTTAACGGGGGACTGATATTATGTATTTAACCCCTTGTAACCTGTATTACACTACCACCAGAGGGCCTACCTGTTGGAGTCCCAAGGGATCCTTGATGTTTTGGGATGGATTCCCATGAGCATTGACAGTCTTAAAGCGACAATTATGGAGGTAGGGCCGCAGATTGTCGCTGCGAGCTGTGATAACAGCGAAGCCATCATTACACACACTTAGAGGCTGGTGGCCTCCAGCAATGACAGTGGAGTCCCGGAGAGTGTGGTGCATGCCCTTGACCACATTGCAGACTCGGGCACATCACACTAATGCAGGGCACAGCCACTTCCTGCACGCATGCGCATCCAGAGCAGTTCAGCCATTCCAGAAGAGATGATAGAGGAGGAGGAGGGAAGGCAGCATGCTAGGCATTTCAGCCAGGAGGCAAACGATGCTTTCGTGGGGGCAGTGGATCAAAGATGGCAGGATTTGCATCATCGGGGTGTTTCAAGACCATTGCAAACTATATTTAAAAGGACTTGGAGGGAGATAGCAGAGGAAGCCTCTGCCTCAGACACAGTGACCAGGACTGGTACGCAGTGCCGAAAGAAGTTTAATGATCTGACAAGGCTGGTCAGAGTAAGCGTTCAGCTTGGACAGGTGATGCAGTCCATGTCTGCCTCCATACTCTCCGCGTTCCCCACTGTCACACGGGGAAGTGACTGTTATGTATTTAACCCCTTGTAACCTGTATTACACTACCACCAGAGAGCCTACCTGTTGGAGTCCCAAGGGATCCCAGCATCCCTTGGGAGCATGGTATCTAAGCAGGCCACCCACGAGGTACCTGCACTCTGGAGTCTTAATAAAGGAGCTAAGGTCACACTTGCTCATTGTACACAGTACTCAGTTTCATCCTTTATTGTGAAGGTATCAGTGACGGTCCTGAAACAGGCCAGCAAGGTGTTTCACATGATGCTCTGGTTGCTTGGGGCCAGCCCTGTCGGCGACAGAGTGGCTCGAGGGATATATGAGATGGTGTCATTCCTCCGGATGACAGTATTCCATCTCCCCCCATTCACTCACCAAGAAAGCATCATCGACAGTTGTCACCCAAACTACCTGTGACTTGCGACGTCGAGGAAGAGGCTAGTCTGTTGGTAGCCAGGCTTCGCCCCACGAGCTGTTCCAGTGCATTCCTAGACGCCGTCTCCATTATCTCTCCCCCAATACAGCAGCACTCTGGCAGCCTTACTGCATGCCCTGGTGCCAATTTTAATAGGAGCAGCAGGCTTGGGAGGGGGATGAAGGGAAGGGGGAGGCAAAAGCCAGTGGAAAACTGTAGTGGGGCAGGATGCAGTTTATTACTTCCTTTAAGTGTCACACTTCAGGTTGCAGATTTTTATTTTCTTAAAGTATCATCATCATCATTTTTGCAGTCAGTTTTTATGTTCCCGGCAAGTTTCCCTCATATTCTATTTTCCCCCTCTTAATTAAACCCTTTGTCCTCCTCTGCTAAAAACTAAATTTCTCCCAGTTCTCAGGTTTGTTGCTTTTTCTGGCCAATTTATATGCCTCTTGGATTTAACACTATCCTTAATTTCCCTTGTTAGCCACGGTTGAGCCACCTTCCCCGTTTTATTTTTTACTCCAGACAGGGATGTACAATTACTGAAGTTTATCCATGTGATCCTTAAATGTTTGCCATTGCCTATCCACCGTCAACCCTTTAAGTATCATTTGACAGTCTATTCTAACAAATTCACGCCTCAAACCATCGAAGTTACCTTTCCTTAAGTTCAGTACCCAAGTTTCTGAATTAACTGTGTCACTCTCCATCTTAATAAAGAATTCTACCATATTATGGTCACTCTTCCTCAAGGGGTCTCACACAACAAGATTGCTAATTAGTCCTTTCTCATTACACATCACCAATTCTAGGATGGCCAGCTCCCTAGTTGGTTCTTCAAGATATTGGTCTAGAAAACCATCCCTAATACACTCCAGGAAATCCTCCTCCACTGCATTGCTACCAGTTTAGTTCGCCCAATCAATATGTAGATTAAAGTCACCCATGATTACTGCTGTACCTTTATTGCATGCATCCCTAATTTCTTGTTTGACGCTGTCCCCAACCTTACTACTACTGTTTCGTGCTCTGTACACAACTCCCACTAGCGTTTTCTGCCCTTAGTATTCCGTAGCTCCACCCATACCGATTCCACATCATCCAAGCTAATGTCCTTTCTTACCATTGCATTAATTTCCTCTTTAACCAGCAATGCCACCCCGCCCCCTTTTCCTTTCTGTCTATCCTTCCTAAATGTTGAATACCCCTGGATGTTGAGTTCCCAGCCTTGGTCACCCTGGAGCCATGTCTCTGTGATGCCAATTACATCATACCCGTTAACTGCTATCTGCGCAGTTACTTCGTCCACTTTAATCAGAATACTCCTTGCATTGAGGCACAGAGCCTTCAGGCTTGTCTTTCTAACACACTTTGCCCTTTTAGAATTTTGGTGTAATGTGGCCTTTTTTACTTTTTGCCTCAGGTTTCTCTGCCCTCCACCTTTACTTTTCTTCTTTCTATCTTTTGCTTCTGCCCCATTCTACTTCCCACTGTCTCCCTGCAGAGGTTCCGATCCTCCTGCCATATTAGTTTAACTCCTCCCCAACAGCAGAAGCAAACACTCCCCTTGGACATTGATTCCAGTCCTGCCCAGGTGCAGATCGTCTGGTTTGTAGTGGTCCCACCTCCCCCAGAACCGGTTCCAATGTCCCAGGAATTTGAATCCCTCCCCCTTGCACCACTCCTCAAGCTATTCATCTGAGCTAACCTGCGATTTCTACTCTGACTAGCATGTGACACTGGTAGCAATCCTGAGATTACTGCTTTTGTGGTCCTACTTTTTAATTTAGCTCCTAGCTCCCTAAATTCGTCTTGTAGGACCTCATCCCATTTTTTACCTATATCATTGGTACCTATATGCACCACGACAACTGGCTGTTCACCCTCCCTTTTCAGAATGCCCTGCACACGCTCCGAGACATCCTTGACCCTTGCACCAGGGAGGCAATATACCATCCTGGAGTCTCGGTTGCGGCTGCAGAAACATCTATCTATTCCCCTTACAATTCAATCCCCTATCACTATAGCTCTCCTACTCTTTTTCCTCCCCTCCTGTGCAGCAGAGCCACCCACGGTGCCATGAACTAATATGGCAGGGGGATGGGAACCTATGCAGGGAGACAGAGGGAAATAAAAAGGAGGCAGAAGCGAAATATAGGAGGGAGAATAGTAAAAATGGAGGGCAGAGAAACCCAAGGCAAAAAACAAAAAGGGCCACATTACAGCAAGATTCTAAAGGGGCAAACAGTGTTAAAAAAACAAGCCTGAAGGCTCTGTGCCTCAATGCGAGGAGTATTCGGAAAAAGGTGAATGAATTAACTGCGCAAATAGCAGTTAACGGATACGATGTGATTAGCATCACGGAGACATGGCTCCAGGGTGACCAAGGCTGGGAACGCAACATCCAAGGGGCTTCAGCATTTAGGAAGGATAGACAGAAAGGAAAAGGAGGCGGTGTGGCATTGCTGGTTAAAGAGGAAATCAACGCAATTGTAAGGAAGGACATTAGCCTGGATGATGTGGAATCGGTATGAGTGGAGCTGCGGAATTCCAAAGGACAGAAAACGCTCGTGGGTGTTGTGCATAGACCACCAAATAGTAGTAGTAAAGTTGGGGACAGCATCAAACAAGAAATAAGGGAATGTGTGCAATAAAGGTACAGCAGTAATCATGGGAGACTTTAATCTACACATTGATTGGGCTAACCTAACTGGTAGCAATGCGGTGGAGGAGGATTTCCTGGAGTGTATTAGGGATGGTTTTCTCGACCAATATGTTGAGGAACCAACCAGGGAGCTGGCCATCCTAGACTGGGTATTGTGTAATGAGAAGGGACTAATTAGCAATCTTGTTGTGCGAGGCCCCTTGGGGAAAAGTGACCATAATATGGTAGAATTCCTTATTAAGATGGAGAGTGACAAAGTTAATTCAGAAACTACGGTCCTGAACTTAAGGAAAGGTAACTTCGACGGTATGAGGCGTGAATTGGCTAGAATAGACGGGCAAACGATACTAAAAGGGTTGTTGGTGGATAAGCAATGGCAAACATTTAAAGATCACATGGATGAACTTCAGCAAATGTACATCCCTGTCTGGAATAAAAATAAAACTGGGAAGGTGGCTCAACCATGGCTAACAAAGAAAATTAAGGATAGTATTAAAGCCAAGGAAGAGGCATATAAATTGGCTTGGAAAAGCAACAAACCTGAGGACTGGGAGAAATTTTGAATTCAACAGAGGAGGACAAAGGGTTTAATTAAGAGGGGAAAAATAGAATACAAGAGGAATCTTGCAGGGAATATAAAAACTGACTGCAAAAGCTTCTATAAATTTATGAAGAGAAAAAGATTAGTGAAGACAAACGTAGGTCCCTTGCACTTGGATTCAGGTGAAATTATAATGGGGAACAAAGAAATGGCAGACCAATTGAAGCAATACTTCGGTTCTGTCTTCACAAAGGAAGATACAAATAACTTTCCGAAGGTACTAGGGGACAGTGGGTCTAGTGAGAAGGAGGAACTGAAGGATATCCTTATTAGGCGGGAAATTGTGTTCGGGAAATTGATGGGATTGAAGGCCGACACATCCCTGGGGCCTGATAGTCTGCTCAAGGAAGTGGCCCTAGAAATAGTGCTCAAGGAAGTGGCCCTAGAAATAGTGGATGCATTGGTGATCATTTTCCAACAGTCTATCGAATCTGGATCAGTTCCCATGGACTGGAGAGTAGCTAATGTAACACCACTTTTTAAAAAAGGAGGGAGAGAGAAAACGGGTAATTATAGGCCGGTTAGCTTGACATCAGTAGTGGGGAAAATGTTGGAATCGTTCATGAAGGACGAAATAATAGCGCGTTTGGAAAGCGGTGACAGGGTCGGACCAAGTCAGCATCGATTTATGAAAGGGAAATCATGCTTGACGAATCTTCTGGAATTTTTTGAGGATGTAACTAGCAGAGTGGACAAGGGAGAACCAGTGGCTGTGGTGTATTTGGACTTTGAGAAGGCTTTTGACAAGGTCCCGCACAAGAGATTGTTGTGCAAAATCAAAGCACATGGTATCGGGGGTAATATACTGATGTGGATAAGGAACTGGTTGGCAGACAGGAAGCAGAGAGTCAGGATAAATGGGTCCTTTTCAGAATGGCAGGCAGTGACTAGTGGAGTGCCGCAGGGCTCAGTGCTGGGACCCCAGCTCTTTACAATATACATTAACAATTTAGATGAAGGAATTGAGTATAATATCTCCAAGTTTGCAGATGACACTAAATTGGGAAGGTGTGAGCTGTGAGGAGGACGCTAAGAGGCTGCAGGGTGACTTGGACAGGTTAGGTGAGTGTACAAATGCATGGCAGATGCAGTATAATGTGGATAAATGTGAGGTTATCCATTTTGGTGGCAAAAACACGAAGGCAGAATATTATCTGAATTGCGGCAGATTAGGAAAAGGGGAGGTGCAACGAGACCTGGGTGTCATGATTCATCAGTCACTGAAAGTGGGCACGCAGGTACAGCAGGCGGTAAAGGCGGCAAATGGTATGTTGGCCTTCATAGCTAGGGGATTTGAATATAGAAGCAGGGAGGTCTTACTGCACTTGTACGGGGCCTTAGTGAGGCCTCACCTGGAATATTTTGTTCATTTTTGGTCTCCACTCTGAGGAAGGACGTTCTTGCTATTGAGGGAGTGCAGCGAAGGTTCACCAGACTGATTCCAGGGATGGCTGGGCTGTCATATGAGGAGAGACTGGATCAACTGGGCCTTTATTCACTGGAGTTTAGAAGGATAAGCGGGGATCTCATAGAAACATATAAGATTCTGACGGGACTGGACAGGTTAGAATGTGGGAAGAATGTTCCTAATGTTGGGGAAGTCCAGAACCAGGGGACATACTCTTAGGATAAGGGGTCGTCCATTTAGGACTGAGATGAGGAGAAACTTCTTCACTCAGAGAGTTGTTAACCTGTGGAATTCCCTGCCGCAGAGAGTTGTTGATGCCAGTTCACTGGATATATTCAAGAGGGAGTTAGATATGGCTCTTACGGTTAAGGGGATCAAGGGGTATGGAGAGAAAGCAGGAAAGGGGTACTGAAGGAATGATCAGCCATGATCTTATTGAATGGTGATGCAGGCTCGAAGGGCTGAATGGCCTACTCCTGCACCTATTTTTCTATGTTTTTATGTTTCAACAGTACCCAAAGCGGTGTATCTGTTTTGCAGGGGAATGACCGCAGGGGACCCCTGCACTACCTTCCTTGCACTGTTCTTCCTGTTGGTCATCCATTCCCTATCTGGCTGTGTACCCTTTACCTGCGGTAAGACCAACTCACGAAACGTGCTATGCACGTCATTCTCAACATCGTGGATGCTCCAGAGTTCATCCACCTGCAGCTCCAGTGCCGCAATGCAGTCCGTCAGGAGCTGCAGGCAGATACACTTCCCGCACACGTAGTCGCCAGGGACACTGGACGCGTCCCTGACTTCCCACATAGGAAGAGCATAACACGTGTACGAGCAATCCTGCCATGACTTAACCCTTAGATAAACTTAAATTGGCAACAACAATGCTAAAGGTTACTGTTAGATCTCTTAATTTCCAATGAAATATGAACTCCGATTATAGTTTTAACTTCTTTATTTTTGGCAGTAACAAGTTCTTGGCTTTAAGCCAGGTCTTTGTCCTTCTGGGACCACATGGTCAAATTGGCTGTACTTATACCTGGATCAATTTACAGAAAAGAATTCACCTTCTTTGATCTTATTGGCTCAATTAATAGTCTTTTAACCTTTTAATTGGCTCGCTACCCAAGAGTCCTAAAATGTCAAGTTGATTGATGACTTAATGCAACATGCTGAACTGCATGTAGCAGCCTTGACTTGGGGATCTGTGAATTTTCACAGTCTGTCTAAATGCAGCCTGTTTGAATTCTCTATCAATCCCCCCTTTGATTCTTTCACAAACTGAATCATAAAACATCAGGTATCACTGGTTAATCATTCTACAAAATAATTTCATACATATTAATAGAGTTTCCTTCTAAAATTTGTTGATATGTTTCGCCACATGTCCGGACTAGTAGCTTCCACACAAATTTACACCAACCCGAGTTCCATCGTGGCCAGAATGGAAGTCTGGTTTTAGTAGGTTAATTAACCTTATTCCAATTTAATCCAAATCAATATCTTAATTCAACCAGTAAACAACCTTCCCTTAAGCATACAATACCCCTGTGCCACGTACAGACGGTATGCTGGGACCTGCAAGGTGTCTCACATGCGGGACAGCAGCTACAGCCGCCTGGTCGCAACAACATTTAATCAACATAAACAAACAATACAAAAGTAAAACAATTACAAGAAATAGAATTAAACCTTCCACCAATGAAGTTCCTATTGAACCTAGCCATTCAGTGGCTCCACTCCACAAAGTGAATGATGGGGGTTGCTTAAGTTTTTATACCTCCTTTTGGATATGCTCCGCTAAGTGGTTAATTTCTTCGGAGCTATCTGGGATATATGTGCAACACTCAGTTCTGAGTAGGGTGCAAGTACTTCCCTTTTCAGCCAGGATGTAATCAAGGGCCAGTCTATTCTGCAGGGCTACTGTGTGGATTGCTACCATTTCTGCATTGATTTTAACTAGGGCCTCTGAGGTATCATTGGCTACCCGTTCCACAACGGATGCCATGTTAATGGATTCCCTTGTCAGTCTGGCGGTCCCATACCTGGGGATCAGAATGGCAAAGAACCTCTCTGTTTCTGTGATAGCTCTCTTAGGACGGTGTAAATGTTCCGACAGTGACTTTATATGATACATATAAGGCACAATGTAGGCTAAATAGCAGGATCCCATCCAATTCTGGGGCAGCCAAGGGTAGGCCTTGTGGCCACACACCCAATAGGTGCCATTATAGGCAATGAAGGTTAGCTGTTTCTTTGTCAGCAACACTCCGGGGCCTGCCCAGGCTTTTCCATCTGTTTTATTCAGAATCCCCGTTACGTTAAAAATTCCCACATCGGCCCAGTTTGGACAGTTCCATGGCTTGATTATATTATAATTCCGGGAGCAGTTACTATACCCCATATTTTGGCCTCCTTTGATGTTTCGAATCAGACAGACCGATTCCCCCGGTCTTCCTATTCCCATTGTATTAGTGATAACAAAAAATGGGGGCCGTTTGGAATTATTGTAGCACGGTTGGTATCCCCCTTCAAAGGTAGTCAGATTGTAACCTGCTAACTTCCATTTACGTGCCCAGTTTTCCGTATCCTGAAACGCATTGCCTGTTTTGTTTTGATTAATTATCCACTCAGCCATTTCCGAGATATTCAAGGGAACTGGCCTCAAGGGAATCCCTCCCTTTGAGTGAATAGGAATATGCGCACACACCCAACAACTAGAAATGTTACCTTGTTTGGCATAAATGTATGAGATATATAAAAAGGTATTTACATGTAATTCCCTTGCTACCCTACTATTTCCCTTTGGTGCAGAGGGTCGGCTAGTAAGAAGTAGGCCTATGCCTAGAATACCTACAATCAATAATACAGTAAATTTAGACATTTTCGCAAAAAGTAACTGTCCTTATTAGATTTCAGCTTCAGTTACGGGTGCTCGTTTAACGTGTGAAGCGTGGATCCAGGCTTTCTTTCCTTGGACTTTAACAGCTGCCTGGGTGGTCAATAACACTTGATAAGGTCCCTCCCACTTGGAACCCAAAGGTTCTTTATGCAACTTTTTCACATACACCCAGACTCCCGGGATGATGTCGTGTCCTCCTTCTGGTGGATTACCCCAAGCTGCCGATACCTGTCGGGAAACAGAACTAATAGCATTGGTTAAGTTCTGACAGTATGATAACAAAGTGTAACTCATTCAGTGAACATCAGCTTTCCGTAAATCGATAGTTCCTGGCAGCGACATGGGTCTTCCTGTTATAATTTCAAATGGGCTTAGACCTGTAGTTCTGTTCGGGGTTGCCCCAATGCTACATAGCACTATTGGTAGTGCCTGGGGCCATAGTGTTCCTTCTTGGTGATATTTGGCAAGCCGTTGTTTCAGAGTTCGATTCATTAGTTCTACTTGTCCTGATGATTGTGGATGATAAGGACAGTGTAAATCCCATGTAATGTTCAGTAACCTACAGACTTCTTGGCAGACAGCACCTGTGAAGTGTGTTCCCTGATCTGAGTCAATGCTACTCGGGATTCCCCATCGGGGAATGTAATCCTTACACAAGACCTTTGCAGTGTGATTGGCTGTGGCTCTTTTAGTTGGGACAGCTTCTACCCATCTAGAGAATCTGTCGACCATGACAAGAATGTTAGTGTATCCTTGGCATGAAGGAAGAGATATATAATCAACCTGCAGATGCTGGAATGGTCCGACAGGGGCAGGGGGCCTCAGTTGGGGCATTACCGTGATGGGTCCAGAATTATTTTTCTGGCAGACCACACAGCGGTCTGTTACCAGCTGGGCATGTTTTTTAAATCCCCGACCCCACCAGCTTTTCTGGAACTGTGCCGTCATCTGTTGTGAGGCCAAGTGTCCCCACGAGTGGATCTGTTGGGCTAAAAAAGGCATAAGCGCTTGTGGCGCGACTGGCTTGTCGGTAACTCTTTGTCTCCAGACACCATCTTTGCATAGCTTAATTCCTGCCTCGATCCATGTCCATTTTTCCTCTCGGGAGCACTCGCCTTGCATTGTTTGAAGGTCTCGTGTCAGAGTCCTGAGTGCTTTCAATCTGCACATCTGTGTTGGTTCTTCTGGAGGAACACCTTGTGAGGTGGCATCTTTAGCTGCCTGGTCGGCTAGGGCATTTCCCTGTGCTTCTGTGGTATTTTCCTTGGTATGGGCCTTACACTTCAGGATGGACACTTCCTGAGGTAATTGTATGGCCTCCAGTAAGTCTCGGACTTCTTTTCCATTTCGGATAGGTGTACCTGCAGCAGTGAGGAATCCTCTTTTCCGCCATAACATACCAAAGTCGTGAGCGACTCCAAAAGCATAACGCGAATCTGTGTAGACATTAGCTGACTGTCCTTCTGCTATTCGACATGCTTCTGACAGGGCCCGTAACTCGGCCTGTTGTGCTGATGTTCCTGAGGGTAAACATCCTTTTGCCACTACCTCATATTGGGCCCAAGTTTCCACATGATTTGCGCCTGATTTTTAGGAGCAACTGGTGGAGAACGGACCAACTTAGAAATCGCAATTCTCCACATTTTTTTTCTGCAGTTCTAGTCAGGTAGAACAGTTCCACTTTGGAACAGAAATTTTTCTTCAGAAGGGGGCGTGTCCGGCCACTGACGCCTGATTTCAAAGTTTCCACAGTGAAAACGTACTCCAAACTAACTTAGAATGGAGCAAGTGAAGATTTTTGTAGAACTGAACACATTAAAAAATCAGGCGCAGGTTACAAATTAGGCATCCAGAATGAGGTGGGGGGGGGGGAGGGGGGGGAAAGGGAAATCATTAAATTCTATAATAAATCCTTATTTATACTTATACAAATATTATACAAATAAATCCAACCTGAATAAACATTTATAAGCAAAGAAAAGATTAAATAAACCATCTTCCTACCTGTGTGAAAGTGCTTCAGGCAGGCCTTTCGGGACCGAAGGCTGAAGGGCCGGCCCGAGACTTCGGGCAGGGCCCGTCCCCAGCACCAGATTTACAGGTAGGTGGTGTTGGGTCGGGTTGGGGAGGTTCGGTTCGGTTCGGGTCGGGGGGAGGGAGGGAGAGAGAGGGGGGGAGGGAGGGAGAGAGAGGGGGGGGGGGAGGGAGAGAGAGGGGGGGATGGAGGGAGAGAGAGGGAGGGAGGGGGAGGTCAGGTCGGGGAGGGGGAGGTCAGGTCGGGGAGGGGGAGGTCAGGTCGGGAAGGGGGAGGTCATGTCGGATCCAGTCCGGGGGCGGGGGCGGGGCCGGGGGGCGGGGGGAGCGGGGGTCGGGTCGGGTCCAGTCGGGGGTGAGCAGGAGCAGGAGTTGGGTCGGGTCCAGTCGGGGGGGGTGGAGGAGCGGGAGCGGGAGCGGGAGCAGGAGCGCGGGTCGGGTCGTGTCCAGTCGGGCAGGGGGGGGCGCGGGAGCAGGAGCAGGAGCAGGAGCGCGGGTCGGGTCGGGTCCAGTCGGGGGTGGGGGGGGGAGCGGGAGCAGGAGCGCGGGTCGGTCGGGTCGGGTCCAGTCGGGGGGGCGGGGGTGGAGTGGGAGTGGGAATCTGGTCGGGTCCGGTCCGGGGGAATGTGGCGGGGGGGGGCAGTGGGTGTCGGGTCCGGTCCGGAGGCAGGGGAGGGGGGGGAGCGGGTGTTGGGTCTGGTCGGGGGGGCGGGGAGAAGCAGGAGCTGGCCGTGGGAGGAGCTTTATTCACGCAGCCCCAGTGAGGCCATTGGGCCAGGGCTAGGGGCTGTGTGCTTCGGGCCCCTCCCACACAGTTTCGAGCGCCTGGAGCTACTGCACTTGCGTGCCCACTGTAGCGCGCATGTGCAGAGGTCCCGGCACTGTTTTCAGCGCAGGGACCTGGCTCCGCCCACTACAGCTCGTGCTGCGCTGCGCCTAGGACCAGAGGACCTGCAGGGAGGTGGAGAATATGGAGGATTTTTTTAGGCGCACTTTGTGGCGCGAAAAACGGGCGTCCAGGTCGGGACTGCGCCGTTCTAGGCGCGTGTGGAAACTTGTGCCCATTAGGTTGTAACTGCCCATCCTGCTTTTCTGGTACCATTGTCAACAAAGGAGGAACCATCTGGAAACAGGATGAGGTCTGGGTTGTGCAGAGGCTGCTCTGCTGCTAAGGCTGCTTCTTCTGTTTCTTTTAAAATCTCCACGCAGTCATGCTCTTCACATTCTCCCCCCTCTTGCTCCCTCGATTCTGACATCGGGAGCATAGTTGCGGGATTAACCGGGCTGGCCTGGACTATATGGAGATTAGGAGCTTCCAAAACTGCTGTCCAGCGGGTCCATCTTGCCGCTGGCACCTGAGACATTCTATTCATAGACAGCAAAGCATGTACGGTGTGGGGACACTTGACAATCAGCTTTTGGTCGAGGACTAGACCCGCAGTGGTCATTACCGCTCGATATGTAGCTTCCATGGCCCTTAGGCAACTTCCCCATCCGAGTGCTATCGCATCCAGTTTTGCCAAATAATAGCCAATAGGTCTTTGCCGATCCCCATGTTCTTGTGTCAGTATAGCTGTTATATATCCTTCTTTCTCATGGACAAACAGGGTAAATGGCTTACCACTGTTGGGGATTCCCAGAGCTGGTGCCGAACACAAAGCCTTTTTTAAACTCAGGAAGGCCTCTTGCTGTTCTTTAGTGAGGGTGATGGCTTCCTTAGAGGCACGTTTCCCCTTTAAAATATCATTCAGTGGCTGAGCAAGCTGTGTGAAGGAGTCAATCCAATTTATGTTAAAGTTACACAATCCCAAAAAAGACCTTAGTTCCTGAATAGTGGTGGGTTTTTTAGCAGCCCGAATGGCTGCAGTTCTATCCTGGGTAAGTTCTCTCTTTCCTTGTGAAATCTTTTGTCCCAGGTATACAACCTCTTCTTGGGATATTTGTGCTTTGTCGATGCTGGCTTTATGTCCTTTCAGCCAAAGGTGGTCCAGCAAAGCTCGTAAATCATGTTCATGCTGTTCTTCCGTGTTTGAAGCTAGCAAGATATTGTCTACATATTGGATGACTGTGGATGACAGGGGAGGTAATTCTCGGAAATGGCTTTGTAAAGCCATGTGGAATACTGTAGGGCTGTTGTGGAAACCCTGCGGTAACCGGGTCCAAGTATACTGTTGTCCTTGGACCGTGAAAGCAAACCACTGTCGAACCTCCGGTGCCAGAGGCACCGACCAAAATCCGTTGGCCATACCTATAACCGAGAAATATTTATGTTCCGGTTTGAGGGCATTAAAAATGGTGGAGGGATCTGCAACCAAAGGAGCTTTTTGATCAATACACTGGTTAGCTTTCCTATAATCGACAGTCAAACGCCAATTCTCATTGGATTTCTGTACCGGCCACACGGGGCTATTGGAGGAGCTATGCGTTTTAATAAGCACCCCTTGTTTCTCCAATTGCTGAATAACCGGTAAGATTCCCGCAATGGCAGTTGGACTGATGGGATACTGTTTAGTGCATGGAGGCTTGGTCCCTGTAAATGACACAGGCTCCATCTGGAGTAGGCCACAATCGTTCTTATCTTTAGCCCATATCGGGTATTGTAGGGGTAAGCATGTTAATTCCACCCCTGTGTCTAAAAGACAGTCCACATCGTTATCGCCCACCCTCACAGTTATATATAGCCCATCTCCCCTTTTTTGTATTAGTGCGAGGAGGGGGGCCAGGGCGGGCTCTAATCGTTTTTTGCTATCCCAAGTAACTCCTTCTATTGTTGTATTGTCAGTCGCTTAAATGCTTCTATGAGGTCGGTATCTTGTGACAAGCCTGGTTTGTTGGCTGAATTGTATCCCTGGCTGCGTCCTCTTCCCCAGCCACGACCTTTCTGTTTTGCCCTGCACGTCTTGGCCCAGTGACCTTCTTTCCCACAATAATGACATTTTCCGGGTAATTTTCCTAATGACTGTTTATCGGAACCCTGGGATTTCCATCCCATAGCCTGTACAGCTGGGACTTTAGCTCCCATATCCCGATCTAATTGGTTACATCGATCCACCAATGCTGCAAATGTAGTTCCTCTACCTTCCCAGTCCGGTAACACTACTTTAAGCATTTTGGACAGTTCTGGCTTTAGACCTGCCACGAAAGCTGCTTTCAGGGATCCAAACACTTGTTCATCCATTTCCTCATCCGTATTATTCATACCCAAATGTTCTAGCCACGTGCATCTAAACCGCTCGTCATACTCCAGGACCTCCTCTGTTCCTTTCTGTTGGCGGGCTGCAATTTTTCCCCAGTCTGTCTTAGCTGGACTGAAGGCTTGCAGCCAGTGTTTAATCGCCTCCCATCCTGCATCTAAATCTTGCTCATCCTGCCCCAAAGCTTCTTCTACCTTGTTGTGCAATTTTCTTCCCTGTGTTTTTGGCACCATTATGGTAAAAATTTGCACTCCGTCCCAGGGATGAAGTTGATATATATTTCTGAAGTGGTCCAATTGGTCCCACGTTTTTACTCCCCCTTTCTTTGGATTGGGCAATTCCTTGGACCATTTATCAATTTTCTCTGGGTCTGCCGGATCATGAAGTAAGTATTCTGCATACACCCTTTTCCTCGTTTTTTTGGTTCCGCCCTCATCGGCAGTCTCTTCTGATTTGACTACAACTCGTCTTTTTTTAAATGGGGCAAAGCGCACCCCTAATTCTTCATCCTCCGACACTGTGTTGTCGGAGGATTCAGAATCCGTATCTATTCCTCGGCCGTGTCTTCGGGTTTGCGCTTTTAATTTATCCAAACATGGGTACCCTGGGAATTGATCAATACATTTTCCTTTTCCTATTACTGTCTCTTGACCTAATGATTTTTTCCATTCTTTAATTTCACCTTTAAGATCTTTAACTTCCGCTTCCAGCTTTTCAAGTTCAAGCTTTTTCTGTCGCAGCTGTGTACAAACAGCTTGCAATTGATCCTTTGTACTGGTCAGTTCTCGATCATGTTGGGAACGCATTATAATTTCATTCCGCTTTCGAATCTGGCCCATAACTGCTAGGGACCATCTAGTTCGCTCTTTATTTTTCATACAGGTCGTTTTTCCCCAGACCCTTTTAATCTCGTCCAAGGACCATTGTCTTTTGGAGGTTCCGTACTTTGTTCAATCTTAATACAGGTTTTAGATAAGTTGAATTGTTGCTCTATGTATTCTTTCAACTGTTGGAGAATTTTATCTATCGAAACTTCAGGTGGTGCTTGCCCACCTTTAACAGTTGTTGGCAATTCTTTGCTCTTATCTCCTGCTGCCATAATACTGATTTCTTTACTGGGGTCTCGAGTCGTAGGCTTTCCAGCCGATCAATAGGTCGGTGATTAATTAACTAACACACCGCCGAAGTTTAGACGTCTATGGGACCTCGAGCCGACTACCAACCAGAGGGTTCACAAACTGGAGGCTTTTGGAATCGTGTAGAAGGAGAGGCGAATTTAGACTTTTGACCGAGGACTTTATAAAGAGTCCTTACCTCAGTATGTAGGTCCGATGTCCAAAATTCAGTTTCTTTCCTCAGGGATCCTGTTCGTGACGCCAAAATTGTTAGATCTCTTAATTTCCAATGAAAGATGAACTCCGATTGTAGTTTTAACTTCTTTATTTTTGGCAGTCAGCAGTAACAAGTTCTTGGCTTTAAGCCAGGTCTTTGTCCTTCTGGGACCACATGGTCAAAATGGCTGTACTTATATTTGGATCAATTTACAGAAAAGAACTCACCTTCTTTGACCTTATTGGCTCAATTAATAGTCTTTTAACCTTTTAATTGGCTCGCTACCCAAGGTCCTAAAATGTCAAGTTGATTGATGACTTAATGCAACATGCTGAACTGCATGTAGCAGCCTTGACTTGGGGGTTTGTGAATTTTCACAGTCTGTCTAAATGCAGCCTGTTTGAATTCTCTATCAGTTACTTACTGATATAGAAAAGAAAAAGAAAAACTACTTTCCAATCACCAGCCAATTACTTACCCCCTTGGCTGTGATGTCACCTTTCAATTTCTTTCGACTTCTTTTTTGCCTTCACTCCCCACTGCAGCTGCACCAGCTGGCCTCTTGTAGGCCTCACCATGCTGCTGCTCCGCCTCCCGACTCCCTGCTGGGCCTCCTTTCCGACGTTGGGCCTCTTGTAGGCCTCACCACGCTGGCTAGGTTGTGTAGCATGGAGCTCACCACAATGAGCTCAGAGACCTGCTGAGGGGAATATTGTAGGCAGCCTCCAGAATGTTCCAGAAATCGGAAGTGCTCCAATTGTCTGTTCAATGATGTTGCGGGTGGCTGCATGGCTCATATTATAGCGATGCTCAGCTTCTGTCTGAGGGTTCTGGAGGGGACGGTCATGAGCTCGGTGGTGAGGCCCTAATCTTTGTCCCCGATCAGCCAGCTATGACCTTGTGCTTGATGCTGGAACATGTGTAAGACACTGCAGTCACGCAAGATGAAAGCAAGATGCTCCCTGGATATTGGACATTGACTGCCATGATGCGCTGAGTGTGGTCAAGACAACCTCTGAACTTCCAGGGAGTGGAATCCCTTTCGGTTTCGGGATACCTCTCGATTCCGTAAAGATGCTCGGAGAGCGATGTGCATAAAGTCAACGGCACCCTGAACCTTGGGGAAGCCAACAAATTGTCCAAAGCTTATAGCCCTCTCATTTTGGGTCTTCCTGGGAAGTTTATGAAGTCCATCCTGTGTGCGTACAATGTATTAGTCACCTGGCGAATGCAGCAATGTGTAGCGTGCTGCAAAATGAAGCATATGTCCCCCGCTGATGCCTGGAAGGAGCTGGAGGCTTCAAAGGCCAGCGCTGCAGTCACCTTCACCTCGACGGGCAGTGCAGTCCTGTTGCCGGTGGTAGGCTGTCGGTCTGCCTGTAGGAGCTGGCATATCTCTGTGACCATCTCTTTTCTGAAGCGTATCAGAAATGTGTAGGTAGGACTGATGTTCCATGTAAATCCGTGGCGGGGTAAACGTCTGCAACCCCTTTGATTCCATTGCAAACGATCAACAATAAGCCTTCTTCCAGCTTGAAGCTGTATGGCAATAACAGCCAGCATAAACGGCTCCTGACCTAGCATGGCCCCCATTCTATTATCTTAATGAGCTTTAAAACAAACTAGAAACTCACATAAGAGTTCACAATCAAGTATGCAGTAACGCAACGTTCTTCTCCCAACCGTTGCAGTCATTCACAACTGCGACTTCAAACTTCACTTTAAAGATGGCGCCTACAAGCCTAATGCGTCCTGGATCCGTCTGGTTTTTATGGGCGGGTTCTGGGGCGGACACTAAATCAGGTGAAATGCACGAAAGTTCCACCCGGGGTGCAAGCGCAACGATGCATGACGATTTGCGTCATCCTAATGGTCAAGACGGCAGCGGAGCGATAAGTTTTAACGCTGCCACAAAACCATTGGCGACATTTTGTGCCCCTCGTTTAACGCCCCAAAACACCTGTTTTTGCACCCTGCCGATGCGCTAAATGAGGCGCAAAGTAACCGAAATCCAGCCCTTTGCCTCTAATTATTGAGCCCAGAATCCTATATGCTTTTTTAACTGCTTTCTCAGCCTACTCTGCCACCTTCAACGATTTGTGCACTTATACCCCCAGGTCTCTCTGTTCATGCACCTCATTTAGAATTGAACCCTTTAGTTTATATTACCTGTTCTCGTTCTTCCTACCAAAATGTATCATTTTGCACTTTTCTGCATTAAATTTAATCTGCCATGTGTCTGCCCATTCCACCAGCCTGTCTGTGTCCTCTTGAGGTGTATCACTATCCTCCTCACTGTTCACTATACATCCAAGTTTTGTGTCATGTGCAAATTTTGAAATGATTCCCTGTATACCCAAGTCCAAGAGCTAGATTTTGCATGTTTTTTTGCATACATAACGCCCACTTAACATCCATTTTACCACTGAAATTAGGTATAACGCCCTGATATCACCCATTTAGCCACAAAATGGAAACTGATGCCCATTTTTCAGAAACTTATTGGCAAGCGTTACTTTTTCCATGTACGTAACATCAGGAAAAAATAATACCGCCTGCCCACATATTTGGGGCAGAATCATCAGAATGGGTGAAACCAACGTCCATAATATTGCCCAGTGCTACTTTCCGCACATAATTAACGCCGAGATTCAATAATACCGACCGCCCACTTTATTTTGTCGTAAAGATCATGTTTGCTGAAACTAACGCCCAGGAGATCGGCCAGTGCCACTTTCACCACCTCGCACACATCTCGCCCACAATATCACTTGCCCAAAAAACTGCCCAGAAAAAGTGGAACTAACTGGAACTACTCACAGCGGTATGGATGCCGTGTTCTAAATCACATGTCGCATCATTTGAAAAGCTCTCTGTTTCAACCTCAGGAGAGTTCAGATGTACTCTGGAGGTCTTTGGAGGTGATGTGAACATCCGAACAAACATCTTTATCATACTGTGGATGATTGGAATTTAATAGGTGTCTTCGTCGGGACATTCATTCTTTGTGACTAATCAGTGGAAAACAGATAGCTATTGGAATGGGGCCTGTCCTTTCTCACCCTCTCTTGATGATCACTGCAGGCTCGAGATGGCAGAAGTTACGCTCGACAGCATCATGTGCCCAATGTAAGATGTGCCAGACTGATGAGGAGGACCAGACGTTACACCCCCCGCAAGTACAGGGAGAAGCAGTCTCACCTCAACTTGCCCGACACCACCTGCCCTCAGAGACTGCGCTTCCACAAAGAGGTGAGATATGCCAGCTCATAAGGGCAGATCTGCAGCCTGCCAGCACCATAAATGCTGCACTGTCCGTCAAGGTCAAAGTCACCGCGGCACTATCATTCTACACGTCAGGTTCTTTTCAGGCCTCAGCTGCCGACATTTGCAGTCTGTCTCAGCATTCCACACATTGCTGCATTAGACAGGTCACTGAAACTCTGTACGCACATAGGATGAACTTTATCAGCTTCCCTATGACCAGGGAGGCACAGACTGAGAGGGCTTTAGGATTCTACCAAATTGCTAACTTCCCCAAGGTGCAGGGAGCAGTAGACTGTACGCACATCGCGATGCGGGCACCTTTTCAGGATGCAGGTGTTTTCAGGAACCACAAGGGATTCCACTACCTGAATGTGCAACTCGTTGTCGACCACCAGCAAAGTGAATGTTAAATTTCCGGGAAGCATCCATGATGCTCACATCCTGCGTGAGAGCAGTGTATCTGACTTGTTTAACAATCAGCCACAAGGTCAATGCTGGATGCTCGGTGACAAAGGATATGGCCTCGCCACCTGGCTGATGACCCCTCTGCGTGACACCCATACTGAAGCCGAGAGGCGATACAACGAGAGCCACAGAGCCACTCACAATATCATGGAGAAAACCATTGGAATGCTTAAGCAGTGCTTTAGATGCCTGGACCACTCAGGAGGCGAGGTCCAATACCACCCTGAGCAGGTAGCTCAATTCGTGGTGGTGCGCTCCATGCTGCACAACTTGGCTATCAGGAGGGGGCAAGAATTGCCAGAAGGGTGTGACGGTCCACCTCAGGAGAGATAGGAAGAGGAGGACGAGGAGGTGGACGCTGACCTTGGGGCACACAATCAGGTTGACGCTGAAGCCATGCCCCCGCCTCCCTGTAGACCACATGAAAGGGCCCATGATGACATGATAGCTGCAAGACTCTTATTTCAGGAGCTCATAAATGAGTGCTTTTCCAGAAAGAAAGTTGGTGGTATTTAGAAGGCTGACACACTGCTGGGTGTGCAGGTCATATATCAATGGTGGGCATCACCTTGGTGACAGACGAGAGTGGACCTAAGCGGTGGGGATAAAAGGAACGAGCTGCTCGGAGCTGAAAGCAGTGCGAGAGGAGTGAAGAGGGGGACAAAATCAAAGTGTAACATCACGGGAAAGAAGACAGCTGCGCGGAGGTCGGAGCGGAGCAGGTCGGGAGCAGCGAGGCCAATAAAAAGATCCCAGAAGGCGGGAGAAGCTAGCTGGTGCAGGGGCAGAAGGTAAACAAAGAAGCAAAGAGAAATCAAAGTGTGATGTCACAGCCAAGCGGGTAAGTGATTAGTTGGTTGATTGATGAATATTTCACCTTTTCCTTTTTCTTTTTCTTTTCTTATCTGTAAGAAACCTTTGGCATTGTTACCAATTAGGTTAATTTAAGGGTTAAGTCATGGCAGGAGAGCCCAGACCCGTGTCATGCTCCTCCTGTGCTATGTGGGAAGTCAGGGACGTTTCCAGTGTCCCTGACAACTACATATGCAGGAAGTGTATCCAGCTGCAGCTCCTGACAGACCACATTGCGGCACTGGAGCTGCGGATGGATTCACTATGGAGCATCCGCGATGCTGAGGATGTCATTGAATAGCATGTTTAGTGAGTTGGTCACACCGCAGGTAAAGGCCACACAGGCATATAGGGAATGGGTGACCATCAGGCAGAGCAGTGGAAGGAAAGTGTTGCAGGGGTCCCGTGCGGTCATCTCCCTCCAAAACAGATACACCACCTTGGGTACTGTGGGGGAGATGGCTCATCAGGGGAAGGCTGCAGCAGCCAAGTCCATGGCACCAGGGGCGGCTCTGCTGCACAGGAGGGCAAGAAAAAGAGTGGGAGAGCAATCGTGATAGGGGATTCTATTGTAAGGGGAATAGATAGGCGTTTCTGCAGCCACAAACGAGACTCCAGGATGGTATGTTGCCTCCCTGGTGAAAGGGTCAAGAAAGTCTCGGAGCGGCTGCAGTGCATTCTGGAGGAGGAGGGTGACCAGCCAGCTATCGTGGTACATATAGGTACCAACAATATAGGTAAAAAATGGGATGAGGCCCTACAAGCTGAATTTAGGGAGCTAGGAGTTAAATTAAAAAGTAGGACCTCAAAGGTAGTAATCTCAGAATTGCTACCAGTGCCACGTGCTCATCAGAGTAGAAATTGCAGGATAACTCAGATGAATACGTGGCTTGCGGTATGGTGCAAGGGGGAGGGATTCAAATTCCTGGGACATTGGAACCAGTTCTGGGGGAGGTGGGACCAGTACAAACCAGATGGTTTGCACCTGGGCAGGAGTGGAAGCGATGTCCTCGGCGGAGTGTTTGCTAGTGCTGTTGGGGAGGGTTTAAACTAAAATGGCAGAGGGTTGGGAATCTATGCAGGGAAACAGAGGGAAATAAAAAGGGGGCAGAAGCAAAAGGTAGGAAGGAGAAAAGCAAGAGTGGAGGGCAGAGAAATCAAGGGCAAAAATCAAAAAGGGCCATATTACAACATAATTCTAAAAGGACAAAGTGTTAAAAGAACAAGTCTGAAGGCTCTGAGTCTCAATGCGAGGAGCATTCGTAATAAGGTGGATGAATTGATTGTGCAGATAGCTGTTAACGGATATGATGTAATTGAGATTACGGAGACATGGCCCCCAGGTAACCAAGGCTGGGAACTCAACATCCAGGGGTATTCAATATTCAGGAAAGACAGACAGGAAGGAAAAGGAGGTGGGGTAGCGTTACTGGTTAAAGAGGAGATTAACGCAATAGTAAGGAAGGACATTAGCGTGGATGATGTGGAATCTATATGGGTAGAGCTGCGAAACACCAAAGGGCAGAAAACGTTAGTGGGAGTTGTGTACAGACCACCAATCAGTAGTAGGGAGGTTGGGGATGGCATCAAACAGGAAATTAGGGACGTTTGCAATAAGGCTACAACAGTTATCATGGGTGACTTTAATCTACGTATTGATTGGGCTAACCAAACTGGTAGCAATACTGTGGAGGAGGATTTCCTGGGGTGTATAAGGGATGGTTTTCTAGACCAATATATCGAGGAACCAACTAGAGAGCAGGCCATCCTAGACTAGGTCTTGTGTAACAAGAGAGGATTCATTAGCAATCTGGTCGTGTGGGGCCCCTTTGGGGAAGAGTGACCATAATATGGTAGAATTCTTCATTATCATCATCATCATCATAGGCAGTCCCTCGGAATCAAGGAAGACTTGCTTCCACTCCCAAAGTGAGTTCTCTGGTGGCTGAACAGTCCAATATGATAGCCACAGACCCTCTCACAGGTGGGACAGACATTCGTCGGGGGAAGGGGTGGGTGGGGCTGGTTTTCCGTGCGCTCCTTCCGTTGTCTACGCTTGACCTCTTCACGCTCTTTCCGTTGAGACTCGAAGAACTCAACGCCCTCCCTGATGCACTTTCTCCACCTCAGACGGTCTTTGGCCAGGGTCTCCCAGGTGTCAGTGGTGATGTCGCACTTTACCAGGGAGGCTTTGAGGGTGTCCTTATAATGCTTCCGCTGCCCACCTTTGGCTCGTTTACCATGAAAGGATAAAGCATTTGCTTAGGGAGTCTTGTGTCTGGCATGCGAACTATGTGGCCTGCCCAGCGAAGCTGATCGAGTGTGGTCAGTACTTCAAAACTGGGGATGTTAGCCTGGACGAGGACACTGATGTTGGTGTGCCTGTCCTCCCAGGGGATTTGCAGGATCTTGCGAAGACATCGTTGGTGATATATCTCCAGCGACTTGAGGTGCCTTCTATACATCGTCCATGTCTCAGATCCATACAGGAGGGCGGGTATTACTACAGCCCTGTAGACCATGAGCTTGGTGGTAGATTTAAGGGCTAGGTCTTCAAACACTCTTTTTCTCAGATGGCCGAAGGCTGCACTGGTGCACTGGAGGCGATGTTGAATCTCCGCATCAATGTCTGCCTTTGTTGAAAAGAGGCTCCCGAGATATGGGGAATGGTCCACGTTGTCCTGGGCCGCGCCGTGAATCTTGATGATTGAAGGGCAGTGCTGTGCGGCAGGGACAGGCTGGTGGAGGACCTTTGTCTTACGCATGTTAAGCGTAAGGCCCATGCTTGCATCTGCCTCAGTGAATACATTGACTATATCCTGGAGTTCAACCTCTGAATGTGTGTAGACGCAGATATCGTCCGCGTACTGCAGCTCAACGACAGAGGTTGGGGTAATCATGGACCTGACCTGGAGGTGGCATCGATTAAACAGCTTCCCACTGGTTCTGTAGTTTAGTTCCACTGCAGCGGGGAGCTTGTTGATTGTGAGGTGGAGCATGGAGGCAAGGAAATTTGAGAAGAGGATTGGAGCGATGACACAGCCTTGTTTGACCCCGGTTCGGACGTGAATTAGGCCTGTAATGGATCCGTTGGTAAGGATCACGTCCTGCATGTCGTCGTGAAGCAGGCAAAGGATGTTGACAAACTTTTGGGGGCATCGAAGAAGGCCATATATAAGGGCTGGCGCTGCTCCCTGCATTTTTTCTGCAGCTGATGCGCTGCAAAGATCATGTCCGTTTTGCCCCGTAGGTGACGAAATCCGCACTGTGATTCCGAGAGGAGCTCTTCGGCCACAGGGAGAAGACAGTTAAAGAGAACTCACGCGACAACCTTCCCAGTGGCCGATAGCAGCGAGATTCCCCTGTAGTTGGCGCATCGGACGTGTCCCCTTTCTTAAAAATGGTCGCAATCACTGCATCTCTTAGATCTCCTGGCATGCTCTCCTCCCTCCAGATGAGAGAGATGAGGTCATGTATCCGCGCCAACAGCACCTCTCCGCCATACTTTAGCGCCTCAGCAGAGATTCCATCCGCACCCATAGCCTTGTTATTCTTGAGCTGTTTTATGGCTTTGCCTACCTCGTGCAACATTGGAGTTTCACTGAGTTGGTGGCAGGTCGCATGCTGCGGGATGGAGTCGAGAGCACTCAAGTCAAAGGCAGTGTCGCGATTGAGGAAATCTTCAAAGTGCTCCTTCCATCGGGCCCTGACAGCCTCGGTGTTCTTGATGAGTGTTTCCCCATTCTTCATTAAGATGGAGAGTGACACAGTTAATTCAGAGACTAGGGTCCTGAACTTAAAGAAAGGAAACTTCAAGGTATGAGACGTGACTTGGCTAGGATAGACTGGAGAATGATACTTAAAGGACAGACTGTGGATAGGCAATGGCAGACATTTAAATATCACATGAATGAATTATAACAATTGTGCATCCCTGTGTGGCATAAGAATAAAAAAGGGAAGGTGGCTGAACCGTGGCTAACAAGGGAGATTAGGGAAACTGTTAAATCCAAGGAAGAGGCATATAAATTGGCCAGAAAAAGCAGCAAACCTGAGGACTGGGAGAAATTTAGAATTCAGCAGAGGAGGACTAAGGGTTTAATAAGGAGGGGGGAAATAGAATATGAGAGTAAGCTTACAGGGAACATAAAAACTGACTGCAAAAGCTTCTATAGATATGTGAAGAGAAAAAGATTAGTGAAGACGAATGAAGATCCCTTGCTGTCAGAATCAGGTGAATTTATAATGGGGAACAAGGAAATGGCAGACCAATTGAACAAATACTTTGGTTCTGTCTTCACTAAGGAAGATATGAATAACCTCCTGAAAATACTAGGGGACCAAGGGTCTAGCGAGAAGGGGGAACTGAGGGAAATCCTTATTAGTCAGGAAATTGTGTTACGGAAATTGAAGGGACTGAAGGCCGATAAATCCCCAGGGCCTGATAGTCTGCATCCCAGAGTACTTAACGAAATGGCCCTAGAAATAGTAGATGCAATGGTGGTCATTTTCCAACATCCCATGGACTCTGGTTCAGTTCCTATGGATTGGAGGGTAGCTATTGCAGGAGTGCAGTGAAGGTTCACCAGACTGATTCCCAGGATGGCAGGACTGACATATGAAGAAAGACTGGATCGACTAGGCTTATATTCACTGGAATTTAGGAGAATGAGAGGGAATCTCATGGAAACATGTAAAATTCTGATGGGATTGGACAGGTTAGATACAGGAAGAATTTTCCCGATGTTGGGGAAGTCCAGAACCAGGGGTCACAATCTAAGGAAAAGGGGTAAGCTATTTAGGACCGAGATGAGGAGAAACTTCTTCACTCATAAAATTGTGAACTTATGGAATTCTCTCCCACAGAAAGTTGTTGAGGCCAGTTCGTTAGATGTATTCAAAATGGAGTTAGATGTGGCCCTTACGGCTAAAAGGATCAAGGGGTATGGAGAGAAAGCAGGAATGAGGTACTGAAGTTGCATGATCATCCATGGTCATATTGAATGGTGGTGCAGGCTCGCATGGCCGAATGGCCTACTCCTGCACCAATTTTCTATGTTTCTATGTTTCTAATGTAACCCCACTTTTTAAAAAAGGAGGGGGAGAGAAAACAGAGAATTATAGACCTGTTAGCCTGACATCGGTGGTGGGGAAAATGCTGGAATCAATTATTAAAGATGTAATAGCAGTGCATTTGGAAAGCAGTGACAGGATCGGTCCAAGTCAGCATGGATTTATGAAAGGAAAATCATGCTTGACAAATCTTCTAGAATTTTTTGAGGATGTAACTAGTAGAGTGGATAAGGGAGAACCAGTGGATGTGATGTATTTGGACTTTCAAAAGGCTTTTGACAAGGTCCCACAAGAGATTAGTGTGCAAAATTAAGGCACATGGTATTGGGGGTAATGTATTGACGTGGATAGAGAACTGGTTGGCAAACAGGAAGCAAAGAATGGGAATAAACAGGTCCTTTTCAGAATGGCAGGCAGTGACTAGTGGAGAGCCGCAGGGCTCAGTGCTGGGACCCCAGCTCTTTACAATATGCATTTATGATTTAGACGAAGGAATTGAATGTAATATCTACAAGTTTGCAGATGACACTAAGCTGGGTGGCAGTGCAAGCTGTGAGGAGGATGCTAGAAGGCTGCAGGGTGATTTGGACAGATGAGGTGAATGGGCAAATGCATGGCAGATGCAGTATAATGTGGATAAGTGTGAGGTTATCCACTTTGGTGGCAAAAACAGGAAGGCAGATTAATATCTGAATGGTGATAGAATTGTAAAGGGGGAGATGCAACGAGACCTGGGTGTCATGGTACATTAGTCATTGAAGGTTGGCATGCAGGTACAGCAGACAGTAAAGAAAGCAAATGGCATGCTGGACTTCATAGCGAGGGAATTTGAGTATAGGAGCAAGGAGGTCTTACTGCAGTTGTACAGGGCCTTGGTGAGACCACACCTTAAGATTTGTGTGCAGTTTTGGTCTCCTAATCTGAGGAAGGACATTCTTGCTATTGAGGGAGTGCAGCGAAGATTCACCAGACTGATTCCTGGGATGGCAGGACTGACAGATGAAGAAAGACTGGATCGACTAGGCTTATATTCACTGGAATTTAGGAGAATGAGAGGGGATCACATAGAAACATATGAAACTCTGACGGGATTGGACAGGTTAGATGGAGGAAGAATGTTCCCGATGTTGGGGAAATCCAGAACCAGGGGTCAAAGTCTAAGGATAAGGGGTAAGCCATTTAGGACTGCGATGAGGAGAAACTTCTTCACTCAGAGAATTGTGAACCTGTGGAATTCTTTACCACAGAAAGTTGTTGAGGCCAGTTCATTAGATATATTCAAAAGGGAGTTAGATGTGGCCCTTACGGCTAAAGGGATCAGGGGGTATGGAGAGAAAGCAGGAATGGGGTACTGAAGTTGCATGATCAGCCATGATCATATTGAATGGTGGTGCAGGCTCGAAGGGGCAAATGGCCTATTCCTGCACCTATTTTCTATGTTTCTATGTTTCTATGTTTAAGTTGATTGAAGTTAAGTGTAATTATACCCTTTGATGTTAAGGAATCACCAGTGTGTAACGGTGCAGCTATCTGAGCAAATTCGCAACAAGGTTATGTTAAATAAAAAACATTTAAACCGAACATTTGTCTGAAATCATAAGTATATCTGTAAAAACCAACCCTTCCCCCAAACTCCCCTGCTTCTCATCCCCACCTCTACCCCTTCCCCTTCCCCTCCTGACTCCAAGCTGCCTGGCTGAGGAGTTCCTCAGGTGCTGCTTCAGTGGAAGGGGGGGATGATGGCCGAACCGCTGCTTGGACGGATACGGAAGAGGACGGTCCCGAGGTGGGAACGTGCTCCGAGCCAGAAGCAAGATGTTGCTCCTTGGGGTGCAGTGCTGCGCTCCGGGACCACTGGGAGCCCTCTGCCACAAGTGTTCCTGACTAAGAGCTCCAGGGCTTCTTCCATCCCTTCCATGTTATATCTTATTTGTTGGACAAAAACTCGGTGCCAACTATGTTCTTGGTGCTTTGTAGGCTTTTTGCTACTGGTTAATCTCCCTCGTGCCTCTCACAACAGCCAAACAAGCACACACCACACCCACACACACTTTCAGTCCCTCTCTGCTCCCTCTCTCTCTGTCTCCTCTTCTGCGCATGTAATGATGACCCTTGACCTCCTGAATCGCGGGAAACGCGCGTTGTCATGCCGTTGCTAAGGATGTCAACATTTACGGCAGAAGGTCAGAGAGATTTAACACTTACGCCCATTTGAGAACGCTCGTGGTAACGCCTAATTTTTTAAATGGAGTCTAGGGGCTTTGAGAATGTAACGCCCATGCCATAAATACCGCCCATTTTTGGGCGATCGTCATAAAAGTGTAAAATTTTGCCCCATGTCATTAATATATATCAAGAAAAACAGTGGTCCTAGAACTGACCCCTGGGGAACAACATTGTATACCTTCCTCCTATCTGAAAAATAACCATTCACTATTACTGTCGGTTTACTGCTACTTAGCCAATTTTGGATCCATGCTGCCATTGTCCCTTTTATTCCATGGGCTTCAACTTTGCTGGCAAGCCTATTATGTGGCACTTTAGCAAATGCCTTTTGGAAGTTCATGTATACCACATCTGTCATGTATGTATGCTTGGGGTTACTAGCAACCAGGTGGCGCGACTGTCGGAGGTCATTGAGCTGTACGCACATGTGTGCAGACCAGGTATAAAAGGCAAGCCATCATGTAATATAATCACGTTGAGTCCTAATAAAGCAGAGCCAGGTTTGTACCTGTGTTAGTTTACAGTATTCAGTCTATCGAGTTATTACATACATAACAACATCAACCACATTGCCCTCATCAACCCTCTCTGTTATCTCATCAAAAAATTCAATCAAGTTAGTTAAACACAATTTGCCTTTAACAAATCCGTGCTAGCTTTCCTTAAATAATTTGCACTCATCCAAGTGTCTGTTAATTTTGTACGGGATTTTCATTTCTAAAAGCTTCCCCACTGTTGAGGTTAAACTGACTGACTTGTAGTTGCTGGGTTTATCTTTTCACCCTTTTTTGAACAAGGGTTTAACATTTGTAATTCTCCAGTTCTCTGGCACCACCCCTGCTTCTAAGGAGGAATGGAATATTATGGCCAGTACTTCGCAATTGCCAGCTTTACTTCCCTGAGCATCCTAGAATGCATCCCATCCAGTCCTGGTGACTTATGAACTTTAAGTACAGTCAGCTTTTCTAGTACCTCCTCTTTATCAATTTTTATCCCATCCAGTATCTCAACTACCTCCTCTTCCACTATGACTTTGGCAATAGCTTCTTCCTTGGTAAAGACAGATGCAAAGTACTCACTTAGTATCTCTTAGTCCCTAATCAACCTCACCCCTTCTCTTACTACCCATTTACTATTTATATGCCTATAGAAGACTTTTGGATTCTCTTTTATGTTAGTTGCCAGTATGTTATCATACTCTCTCTTTGCCCCTCTTATTTCCTTTTTCACATTCCCTCTGAACTTTTTATATTCAGCCTGGTTCTCACTTGTATTCCCAACCTGACATCGACCTTACATCCACTTTTTCTGCTTCCTCTTCCTTTCTATCTCTTTTATCATCCAGGGAGCTCTGACATTAGTTGCCCTACATCACCTGCTTGTAGGAATGTACCTTGACTGTGCCCGAACCATATCCTCTTTAAAAGCAGTTCATTATACGATTACAGTTTTGACTGCCAATCTTTGATTCCAATTTACCCAGGGCAGATCCATTCTCAACCCATTGAAATTGGCCTTCCTCCAAATAAGTATTGTTACTCTAGATTGCTCCCTGTCTTTTTCCATAGCTAATCTAAACCTTATGATACAATGATCACTAAATGTTCCCCAAATGTTCACCGACTGACACTTGCTTCACTTGACCCACCTCATGCCTCAGAATCAGATCCAGCAATGCCTCATCCCTTGTCGGGCTGGAAACGTACTGGTCAAAAAAGTTGCCTTGAACACACTACGGAAATTCTTCACCCTCTCTGCCCTTTACACTATTACTATCCCAGTTTATATTAGGATAATTGAAGTCCCCCATTATCACCACTCTATAGATCTTGCACCGCTCTGTAATTTCCCTGTAAATTTGCTCTTCTATATCCTTCCCACTAGTTGGTGGCCTATAGAATACACCTAGTACTGTAATGGCACCTCTATTGTTTCTTAACTCTAACCAAATAGATTCTACCCTTGAACTCTCCAGGACATCCGCTTCAGTACTATAATATTCTCCTTAATCAATATTGCCACCCCACCTACTTTCTTTCCTTCCCTATCTTGCCTGAACACCTTGGGGGAGAAATTGCCCTGTGACCCAATTGGGGGCGGTAACCTGCTCAGGGCAGTACTTCTTGCACCCGGTGCAGAAATCCCGCCCCGCCTGCTGAATTGGAGTGCACCCTGGGCTGCGCGATGGCGACCTGGACCACGCTAGGGGTCAAGTATTGGAGCCGACCGGTGAATCGGTGAATCGGCAAAACCGGGTTTACACACATGCCTACCTTAGACATTCTTGCATTTTCTCTTAGTCTGGCCCTACCTAATATCCTACTATTTCTTACTCTAGTGCTATCTGTCTCTCCCAATCCTTTGTGCATCTTGTTTCTCCTTTTTAATACAGTACTACATCCTGGTGCCCATCCCCCCTGCCAAATTAGTTTCAACCCTCTCCAACAGCACTAGCAAATCCCCCCTCTCCCCAGTGAGGATATTGGTCCCGACTCTGTTGAAATACAACTGTCTGGCCTGTACAGGTCTCACCTCCCAGAACTGGTTCCAATGTACCAGGAATCTAAGGCCCTCCCTTTTGCAGCATCTCTCCAGCCATGCCTTCTTCTGCTCTATCCTCCTATTTCTGTACTCACCAGCTCGCAGCACTGGGAATAGTCCAGAGAATAGTGCCTTTGAGGTCCTACTGTTTAATCTCTTTCCAAGCTCTCGAAAATCTGTCTGCAGGATCTCATCCTTTGTTCTATCTATGTCGTTGATACTGATATGGACCACAACCTCTGGCTGTTCACTCTCCCCATTCAGAATGTTCTGCAGCCGCTCAGTGACATCTTTAACTGTGGCACCAGAGAGACAACATACCATTCTGGCCACAGAACCACCATTCTGTTCCCCTAACTATTAAATCCCCTATCACAATTGCTTTCCCGATCTTCATACTCCACCTCCCCGCCACCCCGCCTCGTACAGCTGAGCCACCCGTGGTGCCGTGGACTTGGCTCTGGTTGTATTCCTCAGAGGAACCATTGCCCTCGCCAGTATTCGGTACTGATTATCTGTTAGAGAGTGAGATGCACTCAGAGGACTCCTACACTTACCGCTTGGCCCTCCTTATCTGTCAGGTGGTTACCCATTCCTTCTCTGCGACGAGTTACACACCGAAACCTGGAGCTTGAGCTCCTCCAGCTGATGACACATCCTGCACACATGGTTGTCCAGTATCCTGGATTTCCCACATGGCACAAGATGTGCATTCAATGGGACTGAGGTGCACTGCCATGCCTCTATTTAATAGAATAATAACTAATTAACAGAAATAAACTCAAGATTTAAAAAAAAACACCAGCTGCTCACCAATCAGTTCAATCTCTTGTGCTGACGTCACTTCAGGTTTTGTTACCTCACTCCATGACACTCACGCTCCCTCAGGGGTCTCGGGCCTACATTTATCTCCGGCCGCATCTCTCACTCTCCCGCAATTCGGCTTTTGGGTCTATTAACCTCGAGTCCTTGGGTTCTGTGACTTCAATCCTCCTTTTCAGTTAGAAAATTTCTGTTATGTATGTAAACTTAACTAGTGTGTAACACTTGCCACCAGGGGGCGCACCTGTTGGAGACCAAAGGGTCACATGCACACCCCGGCAAGCAGTTATAAAAGGCAGTCTACCATGCTGCTTCCTCACTCTGGAGTTGCATTAAAGAGACCAAGGCCACAACAGTTTGAGCTTACAGTATACAGTCTTGTGGAGTTATTCTGAACATAAAAATTGCCGAGTAACAGATCACGAACTTTCATGTGGATATGGCTGCTGTTAGTATTCTTGAAAGATTTGTTGAGGGTGATGATTGGGACGCCTTCGTTGAGCGTCTTGACCAGTACTTCGTGGCCAACGAGCTGGATACGAAGATACCGTGGTCAAGCGCAGGGTGATTTTCCTCACCATTTGTGGGTCCACAATATATGGCCTCATCAAAAATCTGCTAGCACCGATGAAACCAACGGACAAGACATATGCAGAGTTGTGCACGCTGGTTCAGGAACACTTCAAGCCGAAGGAGAGCATTTTAATGGCCAGGTATCGCTTTTATACTTACCATCGCTCCGAGGGCCAGGACATGGCAAGTTATGTCGCCGATCTAAGACGCCTTGTGGGACCGTGCATATTTGCTGGATTTTTGGGGGAAATGTTGCAGGACTTTTTCGTGCTTGGCATCGGCCACGAAGTCATTCTTCGCAAACTGCTGTCTGCCGAATACCTAGATCTGAGCAAGGCCATCACGATAGCCCAGGCTTTCATGTCCACGAACGATAACATGAAACAGATATCTTTGCAGCATCAAAGCTCACCGGCAAGTATTGTGCATAAAATAACGCCTTCAGCAGGCAGAACTGTATATGGCAGGGCCTACATGCCTGCAGAGGCCAGATCTAGGATGTGGGACGTGAATGTGAATCCATTAGCACCGTGTTGGCGCTGCGGGGCTAATCATCGGGCCCATCAATGTCGATTCAAGCATTACGTGTGCAAGGGCTGTGGAACAATGGGGCACCTCCAACGAATGTGCAAACGTGCTGCGACTCACCACATGGCAGATTGGCAAAAGATGACCGATCCGGCGTGGATCACGCTGAACGAGTAAGAGAGGCAACTCAACCCGAGGCTGAAGAGGAAGTGTATGGAGTACACACCTTCACCACCAAAAGCCCTCTGATAATGTTGAAAGTCAAATTAAATGGCATTCCAGTTTCGATGGAATTGGACATGGAGGCGAATCAGTCAATTATGCGCCAGAAGGCTTTTGAGAAACTATGGGACAACAAGGCACAAAGGCCAAAACTAAGCCCGATTCACTCAAAGCTGCGCACTTAATCGAAATAGCTCATACCAGTCATTGGCAGTGCAGCAGCGAAGGTATCGTACGATGGAACTGTGCATGATTTATCAGTATGAATTGTATCAGACGATGGCCCAACGCTTTTCGGCAGAAGCTGGCTAGGAAAGATCCGATGGAACTGGGACGACATCAAAGCACTGTCTTCGGTGGATGATGCCTTGTGCACCCAAGTGCTCAAAAATTTCCCATTGTGATTTGAGTCAGGCATCGGCAACATTTTGGGCACCAAAGTGCATATCCATCTAGTCCCTGATGCACGGCCCGTTCATCACAAGGCCCGAGCGGTTCCATATATGAGGCGAGAGAAAGTCGAGATCGAACTGGACAGACTTCAACGAGAGGGGATCATATCGCCAGTCGAGTTCAATGAGTGGGCCAGTCCAATTGTTCCGGTGTTGAAAAGCGATGGGACGGGCAGAATCTGCGGGGAGTCCAAGGTGTCGATCAAACGAGTCTCGTTACAGGACCAGTATCCACTACCCAAGCGGATGACCTGTTCGCAACCCTAGCAGGGGGGAAGTCGTTCACCAAGTTGGATCTAACCTCTGCTTACATGAAACAGGAGCTGGCTAAACCTTCAAAAAAAATTGACGTGCATCAACATGCACAGAGGACTGTTCATATACCACAGATGCCCTTTTGGGATTCAATAGGCTGCAGCCATCTTCCAGAGGAACACGGGGAGTCTGCTAAAATCGGTTCCGCGCACCGTGGTGTTTCAAGGTGACATCCTGATCACTGGTCGCAACACCACCGAACACTTGCACAACCTGGAAGAGTTTCTAAAGCGACTGGACAGAGTGGGACTCAGGCTGAAAGGCTCCAAGTGTGTTTTCCTGGTGTCAGAGGTCGAATTTTTGACGAGAAGATTGCAGCGGATGGCATCAGACCCACGTACTCCAAGACGGAGGCCATCAAGAATGCACCCAGATCACAGAATGTGACAGAGCTGCATTCATTCCTGGGACTGCTCAACTATTTTGGTAACTTTCTACTGGGTTTGAACAATCTGCTGGAACCTTTGCATTTATTGCTGAGCAAGGGCGACGATTGGGTTTGGGGTAAATCTCAAGAGACAGCCTTTAATAAGGCCAGAAATCTGCTAACAAGTTACTTGTATTGTATGACCCATGTAAATGTTTAATACTAGCTTGTGATGCCTCTTCGTACGGGGTCGGTTGTGTGTTACAGCAAGTCAATGTGTCAGGCAAACTGCAACTGGTTGCATATGTGCCCAGAAGTTTATCTAAGGCTGAAAGAGCCGAAGTATGGTTGAGAAAGAAGCGTTAGCATGCGTATATGGGGTTAATAAAATGCACCAATATATATTTGGACTCCGGTTCGAGCTCGAAACCGAACACAAACCGCTCATTTCGCTGTTCTCAGAAAGCAAAGGTATTAAAACCAATGCTTCGTCCCGCATCGAAAGAGGAGCACTAACATTATCTGCATATGACTATGTAATCCGTCACAGACCAGGCACTGAGAACTGTGCTGATGTCCTCAGTTACATAAGAACATAAGAACATAAGAATTAGGAACAGGAGTAGGCCATCTAGTAACCCTTAATTCCCTTATTGGTTAAAAATCTATCTATCTGTGACTTGAATACATTCAATGAGCGAGCCTCAACTGCTTCCTTGAACAGAGAATTCCACAGATTCACAACCCTCTGGGAGAAGAAATTCCTTCTCAACTCGGTTTTAAATTGGCTTCCCCGTATTTTGAGGCTGTGCCCCCGAGTTCTAGTCTCCCCGACCAGTGGAAACAACCTCTCTGCCTCTATCTTGTCTATCCCTTTCATTATTTTAAATGTTTCTATAAGATCACCCCTCATCCTTCTGAACTCTAACGAGTAAAGACCCAGTCTACTCAATCTATCATCATAAGGTAACCCCCCTCATCTCCGGAATCAGCCGAGTGAATCGACTCTGTACCCCCTCCAAAGCTAGTATATCCTTCCTTAAGTAAGGTGACCAAAACTGCATGCAGTACTCCAGGTGTGGCCTCACCAATACCCTGTACAGTTGCAGCAGGACCTCCCTTCTTTTGCACTCCATCCCTCTCGCAATGAAGGCCAACATTCCATTCACCTTCCTGATTACCTGCTGCACCTGCAAACTAACTTTTTGGAATTCATGCACAAGGAGTTGTGGTACCGGCTGGTCACTTTGACCCCTCCCCCTGCGTTTGTCGCCAAGATACAGAAGAAGCTGGTGGACTTCTTCTGGAACAACAGGAAGCACTGGGTCTCTGCTGCGGTCTTGAGTCTCCCGCTTGAGGAGGGCGGTCAGTCGTTGGTGTGCGTCAGCGCCCAGCTCGCGACTTTCCGTCTTCAGACCCTGCAGAGATACCTTTACGGCGAGCCCCCTCCGAGGTGGTGTGCTCTGGCGAGGTATTTCTTCCGCCAGCAGCTCGACCTCAATTATGACACACTCCTGTTTGTGAACTTGGGGGGTGCCAGAACCGCCCTCCGGGAGCTGCCTGTCTTTTACAGGGAACTCATCAGGGTCTGGAACAAAGTCTCCACCAAGCGCAGCTCTCCGCCGGCTGGAGCCGCTGCTCGGGAATCCGTACCTCCACGACCGAGGTTTTATGTGGCGGTCGGAAGAGAGGGCTGTGGCTGGTGAGGTGACCAGGGTCAGGGACCTGCTCGATGGCGGAGGAGCGGGCTGGATGGCGCCAGACACGCTGGCGCGGCGCCTAAACTCTGCCAACGTCCGCCACGCGGCCGATGCCATCGAGTCGCTAAAAACAGCTCTGGGCCCTGACTCCGTTAGGTGTATCGAGGAGGCTCAAGCACGTGGGGAGATCCCGTCCGAACTGACCCCCGTCCGGACGGAATTCCTCATCGGCGCCAAACCCCGGAACCTCCCTCGGGGGCCGGCGCCTCACAACTTGAGCCGCCTCGGGGAAATCCCCTCCGTGCCTTTCAGTTCCGCGCGGAGGGGTTTCCTGTACGGGCTGCTCCTGCACACCCTCAACTTTGCCATCCTCGCCGGCCGTCCGGACACGCCGTGGCGTACCATCTTGCCGTCCGGAGGAGGCGGGGGTCCCCGATGGAGGGCACTCTACGCAGGGGTCCTCCCACTATTCATCGGGGACTTGGCCTGGAGGGTGGTGCACGGAGCAGTGCAGTGCAACAAATTTTTAAGCCGGTTCACGGACTCCCAGGCCGCCTGCAATTTCTGCGGTCTGGAAGAGTCCGTGTTCCATGTTTTTATGGAATGCACAAGGTTGCAGCCCCTGTTTTATTATTTGAAGGGGCTGCTCCTGAAATTCTGCCTGCACTTCAGTCCCACTCTCCTGATCTTTGGGCACCCTGTGCGGAGGGGAGCGGGTAGGTCCGAAGGCCTCCTCGTAGAACTGCTCCTGGGCATGGCCAAGGGTGCCATCAGCCGGTCCAGGCAGCGGGCGGTCGAGGGGGTCGTTCAACCTGACTGCCTGCCTTTCTTCCGCTCTTACATCCGGTCCAGGGTGTCCTTGGAGATGGAGCACGCGGTGTCCACCGGTACGCTCGCGGCCTTCCGCGAGAGGTGGGCACCGAAGGGACTGGAGTGCATCATCACGCCCGGCAACCAAATTTTAATTTGATTTTACGTTTTAAAGTTTAATGTGTTTTAATTGCCGGTGCTTTTAGTGTCCCCTTCCCTTTTATAGGGGGCACTGGGGAAAAATTGTGATTTTAGTGCCCAAAAAAAAACCAAAAAAAGAAAAACACAAAAAAAAAAAGGGGGAAAAAAAAGGGCCTTGTAAATGTCTGGAGTGTCACCCAGGTCGGGTGGCACCGTTTAATGTTTTTTTGTTTTGCAGATGAACTCCAAAAAGAGTTTCATGCACAAGGAGTTGTGGTACCGGCTGGTCACTTTGACCCCTCCCCCTGCGTTTGTCGCCAAGATACAGAAGAAGCTGGTGGACTTCTTCTGGAACAACAGGAAGCACTGGGTCTCTGCTGCGGTCTTGAGTCTCCCGCTTGAGGAGGGCGGTCAGTCGTTGGTGTGCGTCAGCGCCCAGCTCGCGACTTTCCGTCTTCAGACCCTGCAGAGATACCTTTACGTCGAGCCCCCTCCTAGGTGGTGTGCTCTGGCGAGGTATTTCTTCCGCCAGCAGCGCGACCTCAATTATGACACGCAGCTCCTGTTTGTGAACTTGGGGGGTGTCAGGACCGCCCTCCGGGAGCTGCCTGTCTTTTACAGGGAACTCATCAGGGTCTGGAACAAAGTCTCCACCAAGCGCAGCTCTCCGCCAGCTGGAGCGGCGGCCGTCCTGCAGGAGCCGCTGCTCGGGAATCCGTACCTCCACGACCGAGGTTTTATGTGGCGGTCGGAAGAGAGGGCTGTGGCTGGTGAGGTGACCAGGGTCAGGGACCTGCTCGATGGCGGAGGAGCGGGCTGGATGGCGCCAGACACGCTGGCGCGGCGCCTAAATTCTGCCAACATCCTCCACGCGGCCGATGCCATCGAGTCGCTAAAAACAGCTCTGGGCCCTGACTCCGTTAGGTGCATCGAGGAGGCTCAAGCACGTGGGGAGATCCCGTCCGAACTGACCCCCGTCCGGACGGAATTCCTCATCGGCGCCAAACCTCGGAACCTCCCTCGGGAGCCGGCGCCTCACAACTTGAGCCGCCTCGGGGAAATCCCCTCCGTGCCTTTCAGTTCCGCGCGGAGGGGTTTCCTGTACGGGCTGCTCCTGCACACTCTCAACTTTTCCATCCTCGCTGGCCGTCCGGACACGCCATGGCGTACCATCTTGCCATCCGGAGGAGGCGGGGGTCCCCGATGGAGGGCACTCTACGCAGGGGTCCTCCCACTATTCATCGGGGACTTGGCCTGGAGGGTGGTGCACAGAGCAGTGCCGTGCAATAAATTTTTAAGCCGGTTCACGGACTCCCAGGCCGCCTGCAATTTCTGCGGTCTGGAGGAGTCTGTGTTCCATGTTTTTATTGAGTGCACAAGGTTGCAGCCCCTGTTCCATTATTTGAAGGGGCTGCTCCTGAAATTCTGGCTGCACTTCAGTCCCACTCTCCTGATCTTTGGGCACCCTGTGCGGAGGGGAGCAGGTAGGTCCGAAGGCCTCCTCGTAGGACTGCTCCTGGGCATGGCCAAGGGTGCCATCAGCCGGTCCAGGCAGCGGGCGGTCGAGGGGGTCGTTCAACCTGACTGCCTGCCTCTCTTCCGCTCTTACATCCGGTCCAGGGTGTCCTTGGAGATGGAGCACGCGGTGCCCACCGGTACGCTCGCGGCCTTCCGCGAGAGGTGGGCACCGGAGGGACTGGAGTGCATCATCACGCCCGGCAACCAAATTTTAATTTGATTTTACGTTTTAAAGTTTAATTTGTTTTAATTGCCAGTGCTTTTAGTGTCCCCTTCCCTTTTATAGGGGGCACCGGAAAAAATTTGATTTTAGCGCCCCAAAAAAAAAAGAAAGAAAAAAAAGGGGCCTTGTAAATGTCTGCTGTGTCATCCAGGGCGGGTGGCACGGTTTAATGTTTTATGTTTTACAGATAAACTCTAAAAGAGTTTCATGCACAAGGATACTGGAGGAGTCCGTGTTCCATGTTTTTATTGAATGCACGAGGTTGCAGCCCCTGTTCCATTATATGAAGGGGCTGCTCCTGAAATTCTGGCTGCACTTCAGTCCCACTCTCCTGATCTTTGGGCACCCTGTGCGGAGGGGAGCGGGTAGGTCCGAAGGCCTCCTCGTAGGACTGCTCCTGGGCACGGCCAAGGGTGCCATCAGCCGGTCCAGGCAGCGGGCGGTCGAGGGGGTCATTCAACCTGACGGCCTGCCTCTCTTCCGCTCTTTCATCCGGTCCAGGGTGTCCTTGGAAATGGAGCACGCGGTGTCCACCGGTACGCTCGCGGCCTTCCGCGAGAGGTGGGCACCGGAGGGACTGGAGTGCATCATCACGCCCGGCAACCAAATTTTAATTTGATTTTACGTTTTAAAGTTTCATTTGTTTTAATTGCCGGTGCTTTTAGTGTCCCCCTCCCCTTTTATAGGGGGCACTGGAAAAAGGAAAATTAGATTTTCATGCCCAAAATAAAACCCAAAAAAAGGAAAAAAAAAGAGGGCCTTGTAAATGTCTGGTGTGTCATCCAGGGCGGGTGGCACCGATTAATGTTTTTGTTTTGCAGGTAAACTCCAAAAAGAGTTTCATGCACAAGGACCCCCAGGTCCCTCTGCACTGCAGCATGTTGTAATTTCTCCCCATTCAAATAATATTCCCTTTTACTGTTTTTTTTTCGAAGGTGGATGACCTCACATTTTCCAACATTGTATTCCATCTGCCAAACCTTAGCCCATTCGCTTAACCTATCTAAATCTCTTTGCAGCCTCAATGTGTCCTCTTCACAACCCGCTTTCCCACTAATCTTTGTGTCATCTGCAAATTTTGTTACATTACACTCTGTCCCCTCTTCCAGGTCATCTATGTATATTGTAAACAGTTGTGGTCCCAGCACCGAGCCCTGTGGCACACCACTAACCATCGATTTCCAACCCAAAAAGGACCCATTTATCCCGACTCTCTGCTTTTTGTGAGCCAGCCAATTCTCGATCCCTGCTAATACATTTCCTCTGACTCCGCATACCTTTATCTTCTGCAGTAACCTTTTGTGTGGCACCTTATCGAATGCCTTTTGGAAATCTAAATACACCACATCCATCGGTACACCTCTATCCACCATGCTCGTTATATCCTCAAAGAATTTCAGTAAATTAGTTAAACATGATTTCCCCTTCATGAATCCATGTTGCGTCTGCTTGATTGCACTATTCCTATCTAGATGTCCCGCTATTTCTTCCTTAATGATAGCTTCAAGCATTTTCCCCACTACAGATGTTAAACTAACCGGCCTATAGTTACCTGCCTTTTGTCTGCCCCCTTTTTTAAACAGAGGCGTTCCATGAGCTGCTTTCCAATCCGCTGGTACCTCCCCAGAGTCCAGAGAATTTTGGTAGATTATAACGAATGCATCTGCTATAACTTCCGCCATCTCTTTTAATACCGTGGGATGCATTTCATCAGGACCACGTGACTTGTTTATCTTGAGTCCCATTAGCCTGTCCAGCACTACCCCCCGAGTGACAGTGATTATCTCAAGGTCCTTCCTTCCCACATTCCCGTGACCAGCAATCTTTGGCATGGTTTTTGTGTTTTCCACTGTGAAGACCGAAGCAAAATAATTGTTTATGGTCTCAGCCATTTCCACATTTCCCATTATTAAATCTCCCTTCTCATCTTCTAAGGGACCAACATTTACTTTAGTCACTCTTTTCCGTTTTATATTTTGGTAAAAGCTTTTGCTATCTGTTTTTATGTTTTGCGCAAGTTTACTTTTGTAATCTATCTTTCTTTCTTTATTGCTTTCTTAGTCATTCTTTGCTGTCATTTAAAATTTTCCCAATCTTCTAGTTTCCCACTAACCTTGGCCACCTTATACGCATTGGTTTTTAATTTGATATTCTCGTTTATTTCCTTGGTTATCCACGGCTGGTTATCCCTTCTCTTATCGCCCTGCTTTTTCACTCGAATATATTTTTATTGAGCACTATGAAAGAGCTCCTTAAAAGTCCTCCACAATTCCTCAATTGTGTCACCGTTTAGTCTGTGTTCCCAGTCTACTTTAGCCAACTCTGCCCTCATCCCACTGTAGTCCCCTTTGTTTAAGCATAGTACGCTCGTTTGAGACACTACTTCCTCACCCTCAATCTGTATTACAAATTCAACCATACTGTGATCACTCATTCCGAGAGGATCTTTTACTCGGAGATTGTTTATTATTCCTATCTCACTATGCAGGACCAGATCTAAGATAGTTTGCTCCCTTGTAGGTTCTGTAACATACTGTTCGAAGAAACAATCCCGTATGCATTCTATGAATTCCTCCTCAAGGCTACCCCGTGTGATTTGATTTGACCAATCGATATGTAGGTTAAAATCCCCCATGATTACTGCCGTTCTTTTTTCACATGCCTCCATTATTCCCTTGATTATTGTCCACCCCACCGTGAAGTTATTATTTGGAGGCTTATGAATGACGCCCACCAGTGACTTTTTCCCCTTACTATCTCTAATCTCCACCCACAATGATTCAATATTTTGTTCATTAGAGCCAATATCGTCTCTCACAACTGCCTTGATATCATCCTTTATTAACAGAGCTACCCCACCTCCTTTTCCTTCTTGTCTATCTTTACGAATTGTCAGATATCCCTGTATGTTTAATTCCCAGTCTTGGCCACCCTGCAACTATGTTTCTGTAATGGCCACCAAATCATACCCATTTGTAATGATTTGTGCCGTCAACTCATTTACTTTATTTCGTATGCTGCGTGCGTTTAGGTAGAGTGTTTTAATACTAGTTTTTAGTTTTGACCCCTCCTGCAGCCCCTTTATATTCATACATATTGTCCCTTCCAATCACTTTGTGGTTTACACTTGCCCCAGTGCTACTCCGCTCTGTTGCCTCCTGCCTTTTGCATTCTTTCTTGGGGTCCTGTTCATCTGAGCTCTCACCCACTCTAACTAGCTCAGAGCCCTCTCCTGGGTTCCGAATACTCCTCGCATTGAGGCACAGAGCTTTCAGGCTTGCCTTTTTATTCCACTTTAACCCTTTAGAATTTTGCTGTACAGTGGCCCTTTTTGTTTTTTGCCTTGGGTTTCTCTGCCCTCCACTTTTACTCATCTCCTTTTTGTCTTTTGCTTCTGTCTCCATTTTGTTTCCCTCTGTCTCCCTGCATTGGTTCCCATCCCCCTGCCATATTAGTTTAACTCCTCCCCAACAGCACGAGCAAACACTCCCCCTAGGACATTGGCTCTGGTCCTGCCTAGGTGCAGAACGTCCGGTTTGTACTGGTCCCACCTCCCCCAGAACCGGTTCCAATGCCCCAGGAATTTGAATCTCTTCCTGCTGCACCATTGCTCAAGCCACGTATTCATCTGAGCTATCCTGCGATTCCTACTCTGACTAGCACGTGGCACTGGTAGCCTTCCGAGATTACTACTTTTGAGGTCCTACTTTTTAATTTAGCTCCTAGCTCCTTAAATTCATCTCGTAGGACCTCATCCCTTTTTTTACCAATATCGTTGGTACCAATGTGCACCATGATAACTGGCTGTTCACCCTCCCTTTTCAGAATGTCCTGCACCCGCTCCGAGACATCCTTGACCCTTGCACCAGGGAGGCAACATACCACCCTGGAGTCTCGGTTGCGGACGCAGAAACGCCTATCTATTCCCCTTATAATCGAATCCCCTATCACTATTGCTCTCCCACTCTTTTTCCTGCCCTCCTGTGCAGCAGAGCCAGCCACGGTGCCATGAACTTGGCTGCTGCTGCCCTCCCCTGATGAGTCATCCCCCTCAACAGTACCCAAAGCGGTGTATCTGTTTTGCAGGGGGTTGACTGCAGGGGACCCCTGCACTACCTTCCATTGCACTGCTCTTCCTGCTGGTCTTCCATTCCCTATCTGGCTGTGGACCCTTCACCTGCGGTAAGACCAACTCGCTACACGTGCTACTCACGTCATTCTCAGCATCGTGGATGTTCCAGAGTGAATCCACCCTCAGCTCCAATTCCGCAACGCGGTCTGTCAGGAGCTGGAGACGGATACACTTCCCGCACAGAAGGAGCATATCACGTGACCGAGCTCTCCTGCCATGACTTAACCCTTAGATACACTTAATTTGGTGACAACACTGTTAACAGGTTACTTATGGATATAAAAAAGAAAAAGAAAAGCTACTCACCAATCACCAGCCAATCACTTACCACTTTGGCTGTGACGTCACCTTTTGATTTTTTTCGTCTTCTTTTTTGCTTTTTCTCCCGGCTGGAGCTGTACAAGCTGGCCTTTATCGGCCTCTCCACGCACCCCGGACTCGCGCTGCTCGAACTGCCACTCCTCCTCCAACATTGGGCCTTTATAGGCCTCTCCACGCATATTATGGTCACTCTTCCCCAAGGGGCTTCGCACAACAAGATTGCTAATTAGTCTTTTCTCATTACACATCACCCAGTCTAGGATGGTCAGCCCTCTAGTTGGTTCCTCAACATATTGGTTTAGAAAACCATCCCTAATACACTCCAGCAAGTCCTCCTCCACCGTATTGCTACCAATTTGGTTAGCCCAATCCATATGTAGATTAAAGTCGCCCATGTTACCTTTGATGCATGCATGTACCTTTGATGCTGTCCCCAACCTCACTACTACTGTTTGATGGTCTGTACACAACTCCCACTATCGTTTTCTGCCCTTTGGTATTATGCAGCTCTACCCATACAGATTGCACATCATCCAAGCTAAGGTCCTTCCTTACTTTCCTCTTTAACCAGCAAGGCTACCCCACCTCCTTTTCCTTTCTGTCTATCCTTCCTGAATGTTGATTACCCCTGGGTGTTGAGTTCTCAGCCTTGGTCACCCTGGAGCTATGTCTCCATAATCCCAATTATATCACATGCGTTAATAGCTGCCTGCGCAGTTAATTCATCCACCTTATTACGAATACTCCTCGCATTGAGGCAGAGCCTGAGGACCAAGGTGAGACAATATAAACTGCACCCATGCTGATGGAATAAAAGGGAGGTGAAGTTAAGATGACAGAAGCAATCTGTCAAAGGTGAGAGAGTTCTTCCAATGAGGTGACACTAGTTGGAGACTTTTCTGAAAAGTCTGCAGCCTGCAAAATGTGTGCAAGAATGCAGTGAAAACAGCTTCTGCTGAGGAAAGTGATTATCTGTCAGGTGAGAGTTTTTATAATACATTGATGCTGTCAACTAATCAGTTGTCGTAATGGTCACTCAACTCACACCTCAGGTTGACAGACGTGGTTTGCAAGTAGCTTGTTTCCCATGGCCATCAGTAAAATTTAAAAGGTAAGGGTAAAGCCACTCTTAAGGGACAGACAATTAGCTACTAATAATTTAAATTGGGTCGCCCACCTCTGCTGGTTGTGTTGGGTCCACGCTCAGAGACGCACCTGGGGGAAAGGTGCATGGGAGCAGGATGACAGTGGGTTCCCAAAAATAATGGACTGGATTTTCGGCTTTTTGGATTTCGGGGCGTTAAACGCGACGGGGTGTAAAATTTTGTGCCTGAAAATAATTTGCGTTTTCGTCCGGGAGATTTAGCAAAAAAGTCATTTGGAGGAGTATTGGTGTTAAGTCAGGCATTGCACGACTAACTTTGTACGCCAGAGACGAAAGTTTTGGCGTTAAAGGAGGCGCCCATTTTGCGCATGCACATTGAATTTTTTTTTTCTTTTCCGGTCGCAAACGCTAATGCAGGGCGCGCAACTTCCTTCGTACATGTGCATAAAAACCGACCCACTTCAGCCACTTCTGCTGAGATGGAGGATCAGGAGGGGAGGCAATGTGGCAGGCACTTCAGCCATAAGGCAAGTGACACCTTAGTCCATGTAATGGAGAGGAGGTGGGCCTCACTCCATCTTGCTGAGAGAGCCAGGTCACTTCCTCCTGTGCTTAAGAGAATATGGAAGGAGATAATGTAGGAGATGTCTGCTGCAGTCACTGTGCCCAGGATTAGCACATAGTGTTGCAAAAAGTTCAACGACCTTACGAGACTTGTCAGGGTGAGTATCATTTGAATCTATGTATGCCTCCATGACTACTAAAATTAATCTTACACACTATGTGAAAGTTGTCATGTATATGGTGCCTCTCAACACTCTGTGGGGTGGCTATCACAATGTATAAAGATGAAGGTTTACTTCAGCACCCATTGGCTTTTAATGATCCATGCACATTAACTCTATCATTCACATCGTCCTCATAATACACTCCAACTGCTGCCATGCCTTTCTGAAAGATCTCTTACAGCCCCCATGTTAGATGCTTCAAACCTACGAACAAATACTGACGAAGCACATGCAACATCCAAACAGATTGAACGGAAGCAACAATAACATTCACACAGTATCACCTATTGTACTCTGGTCATCATATGTGCCACAACAGCAGAGTACCCCTTTCTGAACCCTTCCTATTTTTCTCCTTGAAGTCCAAACATTCCCATAATAGAAGGGAGCAGCTGCGGACAGGCGGGGGTCGGCCTCAACCAGTCCCATTCACGGATATGGAGGTGAGGGTCTCACCCATAATTAGAGTCCCAGCTCGGGCAGTTGTCAGGGGCGATGCTGAGATTCCTTCAGGTAGTGAGGGTATGTAAATGGATCGCGCAACTCAAGGTACTGCATTGAGAGATATTATGGAGCTATGGCAGCCCTCCAAATGAATACGTGCAATGCCACCTTCCTCATGTTGCCCTGTGCCCTCCCCTGCTGCTAACCACTCCTCTGTTGTTTTCTACTTACAGATGACCAACCAGAGGCGCATCATCCCTCGAGGGAGGTCTTCACATCAGGACATGGTGGAAACAATGAGGGAGGGAAGGAGATTGCTCCTGCAGAGCATCGCAGCCCACCAGTTGCCCCATCGGGGTTATGTACATCTGGGGACGACACTGATTCCCGAGGTTTGAGGATTCAGAGGCTCCTGGTCCCAGTGGCATACAGCAACGCAGTGCCGGGGTGAAGTCTCGCAGGCCAGCTCTCCGGAGGTTGAGTCAACAAAGACGCTCTGCTCAAAGACAGGCAGACGTGGAAGTGGACCTGGTGGAAATGTCCAGAGAAAACACAGGAATGCACCGTGAGCTTATGGATGCATTGGGACGGATCCCGGCGAGCATTGACAAGCTCACTGCGACTGTTGCAGAGGCAGCATTGCATATTGTCATTACGAGTCATGAGTCTAGCGAGGCCATCATTGCCCACACACAGAGGCTGGTGGCCTCTAGCAGTGACAGTGGAGTTCCAGAGTGTGTGGCGCATGCCATTGATCATGCCACAGGCTCAAGCTTATCACAGGCATATGCTTTGCTTCAGCTTGGGCAGGTGATGCAGTCCATGTCTGCTTCCATACTCTCTGTGTTCCCCACAGTCCAATGGGGAAGTGACGGTGCCAAAGCAGGCCAGCAAGGTGCGGGGAGACATCGTACTCCGGTTGCTAAGGCCCAGCCCCATTGGAGAGTCAGTGGCTCCATGGAAATGCCAGGTGGTCTCATTCCTCAGGATGACAGCATTCCGGATCCCACCACTCACTCGTCAACCATGCTCCATACACGGTTGACACCCCAGCCACCTGTGACTGGTGACACTGATGATGAGGTGCCACAGTTCAAAGCTGGGCCTTCCAAACCAAGAGCTGGTTCAGGCTGTCCTGAGACACTGTCTGCATTATCTGGCTCTCCAACACAGCAGCCCTCTAGCAGCCTTGCTGCACACCCTGAGGACTCATTGAGGAAGAGCAGCAGGTATGGGAGGGAAGGAGGAAGAAATGTCTAGCAAAGACCCATTAAGGACTGGCATCACTTCATTGCCAGTAATGTTTGTACCTTTATGTGAAATCACTTTTTGTTCATTGTAGGGAGCAGTTTTGTGTTAATTTACATAGTATTTAAGGATTGCACAGTTTGGAGTTTTTTGGGTGGGGAGAAATTGTTAATGTTGGTTCATGATAAACATGTTTGTTTGACCTTTGCATAGGTGTCTCGTGTCTCATTCACAGAATCAAGTGTAGAATAGCCAGCATGGTGCAACCCCATCTTCCCCCTTCAACCATCATCATCATCCGGTCAATGATGAGCTGCCGACATAAGGCTCTTGCTGTGGTTGTGGAGGATGTGCACTGGGTTCTTCACCAGGCTCCTCTTCCTCGTCCTCCTCCTCCTGAGGCGGTCTTGCAATCTCCACTAGCAATGCCTATCCCCTCATGATGGCTAAGTTGTGTAGCATGCAGCACATGACAATGAACTCTGAAACCTGTTGTGGGGAGTAGTGAAGGCTGCCTCCAGAGCGGTCCAGGCATCGGAAGCGCTGCTTCAACATACTAATTGTCTGTTCGATGATGCTGCAGGTGGCTACATGGCTCTCATTATAGCGCTGTTTGGCTTCTGTGGCAGGGTTTTGGAGGGGTGTCATGAGCCAGGTGGCCAGGCCGTATCCTTTGCCTTTGTTGCTGAAACATTCGTGAAACACTGCTTCCACACAAGATGAAAACATTATGTGTGCTCCCTGGACAGCGGGCATTCACTGTGAGGATGCGCTAAGTGTGGTCGCAGACCAGCTGTACGTTTAGGGAGTGGTATCCTTTTCGGTTTCTGGAGACCTCTGCATTGTGTAACGGTGCTCACAAGGTGAAGTGTGTACAGTCAATGGCACTTTGAACCTTGGGGAAGCCTACAAATCATCCAAACCATAGAACCCTCTCATTCTGGTTGTCCCTGCTCATTGGGAACTTTATGAAGTTCATTCTGCGGACCTACAGAGCCCTTGTAACCTGGCGAATGCAGCAAAGTGCAGCGTGCTGCGAGATGCTGCAGATGTCCCCTGCTGCTGCCTGGAAGGAGCCAGAGGCATAGAAGGCCATTGTCCCAGTCACCTGCACCTTGACGGATAGTGCAGTCCTGTTGGCGTTGGTAGGCTGTAGGTCTGCCTGTATGAGCTGGCATATCTCTGTCAGCACTTCGTTTCGGAAGCGCAGCCTTCTAAAGCACTGCGCATCAGAGATGTGAAGGTATGAGCGATGTTCCTTGTAAACCCGTGTGGGGTAAAGCCTCCTCCACAAACGTCTGCGACCTCTTCGATTCCATTGGCCACAATAGACAAGAACTCTTCTTCCAGCTTGAAGCCGCCTTCCAATAGCAACCAGCATGATTTGGTGGCGTATGAGTATTGCCCCCATTGAAATCTCTCACTGACCTTGTAAGCAAAGTGTCATGGCACATAAAAGTGCTGCTAGCAACTCGGAGCCTCACGCAGTGTTCTGCATGCAACCCTAGCAGTCACTGACAACTGCGATACAAGATCCTCCAGCTTCCCTTTAAATATGCTGCTGATAGCGCCTGCTGCACCATGGGACAGCCTGTTTTTTTCATTATTTTTCTGGGGCAGTCGTTAAATGAGGCGTTAGGGCCGAAAGCTCCATCTGGGGCACTAACGCAGCCATGCACGACGATTCACGTCATACTGATGGTCAAAACGGAGGGCAGGGTGGTAAGTTTTTGCGCCATCTCAAAACCATTCACGAAACTTCCGGCTGGGCGCTTAATCCTGGACGCCCCGTTTCATGCCCAGAAACAGCATTCACCGCCTGCCGGGTGCAAAGTGAGGCACAAAAGAGCGGAAAATCCAGCCCAACAACTTTCCCACCCGACCCGCCTCCGATCGCACCTGCTACCACCCCGGAAATTTCCGTCTCATAAATTAGGAATTGAGAGAACAACATTGAACTTTGCTAATAATGCTGAATTGTGGAGTATGCAAATTTTGCTGAGGCTTGAGAAAAACTGCAGGAGGACGTAGATAAAGGGCAGATAAGTCGTAGGTTTGTTCAATGTTGAAAAAGTCTAAAATAATGCATTTTGGAACTGAGAATAGGGAATTAAATAGACCTTATCTGTCAGATTTTAAATGGAGTAGAGCAGCAGAGAGATCTTGGCATACAGCTACATCGGTCATTAAAGGTGACAGTATAGTAGATAAGGAAAGTCATAAAAAAGACAAATTGAACCCTTGCCTTTCTATTTATAGACATAGAATTCAAAAACGAGGAAGTAATATTGAACTTGTACAAGACCTTAGTTACTCAAATAGTAGTACAGTCCTACCACAAATTACCCCCTTTAAGTTAACCTTTTATTTTCAATTCTTGTTCTTCTGTTCCCTCTCTAATACATAGACATAAAAGACTGAAAAGCACCAATCACCATTACAACAATTAAAAAATTACTCGTGTTACATCAGTGAAATCACACCCTAATTTAAGTCAGTACCATCAAGAGAGCAATAGAAAAAGGGAGGGAAATACGTAAATAAAGAAAACAATGATTTACTCATTGCAATCCAGCCCTTCATTATACTCAGCCTCCTCCTCATTCTATTATCTTGCCCCATATAACCAATTAATTGCATTTACCACCCTCTCCTTATCATGGGACAGTGACCATGTCCTTGGCCTGAATAATATTGGAACACTACTGACAAACACTTGGTTACTCTAAAATGGCAGTTACAAATAGTTGTGAAAGGTGGATCAAACAGTGGGGTAGATTTCCCGAATTAACGCTCCTAGCACAAAGCTTTGCATGATAGGAGTGCATATTGGAAATTTCAGCATGGATATCAATGTACCCAGCATGATTTTCCATCTATTAAAATTAATGAATCCAATTTACACACTGGAGGTAGCTCAGAGCGACTTAGGTGATTCCTTGTCATTTTGTTTAGCATTATTATTCTATCAACCTTTTTTTATCAAGCTTGTTAGAAAAGTTTCCATTTCTGGCATCTAGTATCAGCATAAAACATTCTCCAACCAGATATAACCTCTAATCTGCACTAATAATTTGCTTAAGCCCAACCTTACACGAGCAACCCCTGCTGCATTTTATCCATGTCCCACATCAGCCATCTTCTGGCATCATTGATTGCCAACATATGTGATAATAATTAAGGGTAGTTTTGTACTTGGGCTCAAGCTCACTCAGAAACAGATTGACACAAAAACAAAATACTGCAGAGCTGGAATCTGAAATAAAAACAGAAAATGCTGGAACTACTCAGCAGGTCCGGCAGCAAAGGGTCATTAACCTGAAACATTAATTCTGTTTCTCCACAGATGCTGCCTGACTGTCCTCACTGGAAGTACATGTGTGCAAACATTTGGGTAGTATTAAGTATGTAGGCACCTTGGTAATGACTCCACGAGGCAGGGTTATGGTACTTAAACTGTGTAGACTGTAGTCCTTTATTTGCAGGTCCTTGAGTGAGGACACCAAGCTGTGAGCTCCCTTTTATACTGGTTTACCTGCAGTGTGCAGGTAATCCTTAGGTCTCCAGCAGCAGCACCCTCTGGTGTACAGGTAAGATGTGTACAGTGTAAGTGCAGCAGTGGGTAGGGTCCATACTCTGTGGTGTAGGTGAGTGTGTGGTTGTGTGGGCTCCTTGTCCTCCAATTGGGATGAGAGTCTGGCCATCCCAAGGTTTGCCAGGAAAGCTGGAGGGTACTGGCCACTCGCTCCTGGTGCTGGCCAGGGGGTGTAGGGCCAGTCTGGGGCAGTTTGCTAGTGGTGGTGGCTGTTCTGCCCATTGACCACTGTCTCTGTAGTGGGTCTGCTCCCACTGGGTGTGTGCGTGTCCTCCCCGGGGCATCACATTAGTTCCAAAGGTCCAGGCTACATGGTCTGGTAGCCTGCTGGACCTGGGGGTCTCCCACAGGGGGATTCCTCTTGCATTTACATTGTCCCTGTAGAACCCAGTGTCCTTTAACAGTCTTCTACCTGTGTACATGACACTTAGGCTCCGATCATACATAGTCGAGTCTATATTATTAACTACCATTACATTTTTAATTGCAGCATTTACATCACTTTCTTGTATCATGGTCTCCCCATACATGGTTACATTAGACATTTTGAATTTACTACCATAATCATTAGACCTTACAAGCTTGTTCTTACCCTTACTTACATAGGCATTCACTTCATTTTTTACATCAGTTACACCAGCATCACAATTCCTCGTTACATTTTCATACCTGCACCCGTTTACTACATTTTTAGCATTAAAGTCCTTGTCATCTTTTAGTTGAAAGTGTCCCTTTAAATTTTTTTGGTTACCTGTCTCCTTTAAGGGAGCCTTCCAATCTGATTCGCCACATAGTGTCATGTGTCACTCCTCCAAAGCTGTCTCTCATAGTCTGGTTGCGGCCATTTTGATTGTAGGTTCTTCTCCTCGTAGTGCGGTAGCCATCTTCTGGCTCTCCTCCAGGAAGGCTATGGTGGTCTTTTCTTCCTCAGGTTCGGCCCTGGATGTCGGGAATCCACTTCTCTCAATGATGTTCGCCTCTTGGAGTCCTGTCCCGGCCCAGAAGGTGAAGATTGGACTTTCGGTCCTGGAGATTTCGCCACGGAGTCGTGGAATCGTCGTCGCACAGTCGAGCTGGACGGTGAGATCTCTAGATGCAGCGAGGGATCTATGTTCGGGGCTGTATGGGATGTCGATTGCTGGAGCCCGGAGGCCATCGCCATTTTGACTGATTTGGCCCGGGTTCATCCAATTCTATCCCAGCAGTGTGGGACCATCGCTGGCAACGATCCACAGGGGGAGTTTGTTCATCACGCTGCCCTGGGAGACCTGGACGTCCAAGCTGCCAACAACCAGGATTTTACCTTTGGTGTAGGTGAGCAGCTTCGCTTGGACAGGAGACAGTTTTGGTCGATTGGCGGGATTTATCCAAATTTTTTCAAAGGTCGTTTGGCTCATCACAGACTGGCTCGCCCCTGTGTCGATCTCCATCGAAACTGGAACTCCGTCGATGTTTACTTCCATCTTCCACGGAGAACTTTTGGTGGAGCAGGTATAAATTCCATACTCTTCTTCCAGGGGTTGAGCAGCTTCATATTCATCTGTGTCGGAGCCCCGGTGATCAGCCAATTCTTCGGTGATGCGCTGAGTAAAGCTTTTTCTGCACATTCTCTGAAGGTGTCCTTTTTCTTTGCAGCCTTTGCATGTATAGTCTTTGTAGCGGCACTGGTGGGCCCTGTGGTATCCTCCAGCACCAACATGGGGCCATCCGGTTTGCCCCATGTGGCAGACTCGGGGTTGCAGGACTCAGGGCAGCATTTATGCCTTTAGAAGTAGCCATTCGCTGCACTGCATTTGCCGGTTTAGAGTCCTGGGTCAGTATTCGCCTGGAGTCGCTTGGCGAAATCATGTAGGCCTGGCTCATTTGAATTGCTTTCTTCAGGCTGACTGTGATGTCCACAGAGAACAATTTGTGTAGGAGGCCCTCGTGGCCGATTCTGATGACAAATATGTCCCTTAGAGCTTCATTAAGGTGGTTGCCAAAATCACATGGTGCAGCCAGTTTTCTTAAATGTGCAGCATACTTAGCAATTTCTTGGCCTTCGGGTCGCCGGTAAGTATAGAATCGGTGCCTGGCTGTGAGGATGCTTTCTTTTGGTTGTAGTTGCTCTTGTATAAGTGTTACATGTTCCTCATAACTCTTGTTTGTTGTCTTCTCCGGGGCTAGCAAGTCCCTGACAAGAAAGTGGATGGTGGGCCCACAACTGCTAAGCAGGATGGCCCTGTGCTTTTTCGGTCGTGTAGCTGGTGTGTCCCCATCCAGCTTGTTGGCTATGAAGAAATGTTCCAATCTTTCGACAAAAGCATCCCAATCTTCTCCATCGGTGAATTGCTGAAAGTTGCTGAGATTCAACATGCTGAGTGTGTAGTTCGTGACCTCCTCACCAATTATTAAGTATGTAGGCACCTTGGTAATGACTCCACGAGGCAGGGTTATGGTACTTAAACTGTGTAGACTGTAGTCCTTTATTTGCAGGTCCTCGAGTGAGGACACCAAGCTGTGAGCTTCCTTTTATACTGGGTTACCTGCAGTGTGCAGATAAACCTTGGGTCTCCAGCAGCAGCACCCTCTGGTGTACAGGTAATGTGTGTACAGTGTAAGGTACATTCAGTGTTACAGACATCATATAACAATACAAGCATGCATACATAACGATAGGATGACCCCTCTGGAGGACTGGTCAGCTAACGTTAACTGTCTTGGCCCAAACATGTAGAACGGCACCTAGCACTTGTGAAACATACCCCAAAAATAAAGGTAAGTGGGAGAATGGATGGGGTCAAGCCGAAAGCACCTATTCTGCCTAAACCTATTCCACAAAAGACTCTTGCATAACACAAAAGGAGGTCATTAAAATCAATGGCCGGAATCTTCCCAGCCCCGTGAGTGTGGGTTTGGAGTCGAGCCCACTCTCAAAATAGCCCTGATTGACAGTGGGTCGGGATCCCGCTCTGAACCTGCCTCCGTGTCAGTTTCTGACCTGTCAGATCTGCGTTTGGATAGCAGACCTGACAGCAAGCGATGGGACAGGTAATTAACAACATTAAAAGGTACTTAAATGCTCGTTAAGAGACTCAAAAGCAGGCACTTACAATTTGACCAACCTTTTGATGGGTTTGCTGTGCCTCAGAGAACACGCCAGTAGAGTGGAGTTGGGTTCTCAGTGACTCTCTATTGCTTTGGCTAGTTGACAGCTGCAGAAGTGGTATAAAGGCTACCCATCATCTTAGGCAGTCCCTCAGTATCGAGGAAGACTTGCTTCCACTCTTAGCATGAGTTCTTAGGTGGCTGTACAGTCCAATATGAGAACCACAGTCTCTATCACAGGTGGGACAGAGAGTGGTTGAAGGAAAGGGTGGGCGGGGAGTCTGGTTTGCCGGACTTGATTTCTGCATGCTCTCAGCGACGAGACTCAAGATCAGCGCCCTCCCGGATGCACTTCCTCCACTTAGGGCGGCCTTTGGCCAGGGATTCACAGTTGTCAATGGAGATGTCACACTTTATCAGGGAGGCTTTGAGGGTGTCCTTGTAATGTTTCCGCTGCCCACCTTTGGCTTGTTTGCCGTGGACGAGTTCCGAGTAGAGCGCTTGCATTGGAAGTCACATGAAAAGGCTACCATTTCACAGCTGTTAACTTTCCAATGTCAGAAGCTAAAGCCTTCAGGATTTGGAAGAGACTTTTGAATTGTATGCACTTTGGAAGTGTTTGCAATGAACTCTCCAATCACTGTCACCTACTTGGAACAACCTCTCTCATCATGACAGGCGCTTCTGTCTTCTCAACCTCACCTGCCATCTATTCCAGCAGCATCAATGCCCTTGAAAAAATCTCACCTTGATCCTCAGAATCCCACCACAATTAGCCCCAACACCAACATCACTAAACACACCAGCATCAACAACAACAGCACCAATCTTCTCCGCAATCACCTGATTCTGCACAGGACACAGGGCATCAGCACCCGACCACATTGCTGCCCAGGAAGCCAGTGATAGCCTCACCATGGCCACATTTACTTCACTTCATGCTGTACAACCTGACTGCCACATGATGTGTCAGATTGGCACCACCCCACACTAGCATGATAAAGTATCCCTGTAATGTCCAACCCATTCTTTTCACATTCATGACTATTGTGGGGGTACCCTTATGTCTCACCATTCTTTACAATTTACTAAGCCACTTCCAAAGGTGCTCACAAATCTGTCCAAGAACACAAAGTGCTGAAAATAAAGATTTCAATGTTTGACAACACATCAATATTAACTATACATGAACATTGGCTAAAGGACCCAAGTGTTGTTGGTTGGTATGATTGGACAAGGTTGAGGGTGAGTGTGAGGGGTGGATAGTGAAATGGGGAACTGATAATGTAGATAGAGAGAGAGAGGGATGGGTGGAGGTGCAAGGTAAGTTGGTGTGATTAAGGATGTGCAGGGGAAGATTAGGGACGGCAGAGTGATGGGGATGTAATGAGTGGCGCCGCAGGATGAGGTTGAGTGTGGCTTTGCAGTAACGTTTCGTGATCTACTGAGATAATTGAAAGCTCTGCTCCACTCCATCCAGCTCCTCCTGACGACATCCCTGATTGTGCCCTCCTGTGCAATGTGCAACCAGGCTGTGTTGGTCTCCTGGAGAGGTCTCTTGCATCAATTGGACTGGAAGACAACCTCCCTGCATGCTGTGACTCCCTCCAGAAGCATCTGGCGAGAATCATAGGAGAGCTTGTGTGCAGCCGTGCACCTTTATGCAGCGTTTGTCAGTGTTTGCAGTAGCTCAATGCTGCAAAACACTGACAGAACAACTGTCAAAAAAAATTGGGCATGGTCCCTTTAAGGACATCGACTGATGACGCAGATAATGTTATCAGTCCTGCTTCGAGTTAATTGGCCGGGAATCCTACATGGCGGGCTTAACAAGCCCCAGCCACAGAAGATTGAAGAGAGAGGGTGGGTTGCACATTGAAGCAAGTTTCCCATGCTGCACCAATGACGCCCACATCGAACTCGCCTCTGTTGGCCAATGGGTGGATTATCCTGTGACAGCAGCTTATCACTGCATTTAAGCTATCCCAACCATTGACATGCAAGTGATTTTCATGTGTACCATCTAACATGGCAGCAAGGAGGGAGAGAGCAAGACAACCCCTTTTGGGGATGCTGAGTTAGAAGCCTCTGCCAAACTTAACTTGATGCGATTACCATTCTTTTCATTTTATTCTTTCTCCCCATACTGTGTTTCTCACATCATTTCCTTTAGGGTATCTAGTGATATGGAAAAAAATGTGGGTAAGTGGAGTTAAGATACAGATCAGCCATGATCTAACTGAATGGCAGAGCAGGCTCAATGGGCTGAATGGTCTTCTTCTGTTCCTATTCTGGTGTCAGCTGTGGTTCAGCAGTAGCACTCTCGCTTCTGAGTCAGAAGACCTGAACCATAATCTAGACTGACACTACAGTGCAGTACTTAGGGATTGTCTTTCAGAGAAGATATTAAACCCAAGCCTCATTTGTCTTTTCAGGTGGATTTAAAAAGATCCAATGCCAATATTCAAAGAAGGGCAGGTGTGTTCTCCCTGATGTCCTTGTTAATATTTATCCCTCAATCAACATCACAAACTAATTATCTGGTCAATATCTCATTGCTGTTTGTGGGACCTTGTCATGCAAAGTGGCTGCCACATTTCCTACATTACAACAGTGACTACCACTTCAAAGTACTTCTTTGGCTATGAAAGGTGCTATTTAAATGCAAGTTCTTCCTTTCTTTATATGTTGCATATGTTGCATTGTAGCAACATAACACACAGTACCTTGGCATGTAAGTTGTGTTTGATGGCAATATTTGATGGCATGTAACGCCTCTGTTTAAAAAAGGGGGCAGACAAAAGGCAGGTAACTATAGGCCGGTTAGTTTAACATCTGTAGTGGGGAAAATGCTTGAAGCTATCATTAAGGAAGAAATAGCGGGACATCGAGATAGGAATAGTGCAATCAAGCAGATGCAACATGGATTCATGAAAGGGAAATCATGTTTAACTAATTGACTGAAATTCTTTGAGGATATAATGAGCATGGTGGATAGAGGTGTACCGATGGATGTGGTGTATTTAGATTTCCAAAAGGCATTCGATAAGGTGCCACACAAAAGGTTACTGCAGAAGATAAAGGTACGCGGAGTCAGAGGAAATGCATTAGCATGGATCAAGAATTGGCTGGCTAACAGAAAGCAGAAAGTCGGGATAAATGGGTCCTTTTCGGGTTGGAAATCGGTGGTTAGTGGTGTGTCACAGGGATCGGTGCTGGGACCACAACTGTTTACAATATACATAGATGACCTGGAAGAGGGGACAGAGTGTAGTATAACAAAATTTGCAGATGACACAAAGATTAGTGGGAAAGCGGGTTGTGTAGAGGACACAGAGAGGCTGCAAAGAGATTTAGATAGGTTAAGCGAATGGGCTAAGGTTTGGCAGATGGAATACAATGTCGGAAAATGTGAGGTCATCCACCTTGGAAAAAAAAACAGTAAAAGGGAATATTATTTGAATGGGGAGAAATTACAACATGCCGCAGTGCAGAGGGACCTGGGGGTCCTTGTGCATGAATCCCAAAAAGTTAGTTTGCAGGTACAGCAGAAAATCAGAAAGGCGAATGGAATGTTGGCCTTCATTGCAAGAGTGATGGAGTACAAAAGCAGGGAGGTCCTGCTGCAACTGTACAGGGTATTGGTGAGGCCTCACCTGGAGTACTGCGTGCAGTTTTGGTCACATAGAAACATAGAAATATAGAAAATAGGTGCAGGAGTAGGCCATTCGGCCCTTCTAGCCTGCACCGCCATTCAATGAGTTCATGGCTGAACATTCAACTTCAGTACCCCATTCCTGCTTTCTCGCCATACCCCTTGATTCCCCTAGTAGTAAGGACCTCATCTAACTCCTTTTTGAATATATTTAGTGAATTGGCCTCAACAACTTTCTGTGGTAGAGAATTCCACAGGTTCACCACTCTCTGGGTGAAGAAGTTCCTCCGCATCTCGGTCCTAAATGGCTTACCCCTTATCCTTAGACTGTGACTTCTGGTTCTGGACTTCCCCAACATTGGGAACATTCTTCCTGCATCTAACCTGTCTAACCCCGTCAGAATTTTAAATGTTTCTATGAGGTCCCCTCTCATTCTTCTGAACTCCAGTGAATACAAGCCCAGTTGATCCAGTCTTTCTTGATATGTCAGTCCCGCCATCCCGGGAATCAGTCTGGTGAACCTTCGCTGCACTCCCTCAATAGCAAGAATGTCCTTCCTCAGGTTAGGAGACCAAAACTGTACACAATACTCCAGGTGTGGCCTCACCAATGCCCTGTACAACTGTAGCAACACCTCCCTGCCCCTGTACTCAAATCCCCTTGCTATGAAGGCCAACATGCCATTTGCTTTCTTAACCGCCTGCTGCACCTGCATGCCAACCTTCAATGACTGATGTACCACGACACCCAGGTCTCTTTGCACCTCCCCTTTTCCTAATCTGTCACCATTCAGATAATAGTCTGTCTCTCTGTTTTTACCACCAAAGTGGATAACCTCACATTTATCCACATTATACTTCATCTGCCATGCATTTGCCCACTCACCTAACCTATCCAAGTCACTCTGCAGCCTCACAGCATCCTCCTCACAGCTCACACTGCCACCCAACTTAGTGTCATCCGCAAATTTGGAGATACTACATTTAATCCCCTCATCTAAATCATTAATGTACAGTGTAAACAGCTGGGGCCCCAGCACAGAACCTTGCGGTACCCCACTAGTCACTGCCTGCCATTCTGAAAAGTACCCATTTACTCCTACTCTTTGCTTCCTGTCTGACAACCAGTTCTCAATCCATGTCAGCACACTACCCCCAATCCCATGTGCTCTAACTTTGCACATCAATCTCTTGTGTGGGACCTTGTCGAACGCCTTCTGAAAGTCCAAATATACCACATCAACTGGTTCTCCCTTGTCCACTCTACTGGAAACATCCTCAAAAAATTCCAGAAGATTTGTCAAGCATGATTTCCCTTTCACAAATCCATGCTGACTTGGACCTATCATGTCACCGCTTTCCAAATGCACTGCTATGACATCCTTAATAATTGATTCCATCATTTTACCCACTACCGATGTCAGGCTGACCGGTCTATAATTCCCTGTTTTCTCTCTCCCTCCTTTTTTAAAAAGTGGGGTTACATTGGCTACCCTCCACTCTATAGGAACTGATCCAGAGTCAATGGAATGTTGGAAAATGACTGTCAATGCATCCACTATTTCCAAGGCCACCTCCTTAAGTACTCTGGGATACATTCCATCAGGCCCTGGGGATTTATCGGCCTTCAATCCCATCAATTTCCCCAACACAATTTCCCGGCTAATAAGGATTTCCCTCAGTTCCTCCTCCTTACTAGACCCCCCGACCCCTTTTATAACCGGAAGGTTGTTTGAGTCCTCCTTTGTGAATACCGAACCAAAGTACTTGTTCAATTGGTCCGCCATTTCTTTGTTCCCCGTTATGACTTCCCCTGATTCTGACTGCAGGGGACCTACATTTGTCTTTACTAACCTTTTTCTCTTTACATATCTATAGAAAGTTTTGCAATCCGTCTTAATGTTCCCTGCAAGCTTCTTCTCATACTCCATTTTCCCTGCCCTAATCAAACCCTTTGTCCTCCTCTGCTGAGTTCTAAATTTCTCCCAGTCCCCAGGTTCACTGCTATTTCTGGCCAATTTGTATGCCACTTCCTTGGCTTTAATACTATCCCTGATTTCCCTTGATAGCCACGGTTGAGCCACCTTCCCTTTTTTATTTTTATGCCAGACAGGAATGTACAATTGTTGTAGTTCATCCATGCGGTCTCTAAATGTCTGCCATTGCCCATCCACAGTCAACCCCTTAAGTATCATTCGCCAATCCATCCCAGCCAATTCACGCCTCATACCTTCAAAGTTAGCCTTCTTTAAGTTCTGGACCATGGTCTCTGAATTAACTGTTTCATTCTCCATCCTAATGCAGAATTCCACCATATTATGGTCACTCTTCCCCAAGGGGCCTCGCACAACGAGATTGCTAATTAATCCTCTCTCATTACATAACACCCAGTCTAAGATGGCCTCCCCCCTAGTTGGTTCCTCGACATATTGGTCTAAAAAACCATCCCTTATGCACTCCAGGAAATCCTTCTCCACTGTATTGCTTCCAGTTTGGTTAGCCCAATCTATGTGCATATTCAAGTCACCCATTATAACTGCTGCACCTTTATTGCATGCACCCCTAATTTCCTGTTTGATGCCCTCCCGAACATCACTACTACTGTTTGGAGGTCTGTACACAACTCCCACTAACGTTTTTTGCCCTTTGGTGTTCTGCAGCTCTACCCATATAGATTCCACATCATCCAAGCTAATGTCCTTCCTAACTATTGCCTTAATCTCCTCCTTAACCAGCAATGCTACCCCACCTCCTTTTCCTTTTATTCTATCCTTCCTGAATGTTGAATACCCCTGGATGTTGAGTTCCCAGCCCTGATCATCCTGGAGCCATGTCTCCGTAATCCCAATCACATCATATTTGTTAACACCTATTTGCTTAAGGAAGGATATACTAGCTTTGGAGGGGGTACAGAAACGATTCACTCAGCTGATTCCGGAGATGAGGGGGTTACCTTATGATGATAGATTGAGTAGACTGGGTCTTTACTCGTTGGAGTTCAGAAGGATGAGGGGTGATCTTATAGAAACATTTAAAATAATGAAAGGGATAGACAAGATAGAGGCAGAGAGGTCGTTTCCACTGGTCGGGGAGACTCGAACTAGGGGGCACAGCCTCAAAATACGGGGGAGCCAATTTAAAACCGAATTGAGAAGGAATTTCTTCTCCCAGAGGGCTGTGAATCTGTGTAATTCTCTGCCCAGGGAAGCAGTTGAGGCTAGCTCATTGAATGTATTCAAATCACAGATAGATAGATTTTTAACCAATAAGGTATTTAAGGGTTATGGGGAGCGGGCGGGTAAGTGGAGCTGAGTCCACGGCCAGATCAGCCATGATCTTGTTGAGTGGCGGAGCAGGCTCGAGGGGCTAGATGGCCTACTCCTGTTCCTAATCCTTATGTTCTTATGTTCTTATGGGGTGCTTTTCTGTAGATTTATAAAATATATCTCCTTTTGATTCTCTAACCGGCCATATAAAGAAACCCACGCAAAAAAAAATTGGGCATGGTCCCTTTAAGGAAATCGGCTGATGACGCGTCATCAGATGACATCATCAGTCCCGCTTCGAGTTAATTGGCCGGGAATCCCAAAGGGCGGGCTTAATAAGCCCCAGCCATAGAAGATTGAGGTTGTATAAAGTAATAGTGCAGAATGGAATGGTAGCTATGGTACTTGATGTAAAGCCAAGAGAAATGATGGGAATATTGTTCTGTTCCACTTTATTGGGACTTAATTAATTTAACTTAACCTAGTTAAAAGACTTAATTGAATCCGTTGTTGTGTATTTGCTTAATACATTGATTAAATAAAGAAAACTTGACAATATCGATTTATGTATACTTTTGCTGAACAGAATACAGCTTTTCCCACAGCATGCAAAATCAGAGAAAAATATTTCCAAACGATATTAATTCTTACCGTAACTGAAGGGTTTTAACACCTAAAACTAGAAAAAAATAGCAAGGAAAAGACTCTCAGAGAAGGTAGTTCATTTGGGGTTAACCAACATCTTTAAAAGGAGTTGGATTTCATATTCAGAACCATGCTGCTGATTAGTGCTCCAAAAAACCTTCAGTTGAGGACAGGAGGTTTGAGGAGACATGAGGCAGTCAGGCTGGGGGCTTTCATTCTTTTAGATTTTGCTTTCACTGCTGCAGGAAAAGGAATGCCAATGCTATATCTCTCAATACCACCTTTTGAAAATCCACCAAAAGAGTGGGTTTCTTTTATGTTGAGTTCTGTGGAATCTTGTTAGAGTGGTAAATGTGTTGTTTCATCTTCTTGCTACTACAAATGAATTAGCAGTCTATACATAAGAACATTAGAATATAAGAAATAGGAACAGGAGTAGGCCATACGGCCCATCGAGCCTGCTCCGTCATTCAATGGCTGATCTGATCATGGACTCAGCTCCACTTCCCCGCCCGCTCCCCATAACCCCTTATCCCCTTATCATTTAAGAAACTGTCTATTTCTGTCTTAAATTGATTCAATGGCCCAGCTTCCACAGGCAGCGAATTCCACAGATCCACAATCCTCTGAGAAGAAATTTCTCCTCATATCAGTTTTAAATGGGCGGCCCCTTATTCTAAGATCATGCCCTCTAGTTCTAGTCTCCCTATCAGTGGAAACATCCTCTCTGCATCCACCCTGTCAAGCCTCCTCATAATCTTATACGTTTCGATACGATCACCTCATTCTTCTGAATTCCAATGAGTAGAGGCCCAACCTACTCAACCTTTCCTCATAAAAACTCCCTCATCTCCGGAATCGACCTAGTGAACCTTCTCTGAACTGCCTCCAAAGCAAGTATCATCATCATCATCATCATCATAGGCAGTCCCTCGGAATCGAGGAAGACTTGCTTCCATTACTAAAGTGAGTCCTTTGGTGGCTGAACAATCCAACCCGAGAGCCACAGAGCTCGTCACAGGTGGGACAGACATTCGTCGGGGGAAAGGGGGTGATACTGATTTACCACACGCTCCTTCCGCTGCCTGTGCCTGACCTCTTCACGCTCGCAGCATTGAGATTCAAAGAGCCCAACGCCATCCCGGATGCACTTTCTCCACCTAGGGTGGTCTTCGGCCAGGGTCTCCCAGGTGTCAGTTGTCGCACTTCACCAGGGAGACTTTGAGGGTGTCCTTGTAATGTTTCCGCTGCCCACCTTTGGCTCATTTGCCATGAAGGAGCTCCGCGTAGAGCAATTGCTTAGGGAGTCTCGTGTCTGGGATGTGAACTAAGAGGCCTGCCCAGCGAAGCTGATCGAGTGTGGTCAGCGCTTCAATGCTGGGGATGTTAGCCTGGGCGAGGACACTGATGTTGATGGGTCTGTCTTCCCAGGGAATTTGCAGGATCTTGCGGAGACATCGTTGGTGATATATCTCCAGCGACTTGATGTGCCTTCTGTACATCGTTCATGCCTCTGATCCATACAGGAGGGCGGGTATTATTACAGCCCTGTAGACCACGAGCTTGGTGGTAGGTTTGAGGGCCTGGTCTTCGAACACTCTTTTCCTTCGGTGGCCGAAGGCTGCACTGGCGCACTGGAGGCGATGTTGAATCTCCACATCAATGTCTACCTTTGTTGACAAGAGGCTCCCGAGGTATGGGAAGTGGTCCACGTTTTTGATGATTGGGGGACAGTGCTGTGCGGCGAGGACAGGCTGGTGGAGAACCTTTGTCTTACGGATGTTAAGCGTAAGGCCCATGCTTTCATATACCTCGGTGAATACATCGACTATATCCTGGAGTTCAGCCTTTGAATGTGCGCAGACACAGGCATCGTCTGCATACTGCAGTTCAATGACAGAGGTTTGGGTGATCTTGGACCTGGCCTGGAGGCGGCGTAGGTTAAACAGCTTCCCAATGGTTCTGTAGTTTAGTTCCACTCCAGCGGAGAGCTTGCCGACAGTGAGGTGGAGCATGGCAGCGAGGAAGATTGAGAAGATTGAGAAGATTGAGAAGAGTGAGGAAGATTGACACTGTTGACCGTAAGGGTTTATGGAGCGTCCTCCTCCCTTTTGGATGCCCCCGAAAGTTTGTCAACATCCTTTGCCTGCTCCACGACGACATGCAGGCCTTGATCCTTACCAGCAGATCCACTATAGACCCATTTCACGTTCGGACCGGGGTCAAACAGGGCTACATCAAAGTAAGTATATCCTTTCGTAAATATGGAAACCAAAACTGCACGCTGTATTCCAAGTGTGGCCTCACCAATATCTTATGTAGCTGTAGTAAGAGTTCCCTGCTTTTATACTCCGTCCCCTTTGCAATAAAGGCTCAGATACCATTTGCCTTCCTGATCACTTGCTGTACCTGCATACTATCCTTTTGTGTTTCATGCACAAGTACCCCCAGGTCCTGCTGTACTGCGGCACTTTGCAATCTTTCTCCATTTAAATAATAACTTGCTCTTTGATTTTTTCTGCCAAAGTGCCACATATTGAGCTACATCAATTTGAATTGCACAATGGGTCTGATCCAATTCAGTCTGTATATTATGCTAATAGAAATTCTATTTGTTGTCATTCAGTGATGGAGTCCAGGCCTCAGATAACCATTTGAAAGTTTAAAAACTGATAAGTTTTAAATGTTCTATCATAGTTGAACTGCAATGAGTTACGGGCTGTAATTCAGTGTTTTTTGAACATGTACTGTATGTCATTATCAGAACTGTTTGGTTATGTTACAGATTTGGAACACCAACTGTTACTCTGTATATATATAAATATATATGCATGTATATAATGTCACTGCTTTCAGTATCAAAATCCTGCCAATTTCTTTTACAAGTATTCTTACCATACTGAGTGTAAAAAGACCCAATTCAGTCAAGCTGTTTTGCAACTCAGATTGGCTTAAGAGCATAAAATTGCAAAATCAAATTCACTGCTGTAAAGCAGGGCTATTTATGGAAATTTATGGAAATCCTGCAGTTGTGTTAAGAATAGTTTCCCAATGCTTGTATGTTGTTTTCTTAGAACTTGAGCTATCAGCTGATTGAATGTTGCAGGATTGTATGACAGACACTGGGGGGAGTTTGAACAGCAAAGAGTGAGTGGGTTTGGGAGCGGGTGGGTTGTTTTGACAACGCTGAAATTAACAACGCATCGGGAAGCCGGCTCTAACTCAACGACTTTCATATTTCACTCGAGTGTGAGAAAGCCCCTCGGGAGAAGTGGGTTCCCAATTTAAAGCTATTATGAGGTAGTTAAGAGGTAATTAACACCTTTTTTAACACGGGTTTGCAACTTTCACTGAGGGTCCACAGGTTTCCCATATTTCCTCAACTTCACCAGTGAAAGCAAGGTGAGAGCACAGTGGCAATTGAAGGCACTGAACAAAGGATAGGCAAAATATCCCATAAGTAGTGAGACCTCACACCTGCTTCCTTGCCCAAGTGAAAGGCTTTTACTCAGAGCACTTGTTCTGAGAGTTTGCTTTCAGTACTTTGCAGGTTATTTCTATAAATGTGGAGATGATTTCTATTACTTTGGAGGTGACTTTCACGACATTGGAATTGACTCATACCACTTTGGAGGTTTGTACACCTGATCTCCACTTTATATCTCTCAGGTCATCAAGGGTGCCGCTTATAATGTTTCACCTTGGACCTCAGATGAGAACCAAGATGAGTATCAGTAGCAACAAACCAGCAACACCAGCAGGAGCACCAGCAGCCTTCTCCTCACCGACCTGCATCTGCACAGGAGAGATGGGATGAGCTCAGATTGGTTTGAAACGGAGTGCTTCTAAACAGAGCGCTAAAGTTGGGAATTTGGAGTGGGAATTTGGAGCAGAGGGAATACTCCAAAATTCTCAATGAATATAAATACACCACAGGATAAGTGATCCATCTATAGCTAACTAAGGAAGTTACATATAATATTAGCTTAAGAGAAGAGACTTACGGGAGAGAAATTCAGGTCATTTGCACCTCCAGTTAACATCCCCGGGGGGCGCTAACAGGATGCCAATGACATGGCGACCAGGCGTGGTGCCGCTAATGACTCTTGCTAAGTTTGGCGGGAGTTTAGCGATGGCGGTAGCGTGTAGTGACCCGCTCTGCTTCGCCGGTAACGCTGACATCATCACTGTGTGCAATGTACCCTAAATTGGGTATTGTTCCCTGAAGTTGCCGCGGACGATGACAGCGACAGCTTCAGGGCATGCGCACCAGTCAGCTGCCTGCTCGCGGAGCGAACATTAAAGTGGAGGTGGCCGGATCTAGCTAAAAAAAATTGCTGATTTTTATGTGTGCCCCTTTGGTACTTTGGACCCGGGGTCCATGCCGTGATGGGTCAGCATAGCAATTTGCTTGAGTGCTGGGCTGTTGTCGTGGCACCCTCGCTCTCCGGTGGTCCAGGTAGGACCCTTTATTTGCTGCAGAGTATGCAGTTTGGGCCCTTCCCTTTAATTAAGGGAGGTGTTCCTCCTATGCTGCTTCCCACTCCCAAGGCATCGGCCCGCTACCGCCCTAGAAAGAAAGTGAAGCGCTTGATTTAGCACTCCACTTTCTTTCGGGAGTGGTAACCCCAATTTCTTGTGAGAGGTGAGACTTCTGCGCCTGGCGCGAACATAAGAACAAAATAAATAGGAGTAGGAGTAGGCCATTTGGCCCCTCAAGCCTGCTCCACCATTTAATAAGATCATGACTGATCTCATCTTGGGCTCAGCTCCACTTCCCTGCCCACACCCAATAACCCTTCACTCCCTTATCATTCAAAAATCTATCTATCTCCAACTTAAATATATTTAATGATCGAGCCTCCACAGCTCTCTGGGGCAGAGAATTCCACAGATTTACGACCCTCTGAGTGAAGAAATTTCTCCTCATCTCAGTTCTAAATGGGGGACCCCCTTATTTTTAAACTATGCCCACTAGTTCTAGATTCCCCCATGAGGGGAAACATCCTCTCTGCATCTACCCTGTCAAGCCCCCTCATAATCTTATACATTTCAATAAGATCACCTTTCATTCTTCTAAACTCCAATGAGTATAAGCCCAACCTGCTGAACCTTTCTTCATATGACAACCCCTTCATCTCAGGAATCAACCTCGTGAACCTTCTCTGAACTACCTCCAATGCAAGTATATCCCTCCTTAAATAAGGAGAACAAAACTGCACGCAGTACTCTAGGTGTGGATCTCAACAATACCCTGTACAGTTGTAGCAGGACTTCCCTGCATTTATACTCCATCCCCCTTGTAATTAAGGCCAACATTCCATTTGCTAGACCTGCATATTAACTTTTTGTGTTTCATGGACAAGAACCCCCAGGTCCTCTGTACTGCAGCATTTTATAATCACTCTCCATTTAAATAATAATTTTTTATTTTTCCTGTCAAAGTGGATAACCTCACACTTTCCCACATTATACTCCATCTGCCAAATGTTTACCCACTCACTTAGCCTGTCTATATCCCTTTGTAGACTCTTTGTGTCCTCCTCACAACTTGCTTTCCCACCCACCTTTGTATCATCAGCAAACATGGCTACATTACACTCGGCGTTGCAAGTCTCGTGCCCTGCGAGTGTGACTGAATTTTTAGTCGATAATGTTGCAAAGAACAGTAGTAAGTCTGAGGTTTGGGAGAACTTTAGAAACCAACAAAGGCTGACCAAAAAATTGAGAAGATGGAAGAAAACAGAATATGAGAGTAAACGGGCAAGAAATATAAGAACAGACTGTAATACTTCCACATGTATGTAAAAAGGAAGAGAGTAGCAAAAGTAAGCTTTGGTCTCTTAGAGGCTGAGACAGGTGTAATTATAATAGGGAACAGTAGAAGACACAAGAAGTTTCCTAAAATAGTGAGGAACCAAGGGGCTAATAAGAATGAGGAACTTAAACTAATTAATATCAGTAGAGTAAAAGTACTTGAGGAATGAATGGGACTAAAAGTCAACAAATCCCTTGGACATGATGATCTACACCTGAGGGTTCTAAAAAAGGTAGTTACAGAGATAGTGGATGCATTGGTGGTGATCTTCCAAAATTTCCTAGATTTTAGAATGGTCCCAGTGGATTGCAACATAGCAAATGTAACCCCGCTATTCAAGAAAGGAAGGAGAGAGAAAACAGAGACCTACAAGCCAGTTAGCCTGACATCAGTCATCAGGAAAATACTGGAATCCACTATTAAGGAAGTGGTAACAGGGCACTTAGAAAATCATAATATCATAGTAGACCATTGGCCCAGTCTCAAAAAACTGCTTTTCAGTAATCCCCTCAGAGGAAATACTTTTCAATAAGATCACCTCTCATTTAGGGACCACTTATCACAAAAATCAATGTTCCCATTCTCGAAAAGTGAGTATTTTGCAGAAATTTTCATTAGAAAATAGGTAGAAATCTCATCAAAATCCAGAGTGATGATGTAATTGCGCGTAACATAAATGAGCAATCACAACTGCTGTATTTGTCAGTACCGCGAAAGCAGCCAATCACGATCTCTGTACTGGAGTGCCTGCATGCACCGAAACAATGGCATGCTGCATGCATGTAGTTGTGGGAGCCAAATGCAACATAATTTATTTTTCGCACCCTAACTGGATAAAATTTTTTACAAGTGTTCACCAGTGGAAATTTACTGGAACTAGAGAAGCTAAAATTGGAGAGAATGCTATCAAACATTTAAATCCAGAGCTCAGTATTGCACCAGAAAGATTCACAACAATCCGACGTTCGATTGTATATCATCAGCAGAGCTACATACGTTTCACTGATAAATCCAAGATCGACAAAGCCAATAAGAAACAAGAGAGGGAAAATCAGAACTATGAACGGGAGTACACATGATTTTACAGTATTTCCTATGAAACTGTGTCAGCCTAGAAATGTTTATATCCAACTTTCATTCCTTAGTTCAATGGTTATGCCGTTTGACATGTTCCATTTCATGGGTCTGCTTCAGCCATATCATGGGCCTGCTTCAACCCCATATACTTATTTCTGTGTAGAGAGACTGGGGCCGAAATTGCCCCCTTTGTTAAGCTCCATTACCACCTCTAAGAGACGGGAATGCATTGGATAGGCCTCACCGAACGGTGGCAGATGGATGGGCTGACCCTCCCGTGTTTCCGTCCCGTCGGGCAGGCGCCGACCCCATTCCGACCGGCGGTGACCCCCTTTCCGACCCCGCGGGAAATTGCCCTGCAGTAAATTGTCCCGTGGAAAATTACCAAGGTGGAGTAGCGCTGCTACTGAAAGCGTTCTCCTCCGGGAAGCTGTGTGTGCTTGGGCGGTGCATCTGCCCTTAAAGAGGAGGGTGCTCTGCTGGGGTAGCCATGTTATTTACACTGCCAGGTCGGCCCGACAATCGTGTCCACGGGTTCGGCCAAGCCGCCAACAGGCAGCCTGGCACCCCCTCTTGGGTGCCAGGTTGCTGGCCCAGCTGAAACCCTCCCTGGTGGCCCAGTGGGTGCCAGTGTTCGCAGCAGCCCTTCCCTTTAACTGAAGGGGAGGGATGTTGTGATGCATCAGTGAATCCACTAAAAAAAACAATAGGTGCGGCCGGTTTGGGACGGAGGACAATTTCGGCCCCACTGATTCTAAACATCTCACTCTGGTCATAACACGCACAAACACAGTAAAATACAGGTTTTTTGACCAAGGGTCATTGTCAGTGGGACTGATTAGAATATCCATTTTATCATTCCTTCGCAGCCATTGCAGAACCAGTGTAGAACGAAGAGGAGAGGAGTGAAGCTGCTACCAAGTTTCGACTGATTTGCTCAAAGACAACAGACCCCAAGGTTATACCTGCAAGGGTTTCCCATCTTCTTCCAGCACAGTGCCTTCTCTGAAAGAAGGACAAGTACATTGTGGAGAGACACTGCTGAAAGAGATATAAAGAGAGGCTGGTAAAATGTGAGAGTAAAACTTCAGGTAAAATGCTCCTTGCAGCAGAAACCCGCAAAGATGAGGCAATCCTGTTGCATATCGATGGACAAGATCTTATTGCCCTTGAAGCAAGGTATCATCTTAGCTGCTACCAGAGCTACACCAGATTTCTGACCAGAAAGGAGAAGGAAGACCTACCAGAAGGCAACATCGACCAGACAGGATATAAGCACTTCTGTGATACAGTGATAGAGGGCAGGATTGTAAAGATCGGTGACGTTCTTAGAATGACAAAGTTGAACAGTTTGTTTAAGAAATGCTTTTTGAGAAAGAGGGTATCGATGCTTCTTCTCATAAAACATATAGTCTTAAACGTAGAATGCAGAAATCTTATCCTTTCCTGAAATTTGCCAGATCATCACACAGTAATGAGAGTGATCTTGTTTTTGTAGAAGATCTTGCAACAGAAGAAGTTGTTGAGGAAGCAGTCATATATTTGCTTTCAGAAACAAGCTCAAGTGAGACTAACGCAGACATGGATACCAGCATGGATCTTGGAGCCAAAGTTCCCATCAGAGGACCTGATTGCAAGCCCTTGTACCATGTTGCTCTGGCATCTCCAAAGGACCATGGGTGGAAACTTGAAGATGATGCACTTGTCACAGACTGGATGACACTTCCTCCAGCACCAGCATGTGTAATGGAGCTTGCAAATTGTTCATGCAAAAAGACTCACTGTGCACAAGGAGGTGCTCTTGTTTTCTCAACAAGCTATCTTGCGCCAACATCAGCTCCTGTGCAGGTTGTGAGAATGTTGTATTTGTTACATATGTAAACTTGTATTTACTCTGTACAGCCACCAGAGAGCTCATTCCCCGGAGTCCCAAGGGATCCCATAATCCCTTGGGAGCACAGGTATTTAAGAAGGCTTCACAGGTTGGAGAGGCACTCTGGAGACCTGCAATAAAAAACTAAGGTCACACTTTACTTTGAGCTCACAATGTTCAGTCTGACTCTTTCTCCATGCACAACAACTGGCCACGAGATACAGAAATCGAACCCAAAGATGCAGAGAACAGTGGGCATCCTGGAGAAATTCTCGGAGAGAGATGATTGGGAAACTTTTGTGGAGCAACTCGACCAACACTTCGTGACCAACGAGCTAGATGGGGAAGAGAGCACTGCCAAACGTAGAGCGATCCTCCTCACCGTCTGTGGGGCACCAACGTATGGCCTCATGAATAATTTGTTCATTCCAGCGAAACCCACGGAGAAATCATACGATGATTTGTGCACACTGGTCCGAGAGCACTTGAACCTGAAGGAAAGCGTTCTGATGGTGAGGGACCGGTTCTACACCTACAAAAGGTCTGAAGGCCAGGAAGAGGTGAGTTATTTCGCCGAGGTGAGACGCCTTGCAGGACATTGCGAATTTGAAGGACATTTGGAGCACATGCTCAGAGACTTTTTCGTACTTGGCATTGGCCACGAAATCATACTTCGCAAGCTTTTGACTGTAGAGACCCCAACCTTGAGTAAGGCCATAGCGATAGCCCAGGCGTTCATTGCCACCAGTGACAATACGAAGCAAATCTCTCAGCATACAAGTGCTGCTACCAGTACTGTGAACAAAGTGATGTTGTTTTCGAATCATAACGTACAAGACAGGTCAAACATACCTGCAGCTACACGTCCGCAGATGTCTCAGAGTCCACCATCAAGGGTGATGAATGCAAGGCCATTAGCACCTTGTTGGCGCTGCGGAGGTGATCATCATTTCCATTCATGCCAATTCAAAGGATACGTTTGCAAGGGCTGTGGAACAATGGAACAGCTCCAACGAGTGTGCAGGTGAGCGGCTAAGCCTGTTAAACCTGAAAACTGCCACGTTGCAGAGGAGGACAGATCCACGGAGGATCACGACGAACCAGAGTTTCAGATCGAGGAGGCAGAGGTACATGGGGTGCACACATTCACCACGAATTGTCCCCCGATAATGGTGAATATTGAACTAAATGGACTCCTGGTGTCAATGGAGCTGGACACGGGTGCGAGCCAGTCCATCATGGGCAAAAAGACTTTTGAAAGGTTGTGGTGCAACAAGACCTCAAGGACAGTCTTAACTTGCACGAGACTAAGAACTTACACAAAGAACTGATTCCTGTAATCGGCAGTGCTACCGTAAAGGCCTCCTACGATGGAGCAGTGCACAAGCTAACTCTCTGGGTGGTACCGGGCGATGGTCCCAAGCTGCTCGGCAGGAGCTGGCTGGGAAAGATATGCTGGAACTGGGACGAAATCTGAGCACTATCGCCCACTGACGACACTTCGTGTGCCCAGGTCTTAAATAAATTTCCTTCGCTGTTCGAACCAGGCATCAGGAAATTCCAAGGAGCAAAAATGCAGATCCACCTAATTCCAGGGGAGCGACCCATCCATCATAAGGCAAGAGCAGTACCGTACATGATGAAAGGGTAGAGATCGAGCTAGACTGGCTGCAACGAGAGGGCATCATTTCACCGATTGAGTTCGGCGAGTAGGCCAGTCCTATTGTCCCAGTGCTCAAGGGAGATGGCACCGTCAGAACCTGTGGCGATTATAAAGTAACTATCAATCGTTTCTCCCTGCAGGACCAATACCCACTACCAAAAGCCGTCGACCTCTTTGCAACACTGGCGGGAGGAAAGACGTTCACGAAGCTGGATCTGACTTCAGCCTATATGACGCAGGAACTGGAGGAATCGTCGAAGGACCTCACCTGCATCAATAAGCACAAGGGTCCTTTTGTTTATAACAGATGCCCGTTTGGAATCCGATCAGCGGCGGCAATATTCCAGAGAAACATGGAAAGTTTACTGAAGTCGGTCCCGCACACCGTGGTCTTCCAGGACGACATCTTGGTCACAGGTCGGAACACAGTCGAGCATCTGCAGAACCTGGAGGAGGTTCTTAGTTGACTCAATCGCGTGGGGCTCAGGTTAAAACGCTCGAAGTGAGTTTTCCTGGTGCCTGAAGTGGAGTTCCTGGGAAGGAGAATTGCAGCCGACGGCATCAGGCCCAACGCGAAGACGGAGGTAATCGAGAATGCACCGAGGCCACAGAACGTGACGGAGCTGCGGTCGTTTCTGGGACTCTTGCACTACTTTGGTAACTTCTTACCGGGTCTCAGCACCCTGCTAGAACCACTACATGTCTTACTACAAAAAGGGGGCGAATGATTTTAGGGCAAAAGCCAAGAAAATGCCTTTGTAAAAGCGAGAAAATTGTTATGCTCAAACAAATTGCTTATGTTGTATGATCCATGTAAGCGTTTGGTACTAGCATGTGATGCGTCATCATATGTCATCGGGTGTGTTTTGCAGCAAGCTAATGATTTCGGGAGACTGCAACCGGTTGCTTATGCATCCAGGAGTCTGTCTAAGGCTGAGAGAGCTGACAGCATGATTGAGAAAGAAGCGTTAGCGTGTGTTGATGGGGTAAAGAAAATGCATCAATACCTGTTTGGGCTAAAATTCGAATTGGAAATTGACCATAAGCCACTTATATCCCTGTTTTCCGAGAGTAAAGTGGTAAATACCAACGCATCGGTCCGCATCCAGAAGATGGGCGCTCACATTGTCCGCATACAACTACGCCACCCGCCACAGACCAGGCACAGAAAACTGCACCGATGTTCTCAGTAGGCTGCCATTGCCCACCACGGGCGAGGAAATGACGCAGCCCGCAGATCTCGCCATGGTTATGGAAGCATTTGAGAGTGAGCAATCACCCGTCACTGCCCGGCAGATCAAGATCTGGACAAGCCAGGACCGCTTATTGGGCCCAGGTTTCCACATGATTCGCGCCTGATTTTTAGGAGCAACTGGTGGAGAACGGACTATTTTAGAAATCGCAATTCTCCACATTTTTTTTTCTGCAGTTCTAGTCAGGTCGAACAGTTCTAGTTTAGAACAGAATTTTTTCTTCAAAAGGGGGCGTGTCCGGCCACTGACGCCTGATTTGAAAGTTTCCACAGTGAAAATGTACTCCAAACTAAAGTAGAATGGAGCCAGTGAAGATTTTTGTAGAACTGAAAAAACCTGTTCGACACATTAAAAAATCAGGCGCAGGTTACAAATTAGGCGTCCAGAACGAGGTGGGGGGGAGGGGGGGGGAGGGGAACTCATTAAATTCGACAATAAATCCTTATTTATACTTCTACAAATATTATACAAATAAATCCAACCTGAATAAACATTTATAAGCCAAGAAAAGATTAAATAAACCATCTTCCTACCTGTGTGAAAGTGCTTTCGCTAGGGAGAATTCTGCAGTCGTTCATGCCGCTGAGTGGGAGGGGGGGGGGAGAAAGCCGTTCGTGTCGCTGAGCGGGAGGGGGAGAGAGAGAGAGAGAGAGAGAGGGAGGGAGAGAGAGAGAGGGGGGGGGAGGGAGAGAGAGAGAGGGGGGGGAGGGAGGGAGAGAGAGGGGGGGGAGGGGGGGAGGGAGAGAGAGAGAGAGGGGAGGGAGGGAGAGAGAGGGGAGGGAGGGAGAGGGGGGGAGGGAGAGGCGCGGGGGGAGGGAGGGGGAGAGAGAGAGAGAGAGTGAGGGAGGGAGGGAGAGGGAGAGAGGGGGATGGAGGGAGAGGGAGAGAGGGGGAGGGAGAGAGAGAGAGGGGGGGGAGGGAGAGAGAGAGAGGGGGGGAGGGAGGGAGAGAGAGGGGGGAGGGGGGGAGGGAGAGAGAGAGAGAGGGGAGGGAGGGAGAGAGAGGGGAGGGAGGGAGAGGGGGGGAGGGAGAGGCGCGGGGGGAGGGAGGGGGAGAGAAAGAGAGAGAGTGAGGGAGGGAGGGAGAGGGAGAGAGGGGGATGGAGGGAGAGGGAGAGAGGGGGAGGGAGGAAGAGAGAGAGAGGGAGAGGGAGGGAGAGAGAGAGAGGGGAGGGAGAGAGAGAGAGGGGAAGGAGGGAGAGAGAGGGAGGAAGAGAGAGGGGGAAGGGAGGGAGAGGGAGGGGGGAAGGAGGGAGAGAGAGGGGGGGAGGGAGGGAGAGAGGGGGGAGGGAGGGAGAGAGGGGGGGAGGGAAGGAGAGAGAGGGGGGGAGGGAGGGAGAGGGAGAGAGAGGGGGGAGGGAGGGAGAGAGAGAGGGAGAGAGAGAGAGGGAGGGAGAGAGAGAGGGAGGGAGGGAGAGAGAGGGGGGGAGTGAGGGAGAGAAAGAAAGGGAGGGAGGGAGAGAGAGGGGGAGGGAGGGAGAGAGAGAGAGAGGGGGAGGGAGGGAGAGAGAGGGGGAGGGCGGGAGAGAGAGAGAGAGGGGAGGGAGAGAGAGAGAGAGAGAGGGGAGGGAGGGAGAGAGAGAGAGAAGGGGGGTGGGGGAGAGAGTGGGGGTGGGAGAGAGAGAGAGGGGGCCGGTGGGGAAGGGAGAGGTCAGGTTCGGATTGGATCCAGTCCGGGAGTCGGGAGTCGGGTCCAGTGGGGTGGGGGGGGCAGGGCGGGGAACAGGAGCGCGGGTCGGGTCAGTCGAGAGGGGGGGGAGCGGGTCTCGGGTCTCGGGTCGGGGCGGGGGGGGGGGAGCAGGTGTCTGGTCGGCGGGGGGTGGGGGAGCGCGTGTCGGGTCGGGTCTGGTCGGCGGGGGGGGCAGGGAGCGGGTGTCGGGTCGGGTCTGGTCAGCGGGGGCGGGGGGGGCAGCGGGTGTCGGGTCTTGTCGGGGGCGGGGAGCAGGAGCTGGCCGTGGGAGGAGCCTTATCCACGCAGCCCCAGTGAGGCCATTCGGCCAGGGCTAGGGGCTGCGTGCTTCTGGCCCCTCCCACACAGTTCGGCGCCTGGAGCTACTGCACTTGCGTGCCGATGGTAGCGCGCATGTGCAGAAGTCCTGGCACTGTTTTCAGCGCCGGGACCTGGCTCCACCCCCCCCACAGCTTGTGCTGGCTGCGCTGAGGGCCAGAGGACCTGTAAGTAGGTGGAGAATACCGAGGATTTTTTTAGGCGCCGTTTTAGGCGCGAAAAACGGGCGCCCAGCTCGGAGGGGCGCCCGTTTTTTTTCTTGTGGAAACTTGGGCCCATTTTCTCTCGTCAAAAGCTGTGTGCTTCATGGGAGCTGGTCCAGTGTTCCAGTGGAAATGCAGGAAGAGATAAAGCCGTTCCAGTGGCGCAAAGATGAAATGTCTATACAGGCAGACTGCCTTCTGTGGGGCAATCGAGTAGTGGTCCCCAAGAAGGGCAGAGACACCTTCATCAATGATCTCTACAGTACCCACTCAGGCATCGTAATGATGAAAGCGATAGCCAGATCCCATGTGTGGTGGCCCGGTATCGATGCAGACCTAGAGTCCTGCATTCACAGATGTAATACATGCTCGCAGTTAAGCAATGTACCCAGGGAGGCGCCGCTAAGTTTATGGTCTTGGCCCTCCAAACCGTGGTCTAGGGTACATGTCGACTATGCAGGCCCGTTCTTGGGTAAAATGTTCCTTGTGGTTGTAGACGCGTACTCCAAGTGGATTGAATGTGAGATAATGTCAGCTAGCACGTCTGCTGTCACCACTGAAAGCCTGCGGGCCATGTTTGCCACACATGGCTTAACCGATGTCCTGGTGAGCGACAACAGACCATGTTTTACCAGTGCTGTGTTCAAAGAATTCATGACCCGTTACAGGATCAAACATGTCACATCTGCCCTGTTGAAACCAGCGTCCAATGGTCAGGCAGAGAGAGCAGTGCAAACCATCAAGCAAGGCTTGAAGAGAGTAACTAAAGGCTCACTGCAGACTCGCCTATCCCGAATCCTGCTTAGCTACCGCACAAAACCACATTCACTCACTGGGATCCCACCTGCTGAACTGCTCATGAAAAGAGACTTAAGACAAGGCTCTCGTTAGTTCACCCTGATCTACATGAACAGGTAGAGAGCAGATGGCTTCAACAAAGTGCATACCATGATAACGCAAATGTGTCACGTGAGATTGAAGTCAATGATCCTGTATTTGTATTCAATTATGGACAAGATCCCAAGTGGCTTCCCGGCACTGTCGTGGCCAAAGAGGGGATCAAGGTGTTTCGGGTCAAACTTTCAAATTGACTCATTCATCGGAAACACTTGGACCAAATCAAACTCAGATTCACCCTGAGCAACCCATCTTGGACCCTACCTTTTTTGATCCCCCAACACACACACCAGTGGCAACCGACACCATGGTTGACCACGAAGCAGAACCCATCATCCACAGCAGTCCTGTAGGGCCCAACACACCAGGCAGCCCAGCAAGGCCAGCTGCACAGCAGCCCAGCGAGGACCCAACAAATGCTTCAACAACACCAGCTTTCACACCGAGATGATCAACCAGGGCAAGAAGGGCCCCAGATCGACTCACATTGTAAATAGTTACACTATTGACTTTGGGGAGGAATGTTGTTATATATGTAGACTTGTATTTACTCTGTGCAGCCACCAGAGGGCTTATTCCACAGAGTCCCAAGGGATCCCATAATCCCTTGGGAGCACAAGTATTTAAGAAGGCTTCGCAGGTTGGAGAGGCACTCTGGAGACCTGCAATAAAAGATTAAGGTCACACTTTACTTTGAGCTCACAGTGTTCAGTCTGATTCTTTCTCCATACCGCACATTATATTTGCCCGAGACTTCTAGGGCTGAGGAAACAGATACTCTTAATTCTGATGATGATTCATAGATATGCATTTCTTTTCAGCCTCTAACTTTGTTTCAGATCTATTTTGTTTTTTCGGTACTTCTATCTTTTAGCAAAATCAATACTATTATTTATATTATTATTATAATTATTATTATAATTATATGGTTGACAAATGAGTGCAGGTATCCATCTGAAATGTCAGTGCACATGAAGTAAATGGTTGCTATGGTAGATTTCTTTCTTAGTAACGGATATGAAAACAAAACTTAGATTTATGTATAACTGCACCATATGATGTGTACAGACCTCAGATGTCCTCAGTGATACTTCTTTTTACCAATTCTTACATTATCCATGCTTGGAATTTAGTAGTAGCACTGATATCATAGAATCATAGAACCATCGAATCATAGAGGTTTGCAGCACAGAAGGGACGTCATTTCAGCCCATCGTGTCCGTGCCGGCCAACAAGAGGCTATCCAGCCTAATCCCACTTTCTAGATCCAGGTCCCTAACCTGCACTTCAAGTGAATATCCAAATATTTTTTAAATGTGGTGAGGGTTTCTGCCTCTACCACCCTTTCAGGCAGTGAGTTCCAAACCCTCACAACCCTCTGCGTGAAGAAGTTTCCCCTCAAATCCCCTCTGAACCTTCTACCAATTACTTTAAATGTATGCCCTCTGGTAGTTGACCCCTCTGCTAAGGGAAATAGGCCCTTTCTATCCACTTTATCTAGGCCCCTCATCATTTTATACACCTCAATAAGGTCTCCCCTCAGCCTCCTCTTTTCCATGATTGCCAGGGCAGGCAGTTATGTACACTTTGCCCCTGATGGAGCCAGTCAGCCTAAGCGGCCACTCAGATTTTTGGCTCTAGCTGGCTTCCCACAGGTGCAGGGCGTCATCAACTACACACATGTGGCAATCAAGGCCCCCCCAGATCACCCCGGAATTGAAGGGCTTCCACTCCATCAATGTGAAGCTCGTCTGCAACCCACAAAATTGTCATTATGCAGGTGTGTGCAAGATTCCTAGGGAGCTGGCATGATACATTTGTCCTGCGCCACTTCACCCTCCCTCATCACTTTGCACCTCCGACCAGACTTATCGTCTGGCTTCTTGGAAACCAGATCTGTCCACTTAAGACATGGCTGAAGAGGAGACCCAAGAGTGCTACAATCAAAGCCATATGACGATGAGATGTGTCATTGAGCAAGCAATCAAGATGCGCCTCAGGTTCCTCGACAGATCTGGAGGCACCCTTCAATATGTGGCTGCCAGGTTCTTCAAAATGATTGTGGCTTGCTGTGCTCTGCAGAACATAGTGCAGCAGCAAGGATTAGAGCTGTAGGAAGAGCAAGGCACAGAGTACATTGCCTCTTCAAAGGAGAAAGATGATGAGGAGGAGGAGGAAGAGGAAGAGGATGAGGAGGAGGAAGAGGAATGTCATGTGTCCATGGCACCAGCAGTAGTGCACATTGCTGCCCAGGATGCCCGGGATGGACTCATCATGGCAAGATTTAGTTAGGTTGCACCTCTGTACCCATCTGACAGCCACATGCTGAACCAACTTGCCCCCTCCCCCAGCTCAAAGCAGTCCTGCAATGAACAAGGCATCCCTTTCACAGACACCTATTGCTCGGATTTAAGTCTTGTCTTACAAATCATCCGAACTGAGAAGGCCAGTTTCCAAGCTGCAATGCAAGCAAACATGGGCAAGACTGGAAAGTTGTGCAAAGAAATAATTTTATATGTGACTCAAAACTTATACATTAACTTTTCACTGTAACGTGTGCAACACACCCATGTGCACACCCTTGTGTAATTACTAATCTTTCATTTTCATCTTCCTACAACTGCTAAGTCAGGCAACCCCTGTGGCTTCAGCAGAGGTAGAGGCAGGCTGCTCACATCCCTGCTCTGATTGCTGAGATGCTCGTGGCCAACGCCTTCTGGATTTTGGAGCCCCACCAAAAACTGCTCCACATGCACCTGTGTCGGGGCAGACTCGGCCATCAGGACATGAGGCAGCATGTGGAGCACTGACTGAGGTGGGGGCAACAGGTGTGAAGTGGAAGCGCTTTGAGCAGAGTCCCCACTTCTATCCCCAGCTTCTACATTTCCCTTTCATGACCCCCCTGCACTTTCCTGCTAGCAATGAACTGGAGCGCATTTTGCTGCACATCACTGGGGCGCTGAAAGAACAATGCTTGGTTTTGATCCATCCGACTTAAGGTGGCATTCAAAGTGTGCAAACCATTAGTGAGGGCAAGCATGCACTCGTTTGACTGCCACGTTTGACTGCTCCATGTACATGGCCACTCTTTCCATGGACGAACGCATCAGAGCTAAGGCCTGCGACATCAAGCCATTCACGCTTCAGACGAATTCCTCCAAACTCCCTTCAAGCATGCACAGTGCGGCTGGAAATCCTGGCAGAGCCTCACACATTTTTTGCTGTTGCTGCAGAATCATCCTCTTTGTCGATGGCTCCCATGGTTCAGCACCTTCACCCAGCTGAGGAGAGCTTGGACCGTGCTGTGCCCTCTGACGAGGATTCTCTACTTTTGAAAGTCTTTTGGCTCATTATGGACTGGCTTGTTCCCGTGACCAGCTCCACTGACACCAGGAGTCCATTTAATTCAACATTCAGCATTATCGGGGGACACTTTGTGGTAAATGTGTGCACCCCATATACCTCTGCCTCCTCAGTCTGAGACTCTGGTTCGTAGTGATCTACCATGGATCTGTCCTCCTCTGCAACATGGTGGTTTGCAGGATTAGCAGGGTTTGCAGCTTGCCTGCACATATGTTGGAGATGTTCCATTGTTCCACAGCCCTTGCAAATGTATCCTTTGAAGCGGCATAAATGGAAACGATGATCACCTCCGCAGCACCAACAAGGTATTAATGGCCTTGCATTCACCACCCTTGGTGGTGGACTCTGAGACATCTGCGGACGTGCAGCTGCAGGCATGTGAGTCCTGCTCTGTACGTTACGATTCGAAAACAACATTACTTTGTTCACAATACTTGCATCGGCACTCGTGTGCTGAGAGATTTGTTTGGTATTGTCACTGGTGGCGATGAACGCCTGGGCTATCGCTATGGCTTTACTCAAGGTTGGGGTCTCTACAATCAAACGTTTGTGAAGTATTACTTCATGGCCAATGCCAAGTACAAAGAAGTCCCTGAACAGCTGCTCCAAGTGTCCTTCAAATTCACAATGTCCTGCAAGATGCCTTAGCTCGGCGACGTAGCTCGCCACTTCCTGGCCTTCAGACTTCTTGTACGTGTAGAACCAATACCTCGCCATCAGAACGCTTTCCTTCTGGTTTAGATGCTTCCGGACCAGTGTGCACAAATCATCGTATGACTTCTCTGTGGGTTTTTCTGGAACGAGCCCCGCAAACGGTGAGGCGGATCACCTTTAATTTCGCTCGTTGGCCACGAAATATTGGTCGATTCGCTCCACGAAGATTTCCCAATCATCTGCCTCCGAAAATTTCTCCAGGATGCCCACGGTTCTCTGTATTGTTGCGGTGGAGTTCATCATCTGTATCTCGTCGCCAGTTGTTATGTCTCGAATAAAGAATCTGACCAGATACTATAAGCTTAAGGTAATGTTTGACCGTAGTCCTTTATTACAGGTCTCCAGAGTGCCTCTCCAGCCTGTGAGGCCTCCTTTTGTACAGATGCTCCCAAGGGATTGTGGGATCCCTTGGGAGTCCAGGGGATGAGCCCTCTGGTGGTTAAACAAGGTATTTACAGGTTTACATATATAACAGAAGGAATCAAGAGACCTTTGAGTAAGAGTCATAGAATGAGTGGAACGTATGGATGGACAACATCTGTTGTGGGTGCTTATTAGGGAGCGGCTTTACGTTGCATTAAGATAAGGGTGAGTGTCAATGGTAGATGGTCAGATGGGGATGAGGAAGTGCATAGAGAGAGAGGGATGGGTGCACCTGGAAGTTACGTTGGTGTGAGGAGTGATGTGCAGGAGAAGACTGGGGAAGGCAGAGTGAGAAGGTTGAGGTGACACGCGCATCAGGATGTAGTTGAATATGCCATTGTACTCACTATTCCTGCCCTCGTGAGGTTATTAAAGCGTTTCCTGCTCCAGGAGTGTAGCACCACACTCCTGCTGCTCACTTTCTCTGCTATCTTCAGTCATGCGTCCTTCATCATTGAGGCTGGCTTCTTCCTCTCATCAGCAGGGAATAAAATCTCCCTGCGAGCCCTTACACCTTGTAATATGAGGTCTAGGGACATGTCACTGAAATGAAGTGCAGCCTTTGTATGTTGAGACTCCATTCAATAGTGCTTGATATATTTCTCCCACCTCCAAAATCCTTCAACTGTCATTGTTACAGTGTTCTTTTAAATACCTCAGCTGAAATAGACCCATGCATGTTATCATGCCTGCTCATACTAATTGGTCTGGAAACCTGGAAGTCAGATGTAAATGCAGTGGCTGGTTTAAAAAGCCACTGACAGAGGCATTGCTGCTACTTCCAGGTTTCCCATGTGCTGCTGGACCCCACCTCTCCCAGCAGGTAAATATTCCAGTACTGTATGTTTCCATTACAAATTATTCTGTTATAATACATTATTGATATTGGATGAAACTTTTCATAACACACATGACCAAGAATTTTACTGTTAAGAAAATAAATAAGTGTTTATTTTGAACTGTAGAAAGGAGAAACTTTAGTAATTTAGTGGATCACAATGTTACAATCTGGCCTTGTCTTTCAATTCTCTTTATTTATGGTCATTTCAAAATTCAGCTTCCAGAGGCAAGGCAAGTCTTCCTATGAACTGAAACATGACCTTATGCATAAAATGCTGCAAGTTGAACTATGAAGCCTTACACTTGGGGTATGTAAAATAAACTCCTGATCTCGCCAATAAATTGAAAAGCATTATGTTGACAGACTGAATAGCTCAGGCTAAAACAACTGATTCGGACTTATTCAGAGACCACAACATATACAGAGCAAAATGGGTCACGAGAGTAAAATAAAGTAGTGCTTAATTCACATCAGTACTACAAACCATTTTCTGCTTCCAAAATAACTTAAATTAGCTTTTTTTGTAAGCACATACCTTTAATCTCATGGAGTTCTTGCAAGGCATACTTGGTTGATTTGAGCAAACTAACTCAATGATCATTAGCTGTCACATTTATCCTCAGCCTGTAAGGTTTCTGGAACCAAATTTTAATTTGACTTTATATGTTTTAAAGTTTAATTTGTTTTATTGCCGGTTTTAGTGTCCCCCTCCCCTTTTATAGGGGGCACTTGTATAATGTATGGTTTTAGTGCCCCCAAAAAAACACAAAAATCCCCACAAAAAACACAAAAAAACCAAGAAAAAAACCTAAAAAGGGCCTTGATAAGTGTTTGGAGTGTCCCCCAGATCAGGAGGCACTTGATTTAATTGGTTAATTTTGTTTCCAACCAAAAGAGTTGTAAGGTTTCTGGATGCAGAATTATCAATCAGGCCAGATTTCAAAGGCACAAGGAGCTGCATTTCAAACATTTAGTTCAAGCAGACTCTCACTCCTGCAGGACAAAGCAAATTTGCCACAATAGGCAACACTCTTGTTATCAAACACTCTCTGGAGGAACAGCCCTTACAGTTTATGGCTCTGTCTCTTTCTCAACAGGCTGGTAAACAATTTAATCATTTCTATCATTTGGATCAGTTTTGTACCTTCTAATACTTAAGGAATTACAAATCATTTGCTCCTAAGTGATCATTATGTGTCTGATAGGAAAGAACAAAATATCAAAATTCAAGATTGAGATCGATAGATTTTTGAATATTAAGGGAATCAAGGGATATGGGGACAGTGCAGGAAAGTGGAATTGAGGTAGATCAGCTATGATCTTACTGAATGGCGCAGCAGGCTCGAGGGGCCGAATGGTCTACTCCTGCTCCTAATTCTTTTGTTCTTATGTTCTTGTCATATCCCTAATTACATGTCTATTATTTTACAAGGAATCTAAAACTTGATAACCAGGAGAAAATATCTGCTGCCATGTGGGGCTGGAGTCTTCTCTGTTGACCTATCCAAAATTGAATGGGATAGCGGCGGAGAAAATGAACCAGTGAGACCTATGTGCCCTGCCGGCAGTGGCCCAAAGGTAAGTCCTGAGAGGGAGGGATGGAATGACAATAAGGTGTGGGGGATGGGGTGGGTGTTGGGGGAGGCAGATGCTGTGGAGTTGGGGAGCATTCCTGCTCCTCCTAGTTCTACAGGAATTTTTTTTTAAATTTGTAAACTAATCTTTAGGTGGTGGCTGTTGCTTAGGCTATTGCCTCCCCTGACGAATTCTGGCTCTTATGCCTAATTTGCGTTTTAGACCCCCTTTATCAAATATATTTACATATATAAGGAGCCTGTTTTACTAGGCTGATAGCGATGCCTTAAAAATGGTCTGACCCAAATTTGAGTCAGATGTCTTTCAGGCATCCTTTGGGGATGGGACGTTGGTCACCGAAATTGGCCTTTGTTGTGCCCATTTTACGCCCATACAACTGGCGTAACAAGGTCCGATTTCTAACCAAAGGTACATGTTTCCACAAACCTTTTGAAGGTACAGACACTCCCACATCTTTAACCCCAACTGCCAGGCTAAAGTAGAAGTCAGATATGGGCATTGCTTCCTCTTCATATTGTGTCATATGCCAACATCCTCCAGCAGTAGTCTGGCATTCCCTAGAGTAATGTCTTCTTCTGCAGGAGTGTTAATTGGCTGCTGCTGTCCCTAGATCCTGCAATTGGTTAAGATTCGTGAAATAGATGGTAGGAAGGCAACAAGGATGGTGTGAGGCAACAAGGATCGAGATTATGTGACACTCCTAGTACCAGCAAACATAACAGCATGAGATGCTTAACATAATGGTTGCCAAGTAACCTGCTGCCTTGTGATGCCCTGAAAGGCAATGCTTGACTATTGTTCTGTAAAACACACATGTGCTTCTTTCTGATTCAGTTATTCATCTGGAAACATTTTCATCTTTAATGACCTAGTGATAACATTAAACTTTTCAAACACTGCAAGGTCAACATAAGAACATAAGAACATACGACTCTCTGTTTTCTGTTAGTTAACTAATCCTCTATCCATGCTAACATATTACCCCCAACCCATGAGCTTTTATCTTATGTAGTAACCTCTTATGTGGCACCTTATTGAATGCCTTCTGGAAATCCAAATACACCACATCCACTGGTTCCCCCTTATCCACCCTGCTCGTTACATCCTCAAAGAACTCCAGCAAATTTGTCAAACATGATTTCCCTTTCATAAAACCACGCTTGATTGAATCATGCTTTTCCAAATGTCCCGCTACTGCTTCCTTAATAATGGACTCCAATTTTCCCAATGACAGACGTTAAGCTAACTGGTCTATAGTTTCCTGTTTTTTGTCTGCCTCCTTTTTTAAGTAGGGGCAGTACATTTGCAGTTTTCTAATCTGCTGGAATCGCCCCAAAATCCAGGGAATTTTGGCAGATTACAACCAATGCATCCACTATTTCTGCAGCCACTTCTCTTAAGACCCTAGGATATAAGCCATCAGGTCGAGGGGACTTGTCCGCCTTTAGTCCCATTATTTTACCTAGTACAACTTCGTTAGTGATAGTGATTGTATTAAGCTCCTCCCTACCAGTAGCTCCTTGATTATTCACAATTGGGATGTTTTTAGTGTCTTCTACCGTGAAGACTGATACAAAATATTTGTTCAGCGTCTCTGCCATTATTAATTCCCCAGGCTCGTCCTCCAAGGGACCCACATTTAGGTTACTTAGGTTATGGCAGTCCCACTGACTGTTACAACCAACTTCCTTCCATATGGCCTATGCTGTTGCACATGATGGCCTCACCCCTGGTTTTCCAATAATGGAGTCCCTCTGCTCTAGAATTTGTGGCACAACACTTCCACATCAGCCTCCGAAATATTAGAAGCTCACTCTTTCCTTCTTTATCTCCAGCATTTCAGTTCCTCCTCCAAAAACCTGCTGAGCCCTTTAAATGCATGAAGCCATTTAAATAGGGAAGTTGTGCCCTTGCTCTGCTCCTTCCCAAATTGTCCAGGGTCCTAATCTGGCCCTCTGCTGGCAGGATTTCTGCCATTCTACTAGCATTATTTAAACTAGCTGATGCTGGGATTTCTGGTGGGATCAACCTCCTCCTTGTCTGGCGGCATAAGTTCCAATCCACTACACTTACACCAGTGGAGCAGGGTCACGGGAATTTCCACGCCATCCTGCTGACAAATCAGGTGCATTTCATTCTCGGAAGCAGTCAAGAGACTATGTTAAATTATTACAATACTGGGCATAGCTACAAATTCACATAAAAATGTACTGTGTAAAAAATCTTATTATTTAAAATGGTACCAATCTTGTTCTGTCACAGAAGGTAATTTGATCTCTGGTGGTACAGCGGGGCAAGGGATAGCTAATCCCTGGCAAGTAGAATAAGGATTTAATCTTCAGGGTCAGTGTCACATCAACCAGTATATGAGATCTGTAGAGATAAATTCTGGTGAAAAAGTTAAATTATCATAATTGCACTTTATAAGCTGTGATGTATTTTAGTACAAACAATTAAATAACAACACACAAGGATCTTAGAGTTTGGAAGAGTTAAGACTTGAAGCCTGGAGTGGTGAGAGAAATGTATTTTGCTGAGTGAAGTGGACAAATAGCAAATGTGGGAGGAGAAAATGAAGAAAGACTTATGAGTTGAACGGTATGTTGATCAAAAGAAGAGTGTCTACCTATTATTGTTGTTTTTGTGAAAGGGAAGAGAAATATGAACAAAATTTGAAAATTATATATTACAAAGTAGAAATCAAAGTTCTAAAAAGACTAAGAAATGAGCATTTGAAGCATAGAAACAGGATCTATTTAATTGACATTTTTATAAATGTATTTGATTCAGAAAAAATCCATGAGGATGTAACAACAGCAAACACAACTCTTTTTTTAAGGATCAAAAGGTTGTACAAAATTATAGACCATAAAGCCTAACATCAAGTACAGAGAAAACCTTCAAGCAGTTTTCATGATTCTGAGGGAAGGGAAGGGCATTTGGCAAAGCACAGCTTGATAAAGGACAACCAGCATGAATTCAAGAAAATTAGGTCATACTTAATTAACTTACTAGAGGTCTTTGAAGATATCGCTAGCATGGTGCAAAAGAGAAAGGCAGTCTATGTTACATACTTAAAATGAAGTGACAAGATGCCACAATGGAGATTAAGGTAAAGTAAGACTAGGGGAAAGCTGGTTAGAAAATTGCTTACAAAAACAAAAAACAGAGTAAACATAAATGGTAACTTTTCATGCTAAATTGTGTACCCTAAGATTGGTCTTGGGGCCCATGCTATTTGTAAAACATAATCTATAAAAGATTTAGATGATGTATTTAAGAAGAATATCCAAATTAACAAATTTTGCTAGAATTAGAGGCAAAGCAAAATATGAAAATAATGTACTCAGGTTCGCAATAATGCTGTGAGATACAGGAGAATTTCAATCTTTTGGTAAATTGGGCTCGAAAATGGAAAATGCAATTCAATGCACACAAATGTAAAATATTTAGCACTGGGGAAAGGAACCCAAATAGGAAGTGTGTGAATGGAAGTTATTTATTATACTGAGTAGGAAAGGGATTTGGGAGTCATTGTTGTGCACTCCACCCAGTGCATAGCAATAGCCATTGGTACAGCCTCACGTGACGCGAAGGCAGATCAGAAAGTTGGGCACAGAGGTCAACATAGCCAATTCACACTGCTGATAATTTCCTGGTTATTTTAATGACTGGAAAACCAGGAGCATCATGATTTGGGTGCGCTAACCCTTGCGCTCGATTCTTTGACCTGCACTCATTCTCAAGGTGGAGTCCACACCAGAATTTTAAGTTCCAAATATTTATCCCACTGTTCCTGAATCTTATGCTGAGCTTGGTTGGAACAGTGTAGGAAGCCAAAGATGAAGTCAGCATTCTTGACACTTGAGTCCTTTCTGCTGTTCTTTCTCCCCTCCCCTTGTTTAGTCTTATTATGGACTTGTTTACATTTATATCTCATTAGTTACCATGATTTAGAAACAGCAATTGAAATATCAAATATAACACCTTAAAAATAATGGGTGCAAATTATGAAACATATTGTTTTGTTAATCTGATTACCAGACATCAAAGAATATAGTAACAGAAACAATGGGAACATTTTATCTACATACCCAGTGGAAACTGGGTGGGTGGGCAGTTAAAATGTCGCAGGTGACCTATCCACCAATTTACCACCTGCTTCGTGCTGATCCTGATTTTAACCTTAGAGGTGTTTCAATGCAACTGCTGCCCATGTTCTTATAGGTGGTGGAAGTCGTGGATTTGGGAGGTGCTACCGAAGATGTCTTGGTGAGTTGCTGCAGTGCATCCTACAGTTAGTAGGCACTACAGCAATGGTGAGCCAGTGGTGGAGGGAGTGAATGTTTAAGGCAGTGGCTGGGCAGTGTCCTGGACAGTGTTGAACTTCTTGAGTCTTCTTGGAGCTGTTCAAATCTCGGCAAGCGAAGATTATTCCATCACATTCCTGACTTATGTCTTGTTTGTGGTCAGGATGTGGCCACTAACTGTAAAATTCTATGGGCTAGAAATTGGCGAGGTTTGCGCCCATTTACCGCAATTTTTCCACAGTAAAAGTGTGCTTTTTGGTGCTAAAAATGTTTTACGTCATTTTGCAATATTGGCCAGCAATTTACTGCTGGCAGTAAAAAATACCATCCACCCTTTTTTTGGACCATTTTTGTGACATCACTCGGTGTCAAATGCTCCAATACCGACGTTTTTGAAAAATTGGCCAATACCGCCATTTAAAAAACGCCCAAAAAATGCAAGTCTTACCAGGTTGGATTCATGACAAAGCTGGTGCTAATGGCATCATCTTGAAAAATGGAGTTACAGTTCAGTGAACGAAAGCATTTAGAAGGAAGGCTGTGTTTTACACTTTGAGCATTTTGTGAGTTTAAACTTCATTTTTAAAGACATTTCAGGACATTAAAAAGAATGGGGCCTATGCTATCTGCCATTATTGCTGGCTGCTTTTTCTATGTAGCAGAGGCCAGGAAGAAGGCTTATTCAACAGCATTATCAGTGTAATCAAAGAGAACATAAGAACATAAGAATTAGGAACAGGAGTAGGCCATCTAGCCCCTCGAGCCTGCTCCGCCATTCAAAGAGATCATGGCTGATCTGGCCGTGGACTCAGCTCCACTTACCTGCCCGCTCCCCATAACCCTTAATTCCCTTATTGGTTAAAAAATATGGTTAAAAGAGCTCGCAGACTTATGGGGAGGAGGCCTTACCCCCATAAGTTTTCAGGGAACAGTGCTGATACCTGCACCTGTCTGATGCACAGTGCGTTAGAAGACTGCCCTTTTGAAAAGAGGTGGGCACAGCGATATGCCAGCTCATAAAGGCAGACATATAGCCTACAAGCGTGAGGAGGACTGCACTGCCCGTCGAGGTGAAGGTGACTGCGGCACTTGCCTTCTATGCCTCCGGCTCCTTTCAGGCATCAGCAGGGGACATATACTCCATCTTGCAGTTTGCTACACATCACTACATTCGCCAGGTGACTACTGCACTGTATGCACACAGGAAGGACTTCATAAACTTACCAATGACCATGGAGGCACAGAATGAGAGGGCTATAGGCTTTGCACAAATTGCTGGCTTCCCGAAGGTACAGGCTGCCATTGACTGTACGCACATCGCCCTGCGAGCACCTTTTGAGGATCCAGAGGTTTATCGAAACCGGAAGGGATTCCACTCGCTGAACGTAGATCGTCTGTGACCACACTCAGCATATCATGGCAGTAAATGCAAAATTTGAGGGGAGCATCCATGATGCTTTCATCCTGCGTGAGAGCACTGTCTCACAGTTGTTTGAGCATCAACTAGAAGTCCAGAGCTGGATGCTGGGGGACAAAGGTTACAGGCTCACCACCTGGCTCATGACCCCCTCCACAACCCTCAGACAGAAGTTGAGCGCCGCTACAATGACAGCCATATAGCCACACTCAGCATCGTTGAAAAGACAATTGGAGTGCTCAAGCAGCACTTCCGATGCCTGGACCACTCTGGAGGCAGCCTGAAATACTACCCTCAGCAGGTCGCTACACAACTTAGCCAACATGAGGGGACAGGATTTGCCACTGAGGATTGCAGAACAACCTCAGGAGAAAGAGGCGGGGGAGGAGTGGTAGGAGGAGGACGAGAACGAGGAACCCATGCCACCACTGCCCCCACGACGACAGGGGAGGAGGCCTAGTGGAGCTTTCCCCACTACAAAAGCCTTACGTCAGCAGCTGATAATTGAATGCTTTGCATGAAGGCTGAGACTGCCCACTCGATCCCAGCATGTTGACTATTTCCCCTGTTATTCTGCATAAGTTTGGTTTAGGTGAAAAAATAAATTTAAATTTCTTAAACATTTGTACAGTTGTACATTAATCAAACTTTGTAAATGTTAATTTAGTAACATCAATAACATTTTTGAATGTTAAAATTTTTGAAATGTAAACTACTTAAATAACAGCAAAACAACAACAACAACAAAAGAACAAGACAACAACAAAACAACAACCCCTGCACCAAACATCTTTCAGCTGCAGCCACCTTTACCCCCCCACTAATTTGAACCCCCCGCCCCCATCGATTGTTGCCCTTGCCCCTGCCCCTGCCCCTACCTCTACCCACGTTGGGTCCAAGATGTTTTGCAGCAATACGTACAGGGCGCTGGTGTTGTTGAGAGAGAGAGACGTCGGAGTTGCCATTGGACTCCCTGAAGAAGCTGGGGCTGTGGAAGGCCCTGGCTTCTGAGTGGTGAACCTGTTGCTCAGCCTCACCACTCACTGGTTTTGTCAGTCTAGGTGACATGACACCGGGGACTGGAGTGCCATGAGTCGAGACCATTGCCGCTGGGCATTGACAGCCTTGGTGTTCTGCCTCATTGCAACTACAAGCTGTGAAAAACCGTCCCTTAAGTCCGCAGATAATGCTGCAATGTTTGAGGAGATCCCACCCATGACCTCGAGGAGCTGTTGGCTGAGCTGGATGCTCTCCCCAGACACTCCCACCAAATTTATTTGCTTGTCTGCATGCCTTTCGGCAGAGGGCCTTTGCCGATTCAGCCTCCGCACAGATGGCATACGGGCTTCTGCCCTGGGTGTGCTTTACTGCAATCCACTGGGACCCGGGACCTCGGATACTGGATAACCATGGAATGTGCTGGTGTCCTCCTCCGACAAACTGCTGCCTGCAGCTGCAGTCATTAGTGCCTGCCCAGGCTCCCCCACAACCCGCCCCCAATGACACATTGTTGTTCCTCCTTTGCCTCCTCCTGTGGAGGTTCCTCAGCAGAGCTGAGGTTGATGCCCGCGACCATGGCATCCGTCGAGCTGGGGCTTCCTCTGCTGCATTTGATGACTCGGAATCCACATATGCAAAAGAGAAAACAACAGAAGACTGGTTAGTAGCAGGGGAGGATGCAGGGTGACATCAGTAGGCTCACATAGCGCAGGCTCATTTGAAGGACCACCACTACTGCATTACATGTCGACGTGACAGTATGTCGCATAAACCGAAGCCTCACCCAGAGACAGTACATAACATTGAGCCAACCCAGACCCTGGATTTTGCAGGACTTACCCTCACTCTCCAACATGGGGTCAGCACCCCCACAGGTAGTCGATCTCTGCGAGGCACCCATCAGACCTGCCACGCGACTTTCAACGTGGGTGAGTGGGATCAGTTTTGCTGGACCGCTGCCTGTTTTCCACTGCTCTCGGCGGTTGCGGGACAACTTTCCCTGCAAAGCTGACAATACAAATTTTTAAGAGAGGGCCCTTCTGCTCTCGTAGTACACACAGACAGTCATCAAAGCAATACTGCGTGCATTTAATACAGTGCTCTGTTTAATGGACCTGGTAGTTGTACGTGGTTCATCAGGAAAACATCAAAGTGCAGAAACATCTTTTAAGATGTCAAAAGCAGTCTTTATAATGTGTGACGATCATTCATGGCAAATAAGGTGCAACACTAAACCTAGTGATACCCAACATGTGTCACATTTACAATTTAAGTAATTGGAGTGCATAACAAAAATATTATTTACTCTGATGACCCTGCAATGGTCATCCCACTTCTTCTTGCAATGGACATGGTCCCTCTGGATAGAGTCCAATGAGGAAACCTGCTTAGCCACATTTTTCATCACACATTTTATAACAGGTGAGTGTAGTTTTCCACGACGTTTCCGCGAGATCTCCCCCATCTGCTTTCTACAGCAGTGATGAGGGCTTCATTTACATCTTGAGTGAATTTCCTGGCCTTCTTCCTTGCTGAATCACCCGGCATTGTTAATTTTTGATGAACTGTGATGAACATAAGAACATAAGAAATAGGAGTAAGAGTAGGCCATACGACCTCTCAAGCTTGCTCCACTATTTAATATGATCACAGCTGATCCGATCATGGACTCAGGTCCACTTCCCTGCCCACTCCCCATAACCCCTTAATCTCTTATCGGTGAACAAGCTGTCTATCTCTGTCTGAAATTTATTCAATGTCCCAGCTTCCACAGCTCTCTGCGGCAGCAAATTCCACAGATTTACAACCCTCTGAGAGAACAAATTCTTCCTAATCTCAGTTTTAAATGGGTGGCCCCTTCTTCTAAGATTATGCCCTCTAGTTCTAGTCTCCCCTATCAGTGGAAACATCCTCTCAGCATCCACCCTGTCAAGCCCCCTCATTATCTTATACATTTCGATAAGATCACCTCTCATTCTTCTGAATTCCAATGAGTAGAGGCCCAACATCCACAACCTTTCCTCATAAATCTCCAGAATCAACCTAGTGAACCTTCTCTGAACTGCCTGGAGTGTATAAGGGATGGTTTTCGAGACCAATACATCAAGGAACCAACTAGAGAGCTGGCCATCCTAGACTGGATGTCGTGTAACGAGAGAGGATTAATTAGCAATCTTGTTGTGCGAGGCCCCTTGGGGAAGAGTGACCATAATATGGTAGAATTCTTCATTAAGATGGAGAGTGACGCAGTTAATTCAGAGATGAGAGTCCTGAACTTAAAGAAAAGTAACTTCGATGGTATGAGACATGAGTGGCTAGGATAGATTGGCAAATGATACTTAAAAGGATGAAGGTGGATAGGCAATGGCAGACATTTAAAGATCACATGGATGAACTTCAACAATTGTACATCCCTGTCTGGCGTAAAAATAAAATGGGGAAGGTGGCTCAACCGTGCCTAACAAGGGAAATTAGGGATAGTGTTAAATCCAAGGAAGAGGCATATAAATTGGCCAGAAAAAACAGCAAACCTGAGGACTGGGAGAAATTTACAATTCAGCAGAGGAGGACAAAGGGTTTAATTAGGAGGGGGAAAATAATGAGATTAAGCTTGCAGGGAACATAAAAACTGACTACAAAAGCTTCGATAGATATGTGAAGAGAAAAAGATTAGTGAAGACAAACATATGTCCCTTGCAGTCAGAATCAAGTGAATTTGTAATGGGGAACAAAGAAAAGGCAGACAAATTGAACAAATACTTTGGTTCTGTATTCACTAAGGAAGACACAAATAAACTTCCGGAAATACTAGAGGACCGAGGGACTAGCAAGAAGGAGGAACTGAAGGAAATCCTTAATAGTCAGGAAATTGTGTTCGGGAAATTGATGGAACTGAAGGCCGATAAATCCGCAGGGCCTGATAGTCTGCATCCCAGAGTACTTAAGGAAGTGGCCCTAGAAATAATGGATGCATTGGTGGTCATTTTCCAACATTCTATAGATTCTGGATCAGTTCCTATGGGTTGGAGGCTAGCTAATGTAACACCACTTTTTAAAAAAGGAGGGAGAGAGAAAACAGGGAATTATGGACCGTTTAACCTGACATCAGTAGCGGGGAAAATGTTGGAATCAAATTATTAAAGATATAATAGCAGTGCATTTGGAAAGCAGTGACAGGATCGGTCCAAGTCAGTATGGATTTATGAAAGGGAAATCATGCTTCACAAATTTTCTCGAATTTTTTGAGGATGTAGCTAGTAGAGTGGACAAGGGAGAACCAGTGGATGTGGTGTATTTGGACTTTCAAAAGGCTTTTGACAAGGTCCCACACAAGCGATTAGTGTGCAAAATTAAAGCACATGGGATTGGGGGTAATGTATTGACGTGGCTAGAGAACTGGTTGTCAGACAGGAAGCAAAGAGTAGGAATAAACGGGTCCTTTTCAGAATGGCAGGCAGTGATTAGTGGGGTACCGCAAGGTTCAGTGCTGGGACCCCAGCTATTTACAATATACATTAATGATTGAGACAAATTGAATGTAATATCTCCAAGTTTGCAGATGACACTAAGCTGGGTGGCAGTGTGAGCTGTGAGGAGGATGTTAAGAGGTTGCAGAGTGACTTGGACAGGTTAGGTGAGTGGGCAAATTCATGGCAGATTCAGTATAATGTAGATAAATGTGAGGTTATCCACTTTGGTGGCAAAAACAGAAAGGCAGAATATTATCTGAATGGTGACAGATTAGGAAAAGAGATGGTGCAACGAGACCTGGGTGTTATGGTACATCAGTCATTGAAAGTTGGCATGCAGGTACAGCAGGCAGTGAAGAAGGCAAATGGCATGTTGGCCTTCATAGCGAGAGGATTTGAGTATAGGAGCAGGGAAGTTTTACTGCAATTGTACAGGGCCTTAGTGAGACCACACCTTGAATATTGTGTACAGTTTTGGTCTCCTAATCTGAGGAAGGACATTCTTGCTATTGAGAGAGTGCACCGAAGGTTCACCATACTGATTCCCGGGATGGCAGGACTGACATATGAAGAAAGACTGGTTCAACTAGGCTTATATTCACTGGAGTTTAGAAGGATGAGAGGGGATCTCATAGAAACATATAAAATTCTGACCGGATTGGACAGGTTAGATGCAGGAAAAATGTTCCCGATGCTGGGGAAGTCCAGAACCAGGGGTCACAGTCTAAGTGTAAGAGGTAAGCCATTTAGGACCGAGATGAGGAGAAACTTCTTCACTCAGAGAATTGTGAACTTGTGGAATTCTCTACCACAGAAAGTTGTGAGGCCAGTTAATTAGATATATTCAAAAGGGAGTTCGATGTGGCCCTTACGGCTAAAGGGATCAAGCGGTATGGAGAGAAAGCAGGAATGGGGTACTGAAGTTGCAAAAATGATCAGCCAGCATCATATTGAATGGTGGTGCAGGCTCGAATGGCCTACTCCTGCACCTATTTTCTATGTTACGTTTCATCATTGCCTGGCCTGGCCTGGCCAGGCCATTGATTGCGACCCTTGTATTAATGTTTAACCTTATGTTATTCGAAGACACTGCAGAATAATTGTAAAGTTAAATAAAAATCTTTAATAATTTAACAATTGAGGTAAAAAAAAATGAAGCAAACTATATAACATCCATCTCCCCTCCCCCACCCCCAACAGTCACATAACAATAAATTTTCAATAACGATAAAAATATTAAAATATAACAGTACAAAAACCCCCATCTACACCCCCAACATTCAACAAATGTTTAATAACAATAACAATAATAACAATAGCAATAACCAGCCCCAAAAAGTCAACAATTTTAATAACAATAAAAACAATAAAAACAGTAACAAAAATAAGGCCCCCCATCTCAACCAACTGAATACCCCCTCACCTGCAGCCATGCTTCCCTCTACCTCTTCCCTTCCCTCTAGCCCCCTCATCATAACCCCCCCTTTCCCACTTACGCTTCCCCTTCTATCCTCACTAATGCCAAGTCGTCTTGCTGCAGGGCACCTCGAGCGCTGCTGCTGTGGTTGGGCTGACATTGGCAGATTCAATTCTTGGGCCCCAGGAGAAGAGGTTTCCAAAGAAACGTCTTCCGAATCAGAAGCAACTGCTTCCTCCTGACTCGCATCTGTCAACATTGGTGGTCTGGCACCTTAGGGTGTAGTGCCGTTTCTCGAAACCATCGCCTACCACATGGCATCGACAGAGTCGGCCGTTCACCGCATTGCTGCAACCATCAGCCCCATGTCCTTCGAGATTCATAAGAACATAAGAACATAAGAAATAGGAACAGGAGTAGGCCATACGGCCCCTCGAACCTGCTCCGCCATTCAATAAGATCATGGCTGATTTGATCATGGAATCAGCTCCACTTCCCCGCCCGCTCCCCATAACCCCTTATCTGCTTATCGTTTAAGAAACTGTCTATTTCCGTCTTAAATTTATTCAATGTCCCAGCTTCCACAGCTCTCTGAGGCAACGAATTCCATAGATTTACAACCCTCTGAGAGAAGAAATTTCTCCTCATCTCTGTTTTAAATGAGCGGCCCCTTATTCTGAGATCATGCCCTCTAGTTCTGGTCTCCCCCATCAGTGGAAACATCCTCTCTGCATCCACCTTGTCAAGCCTCCTCATAATCTTAAACGTTTCAATAAGATCACCTCTCATTCTTCTGAATTCCAATGAGTAGAGGCCCAACCTGCTCAACCTTTCCTTATAAGTCAACCCCCTCATCCCCGGAATCAACCTAGTGAACCTTCTCTGAACTACCTCCAAAGCAAGTATATCCTTTTGTAAATATGGAAATGAAAACTGCACGCAGTATTCCAGGTGTGGGCCTCACCAATACCCTGTACAACTGTAGCAAGACTTCCCTGCTTTTATACTCCATCCCCTTTGCAATAAAGGCCAAGATTCCATTGGCCTTCCTGATCACTTGCTGTACCTACATACTAACCTTTTGTGTCCATGCACAACTACCCCCAGGTCCCACTGAATTGCAGCAATTTGCAATATTTTTCAATTTTTTTCTGCGAAAGTGCATGACTTCACACTTTCCAACATTATACTCCATCTGACAAATTTTTGCCTGTCTATGTCATTTTGCAGATTTTTTGTGCCCTCCTCACACATTGCTTTTCCTCCCGTCTTTGTATCATCAGCAAACTTGGGTACATTACACTCGGTCCCTTCTTCCACATCGTTAATATAGATTGTAATTAGTTGGGGTCCCAGCACTGATCCCTACGGCATCCCACTGGTTACTGATTACCAACCCAAGAATTAACCATTTATCCCGACTCTCTGTTTCTTTTTAGTTAGCCACTCCTCTATCCTTGCTAATATATTACTCCCAACCCCGTGAACTTTTATTGTGTCCAGTAAACTTTGATGTGGCATCTTTGTTGTGTATGGAGAAAGAGTTAGACTGAACACTGTGAGCGCAAAGTAAAGTGTAACGTTAGTCTTTTACTGCAGGTCTCCAGATGCTCTCCAACCTGTGAAGCCTCCTTGAATACCTGTGCTCCCAAGGGATGAGCCCTCTGATGGCTGTACAGAGTAAATAAAAGTCCACATAAACAACAACACTCCCCCCCCCTCCGCCCAAGGTCAATAGTGTAACTATTTACAATATGATTCGATCTGGGGCCCTTCTTTCCCTGGTTGATCGTCTTGGTGTGAAAGCTGATGTTGTTGAATCATTTGTTGGGCCCTCGCTGGGCTGCTGTGCAGCTGGCCTTGCTGGGCTGCCTGGTGTGTTGGGCCCTGCAGGGCTGCTGTGGATGATGAGTTCTGCTTCGTGGTCAACCGTGGTGCCGGTTGCCACTGGTGTGTATGTTGGGGGATCAAAAAAGGTGGGTTGCTCAGGATAGTCCGTGAATCTGAGTTTGATTTGGTCCGACTGTTTCCGGTGAATGAGTCCATTTGAAAGTTTGACCCGAAACACCCTGCTCCCCTCTTTGGCTGCGACAGTGCCGGGAAGCCACTTGAGACCTTGTCCATAATTTAATGCCAATACAGGATCATTGATTTCAATCTCGCGTGACACATTTGCTCTATCATGGTATGCACTTTGTTGAAGCTGCCTGCTCTCTACCTGTCATGTCGATCAGGGTGAGCTAACAAGAGCCTTGTCTTGAGTGCTCTTTTCATGAGCAGTTCAGCAGGTGGGATCCCAGTGAGTGAGTGGGGTCTCGTGTGGTAGCTAAGCAGGACTCGAGATAGGCGAGTCTGCAGTGAGTTTTCAGTTACCCTCTTCAAGCCTTGCTTGATGGTTTGCACTGCTCTCTCTGCCTGACCATTGGACGCTGGTTTCAACAGGGCAGATGTAATATGTTTGATCCCGTTACGGGTCATGAATTCTTTGAACTCAGCACTGGTAAAACATAGCCCGTTGTCACTCACCAGGACATTGGGTAAGCCGTGAGTGGCAAACATGGTCCGCAGGCTTCCAGTGGTGGCAGTGGACGTGCTAGCTGACATTATCTCACATTCAATCCACTTGGAGCACGCGTCTACAACCACAAGGAACATTTTATCCAAGAACGGGCCTGCATAGTCAACGTGTCCCCTAGACCACGGTTTGGAGGGCCAAGGCCATAATCTTAGTGGCGCCTCCCTGGGTACATTGCTTAACTGCGAGCATGTATTCAATCTGTGAACGCAGAACTCTAAGTCCGCATCGATACCGGGCCACCACACGTGGGATCTGGCTATCACGTTCACAATTACGATGCCGGGGTGGGTACTGTGAAGGTCATTGTTGAAGGTATCTCTGCCCTTCTTGGGGACCACTACTCGATTGCCCCACAGAAGGCAGTCTGCCTGTAAAGACATTTCATCTTTGCGACGCTCGAACGGCTTTATCACTTCCTGCATTTCCACTGGGACACTGGACCAGCTCCCGTGAAGCACACAGCTTTTGACTAGAGATTGTGGGCCCAAGTTTTGGGCTGCGCCTAGAATGGTGCAGCCCCATCCTGGACGGCTGTTTTTCGCGCCCGAGAGTGTGTCAAAAAAATATCTTCAGCTCCACTCCGTCCCAGCTCCCGCTCCAACACCGCCCCACCCAGCTCCCGCTCCGACTTTCCCCCCAGCTCCCGCTCCGACGCCCCCCCCAGCTCCCGCTTCGACCCCCCACCCCCCCAGCTCCCGCTCCGACCCCTACCCCCTCAGCTCCCGCTCTGCTCCCCCGCAGCTCCGGCATCCCCCGGCCACCTACCTTTAACTCCGGTCCGCTCCCTCTTCCTTCGGCGAGGCCCACCCGCCTGGCATCTTGCTGGGGGCGGGCCCCGCCCGAACTCTTGGGCCCAGCTTCTTCACGTCAGCATTGCCCATTCAGCCTCCTCTCTCTCCTCTCCCCCTCCCTCCTTCTCCTCCCTCCCTCCCTCTCCTCTCCCTCTCCCTCCCTCTCCTTCCTTCCTCCCTCTCCTCTCCCCATCCCTCCCTCCCTCTCCTCTCCCCCTCCCTCCCTCTCCACTCCCCCTCCCTCCCTCTCCCTCCCTCTCCCCACCCCTCCCTCCCCCTCCTCCTCCCCCCCTCCCCCCACTCCCTCCCCCCCTTCTCCTCCTCCCTCCCCCCACTGCCTCCCCCTCCTCCTCCCCCTCTCCTCCTCCTCCCCTCTTCCTCTCCTCCTCTCCCCTCCTCTTCCCCCCTCCTTCTCCTCCCCTCCCCCCTCCCCTCGCTCTCAGAAACACATAGACACTGACAGACAGAGAGAGAGAAACACACAGACAGAGACAGAGAGAGAGAGACACACAGACAGAGAGAGAGAGAGACACACTGACAGAGACAGAGAGAGACACACTGGAGTGGGCCCTGTCCCAACACCCTGTTGGAGGGATCCCAGTGCTGCAGTCGGTGAGTAGAAAATTTTTTATTGATTGATTTTTTCATTTTTTTTATTTTTTATTAATTTTTTGGGATTATTTATTGGTTGATTTATTGATGTATTTATCATTTATTATTGATGATGGCTCTTTATTTGTAATGAAGTGTTTAATGTTTGTAAACTTCTCTTTCCCCGCCGCCCCCCCCCATCGTTCCCGACGCCTGATTTGTAACCTACGCCTGATTTTCTAAGTGTAGACAAGGTTTTTCTGAGCGTACAAAAATCTACACTTACTCCATTCTAAGTTAGTTTGGAGTAAGTTTTCACTGCCTAAACTTTCAAAAGGGGCGTAAGTAGCCGGACACGCCCCCTTTTGAAAAAAAAATCTGTTCCAAACTGAAACTGTTCTAACTGACTAGAACTGGAGCAAACTAAATGCCGAGAATTGCAATTTCGAAGATACTCCATTCTAAACCAGTTGCTCCAAAAAAACAGGAGCAACTCAGGTCGAAACTTGGCCCCAATAAGGGGTCCTGGCTTGTCCAGGTTTTGATCTGCCGGGCAGTGACGGGTGATTGCTTACTCTTAAATGCTTCCATAACCATGGCTAGATCTGCGGGCTGTGCCATTTCCACCCCCGTGGTGGACAATGGCAGCCTACTGAGAGCATGGGCGCAGTTTTCTGTGCCTGGCCTGTGGCGGATGGCGTAGTTGTATGCGAACAACGTGAGTGCCAATCTCTGGATGCGGGCCGATGCATTGATATTTATCCCTTTACTCTTGAAAAACAGGGATATGTGGCTTATGGTCAGTTTCCAATTTGAATTTTAACCCAAACAGGTATTTGTTGCATTTTCTTTACCCGATAGACACACGCCATCGCTTCTTTTTCAATCATGCTGTAGACTCTCTCAGCCTTAGACAGACTCCTGGATGCATAAGCAACCGGTTGCAGTTTCCCGAAATCATTCGCTTGTTGCAATACACACCCGGCACCATATGACAATGCATCACATGCTAGTACCAAATGCTTACATGGATCATACAACACAAGCAATTTGTTTGAGCATAACAACTTTCTTGCTTTTACAAAAGCATTTTCTTGGCTTTTGCCCCAAACCCATTCACCCCCTTTTCACAGTAAGACATGAATTGGTTCTCACAGGGTGCTGTGACCCGGTAAGAAGTTACCAAAATAGTTCAAGAGTCCCAGAAACGACCGCAGCTCTGTCACGTTCTGTGGCCTCAGTGCGTACTCGATTGCCTCCATCTTCGCATTGGTGGGCCTGATGCCTTCCGCCACAATCCTCCTTCCCAAGAACTCCATTTCAGGCACCAGGAAAACGCACTTCGAGCATTTTAACCTGAGCCCCATGCGGTTGAGTCGATTAAGAACCTCCTCCAGGTTCTGTAGGTGCTCGACTGTGTTCCGACCTGTGATCAAGATGTCGTCCTGGAAGACCACAGTGTGCGGGACCGACTTCAGTAAACTTTCAGTAAACTACGCCATCCGCCACAGATTCTGATGGTGCCCTCTCCCTTGAGAACTTGGACAATAGGATTGGTCCACTTGCTGAACTCGATCGGTGAAATGATGCCCTCTCTTTGCAGCCGGTCTAGCTCGATCTCTACCCTTTCTCTCATCATGTACGGTACTGCTCTCACCTTGTGATGGATGGGTCGCGCCCCCGGAATTAGGTAAATCTGCATTTTTGCTCCTTGGAATTTCCTGATGCCTGGTTCGAACAGCAAAGGAAATTTGTTTAAGACCTGGGCACACGAAGTGTCGTCAGCGGGCGAAAGCACTCGGATGTCATCGCAGTTCCAGCGTATCTTTCCTGGCCAGCTCCTGCCGAGCAGCTTGGGACCATCGCCCGGTATCACCCAGAGTGCTAGGTTGTGCACCGCTCCATCGTAGGAGACCTTCACGGTAGCACTGCCGATTACAGGAATCAGTTCTTTCGTGTAAGTTCTTAGTTTTGTGCGAACTGGAGTTAAGACTGGCCTTGAGGCCTTGTTGCACCACAACCTTTCGAAAGTCCTTTTGCCCATGATGGACTGGCTCGCACCTGTGTCCAGCTCCATTGACACCGGGAGTCCATTTAGTTCAACATTCAGCATTATCAGGGGACAATTCGTGGTGAATGTGTGCACCTCATGTACCTCTGCCTCCTCGATCCAAGGCTCTGGTGCATCGTGATCCTCCGTGGATCTGTCCTCCTCTGCAACATGGTGGTTTACAGGTTTAACAGGCTTTGCAGCTCGCCTGCAAACTCGTTGGAGGTGTCACATTGTTCCACATCCCTTGCAAACGTACTCTTTGAATTGGCATGAATGGAAACGATGATCACCCCCGCAGCGCCAACAAGATGTTAATGGCTTTGCATTCATCACCCTTGATGGTGGACTCTGAGTCATCTGCAGACGTGCAACTGCAGGTATGTGTAACCTGCGCTGTACATTATGATTCGAAAACAACATCACTTTGTTCACAGTACTTGTAGCAGCACTTGTGTGCTGAGAGATTTGCTTCGTATTGTCACTGGTGGCAATGAACACCTGGGCTATCGCTATGGCCTTACTCAAGGTTACGGTCTCTTCAGTCAAAAGTTTGTGAAGTATGGTTTCGTGGCCAATGCCAAGTATGAAAAAGTCTCTGAGCATGTGCTCCAAATGTCCTTCAAATTCGCAATGTCCTGCAAGGCGTCTTAGCTCGGCAACATAACTCGCCACTTCCTGACCTTCAGACCTTTTGTAGGTGTAGAACCGGTACCTTGCCATCAGAACGCTTTTCTTCAGGTTCAAATGCTCTCGGACCAGTGTGCACAAATTGTCATATGATTTCTCCGTGGGTTTTGTTGGAGTGAGCAGATTCTTCATGACGCCATACGTTGGCGCCCCACAGACAGTGAGGAGGATCGCCCTTTGTTTGGCAGCGCTCTCTTCCTCATCTAGCTCGTTGGTCACAAAGTATTGGTCGAGTCACTCCACAAAAGTTTCCCAATCATCACCTTCTGAAAATTTCTCCAAGATGCCCACTGTTCTCTGCATCTTTGGGTTCACTATCTGTATCTCGTGGCCAGTTGTTGTGTATGGAGAAAGAGTCAGACTGAACACTGTGAGCTCAAAGTAAAGTGTGACCTCAGTCTTTTATTATAGGTCTCCAGAGTGCCTCTCCAACCTGTGAAGCCTCCTTAAATACCTGTGCTCCCAAGGGATTATGGGATCGCTTGGGACTCCAGTGGATGAGCCCTCTGGTGGCTGTATAGAGTAAATACAAGTCCACATATATAACAACTCTGTCAAATGCCTTCTGGAAGTCCAAATAACCACATCCACTGTTGCCCCTTTATCCACCCTGTTCGCTACATCCTCAAAGAATTTCAGCAAAATTGTCAAACATGACTTCCCCTTCATAAATCTGTGCTGACTCTGCCTGACCAAATTATGCTTTTCCAAATGTCCTGCTACTGCTTCCTTAATAATGGACTCCAACATTTTCCCAACCACAGATGCTCAGCTAACTGGTCTATAGTTTCCTGCTTTTTGTCTGCCTCCTTTTTTAAATAGATGTGTTACATTTGCAGTTTACTAATCTGCTGGGACCTTCCCAGAATCCAGGGAATTTTGGTAAATTACAACCAATGCATCCACTATCCCTGCCGATACTTCTCTTAAGACCTTGGGATACAAGCCATCAGGTCAAGGGGATCTATTCGCCTTTCGTCCCATTATCTTACAGAGTACCATCTCCTTAGTGATTGTGATTGTGTTAAGTTGCTCCCCCCCTATAGCCCCTTGACTATCCACTGTTGGGATATTGTTTGTGTCCTCTACCTTAAAGACTGATACAAAATATTTATTCAGAGTTGCTGCCATCTCCATGTTCCCCATTATTAATTCCATGGTCTCGTCCTCTGAGGGATCAACATTTACTTTAGCCACTCTTTTCCTTTTTATATTCTTATAGAAACTCTTGCTATCTGTTTTTATATTTCGTTCTAGTTTACTTTCATTGTCTATCTTCCTTTTCTTAATCATTTTTGTCGTCATTCTTTGCTGACTTTTAAAAGCTTCCCAATCTTCTGTCCTCCCACTAATTTTGGCCACTTTGTATGTGCTTGTTTTTAATTGGATACCGTCTTTTATTTCTTTAGTTAACCACGGATGGCTATCTGTTCTTTTACACCCTTTCCTCCTCACTGGAATATATTTTTCTTGAGAATTATGAACTATCTCCTTAAATGTATGCCACTGTTCATCAACCATCCTACACTTTAATCTATTTTCCCAGTCCACTTTAGCCAACTCTGCCCGCATACCTTCACAGTCTCCTTCATAGTACGCTGGTTTGAGATCTTTCTCACCCTCCATCTGAATTTGAAATTCAACCATGCTATGATCACTCATTCCAAGGGGATCCTTTACTAGGAGATTGTTTATTCCTGTCTCATTATACAGGACCAGATCGAGGATAGCCTGCACCCTGGTTGGTTCCGTTACATACTGCTCAAGGAACCCATCCCTTATGCACTCTATGAACTCTTCCTCAAGGCTACCCTGACCAATTTGATTCGTCCAATCAATAAGGAGGTTAAAATCACCCATGATTATTGCTGTTCCCTTTTTACAAACCCCCACTATTTCCTGGTTTATTCTCTAACCAACAGAGTTGCTATTGTTAGGGGGCCTATAGACTACACCCACCAGTGACTTTTTCCCCTTATTATTCCTTATCTCCACCCAAACTGTTTCAACATCCTGATCATTTGAGCCAATATCATTTCTCACTATTGCAGTGAATCCATCCATTATCAATAGAGCTATTCCACCCCTGCTGATGTTTAAATCTCTTCGGCTCTTAAAAAAAAGACGTTAACCACGATTAGCTCCAAAAAAAAAGCGATAGCGGTATTTCACCAATTTCTAGCACATAGCCTTTCATCGGCTCTAGTAGCCACAGTATTAATGTGGCTGGTCCAGTTCAGTTTCTGGTCACTGATGATCCCCGGGATGTTGATGATGGCGGACTTGGCAATGGTAATCGCATTGAATGTCAAAGGGAGGTGGTTATGCTTTCTCTTGTGGATTTGTGTATTGCCTGACACTTCTGTGGTGTGAATGTTATTTTTCAGCCCAAGACTCGATGTTATCCAGTTCTTGTTCCATGTGGCCATAGACAGCTTCATTATCTGAGAAATTGCAAATGGAGCTGAAGACTGTGCCATCATCAGTGAACAGTTGTACTTCTGACCTTATGATGGAGGAAAGTCATTGATGAAGCAGCTGGACATAGTTGGGCCTAGGATGCTGCTCTGAGGGACTCCTGTGTCGATGTCCTGGGGCTGAAATGATCAGCCTCCGACAACTACAACCACCTTTTTTTGTGCCAGGTATGACTCCAGGTACTAAAGATTCTTCCCCCGATCCGCATTGACTTCGATTTTACTCGGACTCCTTGGTGCCACACTCAGTTGCATGCTGCCTTGATATCAAGGGAAGTAACTCTCACTTCACCTCTGGAATTCAACTCTTGTGTCCATGTTTGGACCAAGGCTTTAATGAGGTCTGGAACTAAGTGGTTCTGGCATAACCCAAACTGAGCATCAGTGAGCAGGTCACTGGTGAGTAAGTGACACGTGATAGCACCTTCCATCATTTTGCTGATCTTTGAGTGTATGTCAATGAGGTGGTAATTTGCCAGATCATATTTGTCCCACTTTTTATGGACAGGACATACCTGAGTAATTTTCCACATTGTTAGGTAGATGGTAGTGCTGTAACTGAACTGGAACAGATTAGCTAAGGGCTAGTTCTGGACACAGATCTTCAATACTACAGTTGGGATATTGTCAGGGCCTGTAGCCTTTGCTGTGTCCTGTGAAATCAGTCCTTTCTTGATGTCATCTAGAGGGAATCAAATTTGTTAAAGACAAGCATCTGTGATAGTGGGGACTTCAGGAGGAGGCCAAGAAGGATCATTTATTCAGCACTTCTGGCTGACGATGATTGTAAACACTTCAGCCTTGTAGTTTGCACTCACATGCTGAGTATGAATGGGAGTCATGGTAGGGGTGAATGATGGACAATGGTGCTACTGCAATTTCTATCCTTATGGATCCAAAAATTGTTACTTGCTTTAGATTCACTGCCATAACACTTGTAACTTCATTTGTATAAATAAAATTACATTCACCAGTACAGATTCATAGCACAGGACTGGTCTTGCAGAATAGAAGTGCAGCTTGTTACATTTAGAATAACTCCACAAGAATGTATACCTTAAACTCAAACTGTTGTGACCTTGGTCTCTGTATTGTAACTCCTGAGTGAGGAGGCAGCATGATAGATTGCCTTTTATACCCGCTTGTCCAGGGTGTACAGGTGACCCTTTGGTCTCCCACAGGTGCTCCCCCTGGTGGCAAGTCTTGCACATTGGTAATGTTTATATACATAACATAATTCCCCCCCAAAGCCTTATGTACAAGTTATTTACAAGTTGTTGCGATCCAGGGCTCTGCGTTCCCGGGTTAATTGCCTGACTTGAAGTCCTGGCATGGCTGAGTCGGTCGGATCATTGCTGCACTGCGGTGTCGCTGGTCTGATTGGACTGTCGGGCATGGTGGGTTCATGCTCATGGTTGACCACGAGGTCGATTGCTGGTTGGGTGTGTGTTGGTGGGTCAATGATGGTAATATCCTCTTCAAACTGTTCTTGGTTGTCAGTGAACCGCAGTTTGGTCTGATCCAGGTGCTTTCTGCACATTTGTCCATTCAAAAGTTTGACAACAAACATTCTATTCCCCTCCTTGGCTAAAACAGTGCCAGCAACCCATTTGGGACCATGACCATAATTAAGAACAAGCACAGGGTCATTAACTTCCATGTCGCGTGATACAGCCGCGCGATCGTGGTACACGTTATGCCGGTGACGCCGGGTTTCTACATGATCATTGAGATCCGGGTGGACTAAGGAGAGCCTGGTTTTGAGTGCTCACTTCATTAGCAATTCTGCAGGGGGAACCCCGGTAAGCGAGTGGGGTCGCGTGCTGTAGCTGAGCAGAATCCGAGATAACCGGGTCTGCAGGGAACCGTACCACAGAAAGTTGTTGAGGCCAATTCACTAAATATATTCAAAAAGGAGTTAGATGAGGTCCTTACTACTAGGGGTATCAAGGGGTATAGCGAGAAAGCAGGAATGGGGTACTGAAGTTGAATGTTCAACCATGAACTCATTGAATGGCGGTGCAGGCTAGAAGGGCCGAATGGCCTACTCCTGCACCTATTTTCTATGTTTCTATGTCACGCGTTTCAAGCTCTGCTTGATAGTTTGGACTGCCCGTTCCGCTTGACCATTGGATGCGGGCTTAAACGGGGCAGACCTAACATGCTTAATGCCATTGCAGGTCATGAACTCCTTGAATTCCGTGCTGGTGAAGCATGGTCCATTGTCACTAACAAGGACATCGGGTAAACCATGGGTGACGAACATGGTCCGGAGGCTTTCAACGGTGGCAGTGGACGTACATGACGACATTATTGTACATTCAAATCCATTTAGAGTAAGCGTCCACTGCTAATAGGAACATCTTTCCTAGAAAGGGACCAGCGAAATCTACGTGGACCCTTGACCACAGTTTGGAGAGCCATGACCACAGATTCAGTGGGGCCTCTCTTAGTGCATTCCTCAACTGTGAGCAAGTGTTGCATTGGTGTATGAATGACTCCAATTCCGAGTCAATGCTGGGCCACCAAACGTGCAACCTGGCGATAGCCTTCATCATGACTATGCCTGGGTGGGTACTGTGAAGGTCGCGTATAAACGTTTCCCTGCCTTTTTTTGGCAAAATGATACAATTCCCCCATAGGAGGCAGTCTGAATGGATGGACATTTTGTCCTTGCGTTGGTAAAACGGCTTAATTTTGTCTTGCATTTCCCCTGGGACCGCCAACCAGCTCCCATTGAGGACACAGCTTTTTACTAGTGATAGCACCGGGTCCTGGCTAGTCCAGGTCCTGATCTGGCGAACCATGACGGGTGACCCCTCGCTGTCAAAAGCATTCATTACAAGAAGCAAGTCTGCGGGTTGCGCCATTTCCACCCCGGTGGTGGGCAATGGTAGCCGACTGAGGGCATCCGCACAGTTCTTTGTGCCTGGTCTGTGGTAGATTACATAATCATATGCAGATAACATTAGTGCCCATCTTTGGATGCGGGACGAAGCATTGGTGTTAATACCTTTGCTTTCTGAGCACAACGAAATTAGCTACTTGTGGTCGGTCTCGAGCTTGAGCTGGAGCCCAAATAGGTATTGGTGCATTTTCTTAACCCCATATACGTATGCTAATGCTTCTTTTTCAACTATACTGTAGGCTCTTTCAGCCTTAGAAAAGCTTCTGGACACATATGCAACCGGTTACAGTTTGCCTGACCCCGTACGAAGATGCATCACAAGCTAGTACTAAACGTTTACACGGGTCATACAATACAAGTAACTTGTTGGAACATAGCAGGTTTCTGGCCTTGTTAAAGGCTGTCTCTTGAGCTTTACCCCAAACCCAGTCGTCACCCTTGCGTAGCAATAAATGTAATGGTTCCAAAAAAATGCTCAACCCCAGTAGAAAGTTAACAAAATAGTTGAGGAATCCCAGGAACGAACGCAGCTCCATTACATTCTGTGGTCTGGGTGCATTCTTGATGGCCTCCGTCTTGGAGTCCATGGGTCTGATGCCATCCGTCGCAATCCTTCTCCCCAGGAAGTCGACATCTGGCACCAGGAAAACATATGTGGAGCATTTCAACCTGAGTCCCACTCTGTTCAGTCGCTTGAGAACCTCTTCCAGGTTGTGCAAGTGCTCGGTGGTGTTGCGGCCAGTGATCAAGATGTCGTCTTGGAACACCACGGTGCACGGAACCGATTTCAGCAGACTCTCCATGTTCCTCTGGAAGATGGCCACAGCCGAGCGAATCCGAAAAGGGTGTCTGTGATATATGAACAATCCTCTATGCATGTTGATGCACTTCAATTTTTTTGAAGGTTCAGCCAGCTCCTCTGTCATGTAAGCAGAGGTTAGATCCAGCTTGATAAACGACTTCGCCCCTGCTAGCATTGCAAATAGGTCATCCGCTTTGGGTAGTGGGTACTGGTCCTGTAGTGACATCTATCAGCACTGTGCTATCACTCTCTCCTCCCCAAAAAGCAAGGGTAAAAATTTATCTCTGTTTTAAATATATCCTTTGAGTTATGATAAGGTATAGATAGATACCAAATTGGTATTGGTGTGAATTATTGACTAGAATGAGCCTATATTCTTTGGAGTTTAGAAGAATGAGAGGTGATGTCATTAAAAAGTATAACGTTCTTAGAGGGTTTGACAGGGTAGATGTTGAGAGGTTGTTTCCCGTGGCTGGAGAGTCTAGAATTAGTGGTCATGGTCTCAAGATAAGGGATCGGTCATTTAGGACTGAGAAGAGGAGGAAATTCTTCATTCAGAGGGTTGTGAATCTTTTGAATTCTCTTCCCTAAAGGGCTGTGGATGCACAGTCTTTAAGTATATTCAAGAATGGGATCAATAGATTTTTGGACTCTATGTGAATCAAGGAATATGGGGATAGGGCGGGAAAGTGAAGTTGAGGTAGAAGATCAGCCATGGTCTTATTGAATGGCAAAGCAGGTGCCAAGGGCCATATGGCCTAATCCTCTCCGAATTCTTATGTTGTTATGAACACAGCACACATTATTAGATCTGGGCCTCAAGAAGAGATGTACAGGCTTAAGTCAAATCTCCCAAAAGTCATGGCTCTTCTTTTAAATGTTTGTATCGTTTCGATATTTACATATTTGATATTGATAATCTTGAAATACAGTTATTTTATTTTTGTGCACTCAAAATATCATTTTATTCAAGGTCACAAAGAGCAGTTTCATATCACAAAATAAATGTGAATGATGTGCATCTCTGATTTGCTTTTTCATCAATATGTCAGAACTTTGTCAGGGCACCAAGAAGGAGATGGTCTCATGGAGCACAGTGAAAATACAAACCATGAGTACATTTTATCCTGCATCGGTAGAGAAACAGGGATGGCTAAAGACTGTCAGATATCAGTGGTATGTAAGCAAGTTACACCTTTAAAAATGTTTTTAATGTTTTTTCATACTTGTATACAGCCAGGAGATGCTGTAAATTATATCACAGGAGGAAGTATTCATGAAAATCCTTCAAATTATATGTGACAATCACACACAACAATTATGGGGTATTTTCACTCTGCTCCATGAGACCATTTCCTTCTTGGTGCACTGACAAAGTCCTGACATATTGTTGTAGGAAGGCAAAGGCACCTGCTGGATATATAAATATATATAAATGTATGTATGTATGTTTAAAATGTTAGCCAAATATAAAATGGCTGCCAGGGGGCTTAGCAAAGCATGATGGGGGCTTGGTTAGCCAAGCTAGCTAAAGCTGCTGACTGAGCACTGACCCTGCAGAGCCTGGACTCAGGAATGTCTTGAATCAACAGCTTGAGACAAGATAGTATAAAGAACACTGCGGTACCTAGTACGGAATGTCCTCAAGTCAGTGACCCCCATATAGGGTGCCTAGCAACCATAGAGATAAGGAACTAGACACCGGCAGAATCCATGAGCAACGAAGTTAAGGGGGGCCTGGAGAGCATCACACGGATAAGGATCAGCCCCCAACTGTCACAATATGATCATGCAGTCCCCTGATGTACCAGGGTTAATTCTATTGGCCCATTTAAACCTATATGTAATCTACAATCATTATGATTGGATTGTGTCCAGCCGAAGTGGGCTGAGTAACTGTAATGAACTATTGTAAAACATATAAATATCGATGAATTTCTTTGTTCGGTGGAGTGGAGTGCCTGGAGTTGGACATGAGGCTCGCTCCCCGCCGGCATAATAAAAGCCGTTTTGGCGTTGGAACCGACCTAGAATGTCGAGTGATTCTTCCAGGAAAATATTCGCACAAACACATATTGATGAAAAACATAAAGACAAAATATTATTTAAATGCTGATAGCTTGGGAAGGGACCTGGGTGTCCTTCTACACCAGTCATTGAAAGCAAACATGCAAGTACAGCAAGCAGTTGGGAAGGAAAATGGCATGTTGGCCTTCATTGCAAGAGGATTTGAGTACAGGAGCAAGGATGTCTTACTACAGTTATACAGAGCCTTGGTGAGACCGCACCTGGAGTATTGTGTGCAGTTTTGGTCCTCTTACCTAAGAAAGGATATACTTGCAACAGAGGGTGTTGTGTAGAGAAGAACTCCACGAGGCTGAGTACTGTGAGCGAAACATAGTCTTCTTTATTACAACTCCAGAGTGCCCAAACAACATGGCAGCCAACCTTTTATACTGGCCCTGCACGTGTGTGCAGGTGACCATTAGGACTCCAACAGTCACGCCCTCTGGTGGCAAGCATTACATAGTTACATACATTACCTCACTCCCCCGCCCCCCTCCCCCCTCCCAAAGTCTCTGGTACAAGTTATTTACAAATTGAGGCGATCCGGAGCCCTTCGCTCCCTGGTTGATCGTCTAAGTTCAAACCCTGGCGTGTGTGAGTTGGCCGGACCATTGCTGCACTGCACCACGGCTGGACTGACCGGACTGTCAGGAATGGTGGGTTCATCCTCATGATTGATAGCGAGGTCGATTGCTGGTTGGGTGTGTGTTGGTGAATTGTTGATGGTGATGTCCCCTTCCAGTCGTTCCTGGTTGTCAGTAAATCGCAATTTGATCTGATCTAAATGCTTTCTGCACTTTGGCCATTTAACAGTTTGATTATAAACACCCTATTCGCTTCCTTGGCCAGAAGAGTGCCAGCAACCTACTTGGGACCATGACCGTAATTCAGGACAAACACAGGGTCATTAACATCAATGTCACATGAAACAGCCACGTGATCATGGTACGTGTTCTGTCGGTGTCGCCGGGTTTCCAAGTGATCATTAAGATCCGGGTGGACTAGGAAGAGCCTGGTTTTGAGAGCTCTCTTCATTAACAATTCTGCCGGGGGAACCCTGGTGAGCAAGTGGGGTCACGTCCGGTAACTGAGCAGAATGCGAGACAAGCGGGTCTGCAGGGAGCTGTCCGTCACGTGTTTCATGCTCTGCTTGATTGTTTGGACTGCCCACTCTGCTTGACTGTTAGACGCGGGCTTAAACCGAGCAGACCTGACATGCTTGATACCATTGAGGGTCATAAACTCGTTGAATTCCGAGCTGGTGAAACACGGACCATTGTCACTGACAAGGACGTCGGACAAGCCATGGGTGGTGAACATGGCCTGGAGGCTTTCAATGGTGGCTGTGGATGTGCTGGTTGACATGATTACGCATTCAATCCATTTGGAGTAAGCGTCCACAACGACTAGAAACATCTTTCCAAGAAAGGGGCCGGCAAAATCTATGTGGATCCTGGACCACGGTTTGGAGGGCCATGACAACAGACTCAGTGGCGCTTCCCTTGGTGCATTGCTCAGTTGCGAGCAAATGTTGCACTGATGCACACATGACTCCAAGTCCGAGTCAATGCCGGGCCACCAAACATGCGACCTGGCAATTGCCTTCATCATGACAATGCCTGGGTGGGTACTGTGCAGGTCACGTATAAACGTTTCCCTGCCTTTTTTTGGCAAAACAACACGATTACCGCATAAAAGACAATCCGACTGGATGGACATTTCATTCTTGCGTGAGTGAAATGGCTTAATTTCATCTTGCATTTCCCCGGGAGCAGCCAACCAGTTCCCATTCAGGACGCAACTCTTTATTAATGAGAGCACAGGATCCTGGCTGGTCCAGGTCCTGATCTGGCGAGCTGTGACTGGTGACCCCTCGCTCTTAAAAGCATCCATGATCAGTAGCAAGTCTGCGGGCTACGCCATTTCAACCCCAGTGGGTAATGGTAACCGGCTGAGAGCAACGGCACAGTTTTCGGTGCCTGGTCTGTGATGGATAACATAGTCATAAGCGGATAATGTTAGTGCCCATCTTTGGATGCGGGACGAAGCATTGGTATTTATACCTTTGCTCTCTGAAAACAGCGAAATGAGCGGCTTGTGGTCAGTTTCAAGCTCAAACCAAAGTCCAGTAGGTATTGGTGCATTTTCTTAACCCTATATACATATGCTAACGCCTCTTTCTCTACCATACTATAGGCTCTCTCAGCCTTAGACAGACTTCTAGATGCGTACGCAGGTGGAGGTTGTCCAATACATTGGCTTGCTGTAACACACAGCCGACCCCGTACGATGAGGCGTCACAAGCTAACACAAAATATTTAATTTGGGTCATAGTGTACAAGTAACTTATTTGAACATAGCAAGTTCCTGGCCTTCTCAAAGGCTGTGTCTTGAGATTTGCCCCAAACCCAGTCATCACCTTTACGTAGCAACATGTGCAAAGATTCTAACAACGTGCTCAATGTGGGTAGAAAGTTACCGAAATAGTTGAGGAGTCCCAGGAACGAACGCAGCCCCGTCACATTCTGTGGTTTGGGTGCATTCTTGATGGCCTCTGTCTTTGCGTCCGTGGGCAGGAAAAAGAGTGGGAGAGCGATAGTGATAGGGGATTCAATTGTAAGGGGAATAGATAGGCGTTTCTATGGCCGCAACCAAGACTCCAGAATGGTATGTTGCCTCCCTGGTGCAAGGGTCAAGGATGTCTCGGAGCGGGTGCAGGACATTCTGAAAAGGGAGGGTAAACAGCCAGTTGTCATGGTGCACATTGGTACCAACGATATAGGTAAAAAACGGGATGAGGTCCTACGAGAAGAATTTAAGGAGCTAGGAGCTAAATTAAAATGTAGGACCTCAAAAGTAGTAATCTCGGGATTGTTACCAGTGCCACGTGCTAGTCAGAGTAGGAATCGCAGGATAGCTCAGATGAATATGTGGCTTGAGCAATGGTGCAGCAGGGAGGGATTCAAATTCCTGGGGCATTGGAACCGGTTCTGGTGAAGGTGGGACCAGTACAAACTAGATGGTCTGCACCTGGGCAGGACCGGAACCTATGCCCTAGGGGGACTGTTTGCTAGTGCTGTTGGGGAGGGGTTAAACTAAAATGGCAGGGGGATGGGAACCAATGCAGGGAGACAGAGGGAAACAAAATGGAGACAGAAGCAAAAGACAGAAAGGAGATGAGTAAAAGTGGAGGGCAGAGAAACCCAAGGCAAAAAACAAAAAGGGCCACTGTACAGCAAAATTCTAAAGGGTCAAAGTGTAATAAAAAGGCAAGCATGAAAGCTCGGTGCCTAAAAGTGAGGAGTATTCGGAACCCAGGAGAGGGGACTGAGCTAGTTAGAGTGGGTGAGAGCTCAGATGAACAGGACCCCAAGAAAGAATGCAAAAGGCAGGAGGCAACAGAGCAGAGTAGCACTGGGGTAAGTGTAAACCACAAGGTGACAGGAAGGGACAATATGTATGAATATAAAGGGGCTTCAGGAGGGGTCAAAACTAAAAATCATGGTTTAAAAACTAGTATTAAAACACTCTACCGAAACGCACACAGCATTCGAAATAAAGTAAATGAGTTGACGGCACAAATCATTACAAATGGGTATGATTTGGTGGCCATTACAGAAACATGGTTGCAGGGTGGCCGAGACTGGGAATTAAACATACAGAGGTATCTGACAATTCAGAAAGATAGACAAGAAGGGAAAGGAGGTGGGGTAGCTCTGTTAATAAAGGATAATATCAGGGCAGTTGTGAGAGATGATATTGGCTCCAATGAACAAAATGTTGAATCATTGTGGGTGGACATCAGAGATAGTAAGGGGAAAAAGTCACTGGTGGGCGTAGTTTATAGGCCCCAAATAATAACATCATGCTGGGGCGGACAATAATCAAGGGAATAATGGAGGCATGTGAAAAGAAACGGCAGTAATCATGGGGGATTTTAACCTACATATTGATTGGTCAAATCAAATCACATGGAGCAGCCTTGAGGAGGAATTCATAGAATGCATACGGGATGTTACAGAACCTACAGGGGAGCAAGCTATCTTAGATCTGGTCCTGTGTAATAAGACAGGAATAATAAACAATCTCCTAGTAAAAGATCCTCTCGGAATGAGTGATCACAGTATGGTTGAATATGTAATACAGATTGAGGGTGAGGAAGTAGTGTCTCAAATGAGCGCACTGTGCTTAAACAAAGGGGACTACAATGGGATGAGGGCAGAGTTGGCTAAAGTTGACTGGGAACACAGACTAAACGGTGGCACAATTGAGGAAAGTGGAGGACTTTTAAGGAGCTCTTTCATAGTGCTCAACAAAAATATATTCCAGTGAAAAAGAAGGGCGGTAAGAGAAGGGATAACCAGCTGTGGATAACAAAGGAAATAAAGGAGAATATCAAACTAAAAACCAATGCGTATAAGGTGGCCAAGGTTAGTGGGAAACTAGAAGATTGGGAAAATTTTAAACGATAGCAAAGAATGACTAAGAAAGCAATAAAGAAAGGAAAGATAGATTACGAAAGTAAACTTGCGCAAAACATAAAAACAAATAGTAAAAGCTTTTACCGATATATAAAACGGAAAAGAGTGACAAAAGTAAATTTGGCCCCTTAGAAGATGAGAAGGGGGATTTAATAATGGGAAATGTGGAAATGGCTGAGACCTCAAACAATTATTTTGCTTCGGTCTTCACAGTGGAAGACACAAAAACCATGCCAAAAATTGCTGGTCACGGGAATGTGGGAAGGGAGGACCTTGAGATAATCACTATCACTCGGGAAGTAGTGCTGGGCAGGCTAATGGGACTCAAGGTTGACAAGTCGCCTGGTCCTGATGAAATGCATCCCAGGGCATTAAAAGAGATGGCGGAAGTTATAGCAGATGCATTCGTTATAATCTATCAAAATTCTCTGGACTCTGGGGAGGTACCAGCGGATTGGAAAGCAGCTAATGTAACGCCTCTGTTTAAAAAAGGGGGCAGACAAAAGGCAGGTAACTATAGGCTGGTTAGTTTAACATCTGTAGTGGAGAAAATGCTTGAAGCTATCATTAAGGAAGAAATAGCAGGACATCGAGATAGGAATAGTGCAATCAAGCAGACACAACATGGATTCATGAAGGGGAAATCATGTTTAACTAATTTACTGGAATTCTTTGAGGATATAACGAGCATGGTGGATAGAGGTGTACCGATGGATGTGGTGTATTTAGATTTCCAAAAGGCATTCGATAAGGTGCCACACAAAAGGTTACTGCAGAAGGTAAGGGTACGTGGAGTCAGAGGAAATATATTAGCATGGATCGAGAATTGTCTGGCTAACAGAAAGCAGAGAGTCGGGATAATTGGGTCATTTTCGGGTTGGAAATCGGTGGTTAGTGGTGTGCAACAGGGATCAGTGCTGGGACCACAACTGTTTACAATATACATAGATGACCTGGAAGAGGGAACAGAGTGTAGTGTAACAAAATTTGCAGATGACACAAACATTAGTGGGAAAGCGGGTTGTGTAGAGGACACACAGAGGCTGCAAAGAGATTTAGATAGGTTAAGGTTTGGCAGATGGAATACAATGTCGGAAAATGTGAGGTCATCCACCTTGGGAAAAAAACCAGTAAAAGGGAATATTATTTGAATGTGGAGAAATTACAACATGCTGCGGTGCAGAGGGACCTGGTGGACCTTGTGCATGAAACTCTTTTGAGTTTACCTGCGAAAACATAAAACATTAAACGGTGCCACCCAACCTGGGTGACACTCCAGACATTTACAAGGCCCTTTTTTTTTTTCCCCCCTTTTTTTTTGTGTTTTTCTTTTTTTTTTTTTTTTGGGCACTAAAATCACAATTTTCCCCAGTGCCCCCTATAAAAGGGAAGGGGGACACTAAAAGCACCGGCAATTAAAACAAATTAAACTTAAAAACATAAAATCAAATTATAATTTGGTTGCCGGGCGTGATGATGCACTCCAGTCCCTCCGGTGCCCACCTCTCGCGGAAGGCCGCGAGCGTACCGGTGGACACCGCGTGCTCCATCTCCAAGGACACCCTGGACCGGATGTAAGAGCGGAAGAGAGGCAGGCAGTCAGGTTGAACGACCCCCTCGACCGCCCGCTGCCTGGACCGGCTGATGGCACCCTTGGCCGTGCCCAGGAGCAGTCCTACGAGGAGGCCTTCGGACCTACCCGCTCCCCTCCGCACAGGGTGCCCAAAGATCAGGAGAGTGGGACTGAAGTGCAGCCAGAATTTCAGGAGCAGCCCCTTCAAATAATGGAACAGGGGCTGCAACCTCGTGCACTCAATAAAAACATGGAACACGGACTCCTCCAGACCGCAGAAATTGCAGGCGGCCTGGGAGTCCGTGAACCGGCTTAAAAATTTGTTGCACGGCACTGCTCCGTGCACCACCCTCCAGGCCAAGTCCCCGATGAATAGTGGGAGGACCCCTGCGTAGAGTGCCCTCCATCGGGGACCCCCGCCTCCTCCGGACGGCAAGATGGTACGCCATGGCGTGTCCGGACGGCCGGCGAGGATGCCAAAATTGAGGGTGTGCAGGAGCAGCCCGTACAGGAAACCCCTCCGCGCGGAACTGAAAGGCGCGGAGGGGATTTCCCCGAGGCGGCTCAAGTTGTGAGGCGCCGGCCCCCGAGGGAGGTTCCGGGGTTTGGCGCCGATGAGGAATTCCGTCCGGACGGGGGTCAGTTCGGACGGGATCTCCCCACGTGCTTGAGCCTCCTCGATGCACCTAACGGAGTCAGGGCCCAGAGCTGTTTTTAGCGACTCGATGGCATCGGCCGCGTGGCGGACGTTGGCAGAATTTAGGCGCCGCGCCAGCGTGTCTGGCGCCATCCAGCCCGCTCCTCCGCCATCGAGCAGGTCCCTGACCCTGGTCACCTCACCAGCCACAGCCCTCTCTTCCGACCGCCACATAAAACCTCGGCCGTGGAGGTACGGATTCCCGAGCAGCGGCTCCTGCAGGACGGCCGCCACTCCAGCCGGCGGAGAGCTGCGCTTGGTGGAGACTTTGTTCCAGACCCTGATGAGTTCCCTGTAAAAGACAGGCAGCTCCCGGAGGGCGGTCCTGGCACCCCCCAAGTTCACAAACAGGAGCTGCGTGTCATAATTGAGGTCGCGCTGCTGGCGGAAGAAATACCTCGCCAGAGCACACCACCTAGGAGGGGGCTCGACGTAAAGGTATCTCTGCAGGGTCTGAAGACGGAAAGTCGCGAGCTGGGCGCTGACGCACACCAACGACTGCCCGCCCTCCTCAAGCGGGAGACTCAAGACCGCGGCAGAGACCCAGTGCTTCCTGTTGTTCCAGAAGAAGTCCACCAGCTTCTTCTGTATCTTGGTGACAAACGCAGGGGGAGGGGTCAAAGTGACCAGCCGGTACCACAGCATTGCGGCCACCAGCTGGTTTATGACTAGCGCTCGACCCCTGTAGGACAGCACTCAGAGCAGTCCTGTCCAGCGCCCTAGGCGAGCGGCGACCTTGGCCTCCAGCTCCTGCCAGTTCGCCGGCCAGGCTCCCTCGTCGGGGCTAAGGTAGACACCCAGATAGAGGAGATGGGTCGTGCTCCAGGCAAAAGGCCTGAGCTCCTCCAGCAGGGAGTCCACCCGCCACTGACCCACCAGGAGTCCGGAACATTTCTCCCAGTTGATCCTGGCGGAGGACGCGGCCGAGTAAATCTCCTGGCACTCACGCATCCTCCGCAGGTCAGCGGAATCCTCTATTGCGAGGAGCACGTCATCGGCGTAAGCCGAGAGGACGACCTCCACGCCCGGCCCTTGCAGAGCCAGTCCCGTCAACCTCGTCCGCAAGAGGCGCAGGAAAGGCTCCACGCAAACGGCGTATAACTGGCCGGACATGGGGCATCCCTGGCGCACCCCTCTCCTAAAGCGAAGGGGCGCCGTCAAGGACCCGTTAACCTTAATCAGACACTCCGCGGCGGCGTACAAAAGTCGGATCCGGGCGACGAAATGCGTCCCGAACCCGAAAGCGCGCAGAGTTCCGAGCAGATAGTCGTGATCCACCCTGTCGAACGCCTTCTCTTGGTCGAGGGATAGGAAGGCGACCGACAGACCAGCCTCCTGGGAACAATGGATGAGGTCCCGGACCAGATGGATGTTATCGTGGATTGTCCGGCCCGGGACCATGTAGGACTGGTCGGGGTGGATCATGTGGTCCAGCATGGCACCAAGGCGAGCAGACATCGCCCTGGCGAAGATTTTGTAGTCCGTGCTGAGGAGGGAGACCGGGCGCCAGTTCTTAAGGAGGCGGAGATCGCCCTTCTTAGGCAGCAGGACGATGACTGCCCTGCGCCAAGAGAGGGGCATCTCCCCGGTCGCCAGACTTTCCCCCAGGACCCGCGCGTAGTCGCTCCCCAGGACGTCCCAGAACGCCCTGTGGAACTCCACGGTCAGCCCGTCCAGCCCCGGGGATTTTCCCCTCGAGAGCCGGGCGAGGGCACCAGTCAGCTCCGCCAGGCTTAGCGGAGCTTCCAGATTTTCGGCGCCCTCCGGGCTGACCTTCGGCAGGTCCTCCCACAAAACTCTACGTGCTTCCTCGCTGGACGGATCCGGAGAGAACAGAGCCCCGTAATATTCACGGGCCCTGTTGTTGACGCCCTCCGGATCCGAGACGAGAGAGCCGTCGTCGGCCAGCAGCGTCAAGAGCTGCTTACGGACACTCTGCCTTTTTTCCAGCGAGTAGAAGAAGGGGGAGCCGCGGTCCAGATCCCGCAGGAACTGGATCCGCGACCTCACGAACGCGCCTCGGGACCCGACGAGCTGCAGGTCCTTCAGCGCGGCCTTCTTCGCTTCGTACACCGTCCGCAGGGCCGGGTCCTGGACGACTTGACCGAGACGGGCTTCCAGGTCGAACACCTCTTTTTCTAGGCGCCCGACTCTGGCCGCCCGCCTCTTGGTCGACCCCCTCGCGTACTCTTGACAGAAGACGCGGACGTGAGCCTTGCCCACGTCCCACCATAGCCTCAAGGAGGGGAAGCCCCCCTGCTTCCTTCTCCAGTCGCACCAGAATCGACGGAACGAGTCCTGGAACCGCACGTCCTCCAGCAGCCGGTTGTTAAAGTGCCAGTACGCGGACCCCGTCCTCGCGCGGAGCGAAGCGAGCTCCGCCCACACCAGGTGGTGGTCCGAACACGGCACCGGCCGCATGGAGGCCGCCGGGACGCAGGAAACGTACGCCCGAGACACGTAAAGGCGGTCGACTCTAGACCATCCAACTCCAGGCCTCACCCAAGTAAAGGCGCTGGAGTCGGGGTGGAGATTTCGCCAGACGTCCACCAAGTCGAAGGACCCGACCAGGTCCCTCAACTTCTCCATCGCCGTCATGCACTGCGGGGCACCGGAGCGGTCCCTCGCCTCGAGGGTGCAGTTAAAATCCCCCCCGAGGACAATGCAGTCGCCGACGTCGACGGAGCCAAGAAGAGCGGACACCTCTTCAAAGAAGCGCGTTTGCTGCGGGCCGGGCTGAGGGGCGTACACGTTCACGAGATGGAGCGGCATGTCCCCCAGGCGAACCGTTACGTGCAGCAAGCGGCCTGGCACGGGCTCCTCGACCCCCAAGATCTCCGGCTGAAAATGCGGGCCCAGCATGATGGCCACCCCACTAGAAATGGCGGTGAGGTTGCTCATGCGGATCTCTCCTTGCCATTCCAGGAGCCACGTGGCTTCGTCTCCCGGAACGGTGTGGGTTTCTTGCAGGAAGCACACCGCATATTTCCCCTCCCGCAGGAGCGAAAAATTGATCAAATCTACGGCGTGCCCCTCTGCCGCCGTTGATGTTGAGGCTGGCTATGGTTATCTTCATGGCAAAAGCATAGTGCAACCTCTACCTTAACCTATTGTGGGGGAGGGAGCGGAGTCTTTTGTTGAACTCCGCTCCCTCCGCAGCCCAGCGAGGAGTCCCTTGAGCTCGCGCAGCTCAAGGTGTTGCGCCTTTGTCAAGGGCCCGCCCGCGGCCAAGGTTTTGACGGCGGCGCGGACGGACCCCTTGATCAGCTCTGGCTCAGACCATTTTTCCAGGGCCAGTCGGGCTTGGTTGCAGCGACCCCGGCTCTGGACCAAAAAGTCCCGGAGTTCCTTTGCAGGAATGAGGATGGTCTCGGCGGCGGCCGTGAGCAGATCCACCGCCTCGCTGGCGGTGGTCTCTAGGTCTTCACCCGCGTCCCCCACCGAGTCCCCGTCCTCCTCCGGGAGGTGGCCGCCAGCAGCCGGCCCATCGACCGCACAAGGTATGGCAAATGAACCGGCCGCTCCAACCGGCCCTGGCTCTGCCCCGATCCCAGCCCCAGGATCGTCGGCAGAGGAGTCCCCACTGGGTTCTTTTAAAAATGGTGCTGGGTCGGGAAATGACAGCGGAAGGGGTTCCCCCTCCGCCCCAGGAACCGGGGAACAAGGAGAGACCCGGCCATAGGAAATCCCCAGGCTCTCCAAGTGCTCCAGCTCCACAGCAAGAGGCGAGGGTGGGTGTTCCTCCCCCTCCCCGCTGCCACCGCCCGGCCCAGCATCTACAGTGTCATAATAAGCATTAATTTGTGTTTCTGCCGGGTCGAGCGACTCCCGGGGGAAGTTGGGTATTGGCTGGGCGGGCTCAGGTTCGGCCTCTTCGGCCCCGCCCGCCTCAGTCCCCGGGACACCCGACCCGGCGGCAATGCATTCCTCCGCGATCCCCACGCCCCCCACGACAGGCAGATCTTCCACGCCATCCCCGGGAGGCAGAGGCTGGGCAGCCTCGACTGTCTCACCCTCCCCGGGGACAGACTCCTCTCGCCTACAGCGCAGCTTGGGGGCGCTGGTTGGGGACGCGGGACACGCGGCGGGCACCGACTCCTCCGCGGTGGGATGTTGTTCCCCCTCCGCCTCATCGGAGCCGTGCCTCCTTTTGTTCCTGGGGGCGCGCGGAGTCAGGGAGACCTCCATGTCTGCCGAGGCCTCCCGCTCCGCCCCCCCCTTTTCCTTTTCTTGCCCGCACCCGGGCCCCTCTGTGGTGTTGTTCAAGGGCTTGGGCACGGGCTCGGGGCACCCCGCGCTCGCCGGTGACAGGGTTGGGCTGAGCGCGGTGGTCAAATTATCTGGCGCACTGAGGGGACCCGCCTCTTGATGTTTTGCCTTCTTCCGCGCCTTCTTTCCGGTCGGACGCTCTCCCTCCCCCCCGCCGGAGGCCCTGAAAACAAAGGCCTCCGACGATGCCCGCGCACCTACGGCTGCCGGCACGCGGACGCAACTAGGGGGAGGGGTGGCGGCGGCGCCAGCCTTGGCCGCCTTCGGTGGTTTGGCGGCCTTGGAGGCGGGGCAGTTCTTACGAACATGCCCCACCTCCCTGCAGGCATGGCACCGCATGCCGTCCGACGTCCAAAAGACGTGGGAGGCAGTCCCCTCGTGCACCACATTAAAGTTCCCCTCCGTCGTCTCCTCCCGCGCCAGCCGGACAAAGAGCTGGCGGCGGAAGGAGAACACGTGGCGCAGGCTGCTCTCCCTGAGGCCGAGCGGTATGGGGTTGATCCCCGACCTTACCTCCCCCAGTTGGTGTAGGTGAGGGAGGAGGAGCTCAGCGGGAACAAAGGGCGGGACGTTCGATATGATGACCCTCTGCGCGGTGGCCTCGAGAGGGTCCACCGGCAGGAACGTCCCGCCCACCGTGAGCCCCTTTTCGAGGGCCAGGGACACCGCCCGCTCCGACCCCAGGAAGAACACGGCCTTCCCAGACATCTTGGAGGCTGCGACAATGGCCGAGGGGCCGACTACCCCAGCCATCGCCCGCACGCACTCCTCAATGCTCATTGTGGGGTGAGTGTAGCTCTTGACCCCGTGTTTTTTAGTGATTAATCTGAAAGGTGGCAGGGCAGCGGGTGGCGCAGGAGGTGCCGTGGAAGCGGTTGCCACCTGCGCATATGTCCTCGCTGGCCCTGCCACCGGCGTGGATGGGGTCGCCATCACGGGGTCCCTTTAAGGGCTACACCCACCCCAAAGTCACACGCCTTAATGGTCTTAATTGGCCTCGTTTGATTAGACTGAGCAGAGGAGCCCTTAATGAGGTACCTCTCCCCTAGTTGGCAATTGGGGAGGGGCCTTGCTCCCTCTGCTCAGTTGTCTCAATTGTTTTGTTTGTTTGTTTTTTTTGAAAAATTAGGAGGAAGGGGCCTCAGAGAGAGAGGGGAGAAACAGAGTAACAGAGAAAGAGAGAGGGGGGTGGGAAGGGGGGGGGGACTGCGAGGGCAGGTCTCCCCTCGCGGATGTGGGTGGGTGCAATCCCAGATGGCAAAACACAAAGTCTTTGGGGTGGTCTTCAGGTGAGGGGAGAAGATGTCTTCACCTGGGGTAGCTGGAGCCACCAGGCACACACTCCCAACGATCCTTAATAGGGTGATTAAGAAAAAATCTTCAGCCTGGTAGCTCCAGCTATCCCAGGCTAGGCAATTGGGGGGGGGGGGGGTTCAGTTGTGTGCGGGGCCTAGTTGTAGCAAGGCCCCCACACACACTTCCACACACACACACCCCCCGCGATGTTCCGGCCCTCAGTGGTCTTTTTTCCTCCCCCCACCGATTCAACAAAGTCTTTTTGGGACTGCACCAACACCCACCTGTAGAAAGTGTAGAGTCTCCCTGCTTCCACACTGGATGTTATTGTTGTTGGTCTTTTCCCCCTCTCTCCAACTCTTTGCAGAATGGTAAAAAGATGTACAAAGTTTTCTTTTCTCCTCCTCTCCCTCTGGGTGAAAGTTGGTGGTGAAGCCCCTTCCTTCCTTCTTTTCCTGGGCTGGTCTCAGGGCTCTCCAGGCAGGAGCTCAAGTTGATAGCTCCTCTCCTCTCTGCTCACAGCTCCAACTGTGCAGGACACGCCTCCACTGCTCCACGATTGGTCCTTGTGCATGAAACTCTTTTGAGTTTACCTGCAAAAACAAAAACATTAAAACCATGCCACCCGCCTGGGTGACACAGCAGACATTTACAAGGCACTTTCTTTTTCTTTTTTTTTTTTTTTTTTTTTTTTGGGGGGTTTTTTTGGGCACTAAAATCAAATTTTCCTTTTTTTCCAGTGCCCCCTATAAAAGGAGAGGGGGACACTAAAAGCACCGGCAATTAAAACAAAATAAACTTTAAAACGTAAAATCAAATTAAAATTTGGTTGCCGGGCGTGATGATGCACTCCAGTCCCTCCGGTGCCCACCTCTCGCGGAAAGCCGCAAGCGTACCGGTGGACACCGCGTGCTCCATCTCCAAGGACACCCTGGACCGGATGTAAGAGCGGAAGAGAGGCAGGCAGTCAGGTTGATGGCACCCTTGGCCGTGCCCAGGAGCAGTCCTACGAGGAGGCCTTCAGACCTACCCGCTCCCCTCCGCACAGGGTGCCCAAAGATCAGGAGAGTGGGACTGAAGTGCAGCCAGAATTTCAGGAGCAGCCCCTTCAAATAATAAAACAGGGCCTGCAACCTTGTGCATTCCATAAAAACATGGAACACGGACTCCTCCAGACCGCAGAAATTGCAGGCGGCCTGGGAGTCCGTGAAACGGCTTAAAAATTTGTTGCACGGCACTGCTCCGTGCACCACCCTCCAGGCCAAGTCCCCGATGAATAGTGGGAGGACCCCTGCGTAGAGTGCCCTCCATCGGGG